>NC_057814.1:407580970-407929747 GCF_018294505.1 Triticum aestivum | reverse complement strand
GTATGCGTGCTCCGGAGGAAAAATGATGAACAAGGCAGTAACTTGGCAAACCAAGCATGCCATTGGAAAGGTAAATGATTTCGGTCGAAGTCGATATAAAGATCACCGGAAACGGATGCACGGTTTGCAAATGGCAAGCAAAACAAGGATGACACGAATCTGCGATTAACAGCATGATAGCACTTAGAATGCAACAAGTAACAATGCTACAACACTGCAACGTAGCAACAACGTATATGGCAGTAATCTACAGGGGATGCTTGACAAAAGATGAACACTGAACTACAGCTAAAACACAACATAACAGGTTCATACAATCATGGCAAAAGTGCAAAAGATATCAGGTTCACAGACTTAGAGAAATTACTGGACATGGCTGAAACAGCATCAGGTAGCAATGTTCAGAGCACGAAATTAACATGCTACAGGAACTTAACATAGCAAAACAAGGCATGGCATGAATCTAATAAAAGCATAGAACAAAAATCCCTTACTGACCATGAGCCAAATAGGATCAGGAGATATGATGGCACCCATGTAAACATAGCAAGTATCGTTAACAGGTTTCAGACTTGGCAGAAAACAGAGCATGGCAGAAACAGTAATATGAAGGCCTCTTGGTGAGCTTGATTCACTCACCACAAAGCAATGCATGACAAAACAAGCATACCTACAGCAATATGGCATGTTTATGAAGCTATCCATGGCAATAGCAAGTTCATAGCATGTATGAAACAACTACAACAACCTTGGCAAAATTGAATAACACGTAAATAAACTGCCAGGAACATTTTATAGCAAAAGTAGAGCAAGATTAAGACATGCTAGGGCACTCCATAATTGCAAAAAAAGGCACAGATGAATAGATCACAACTATACCTACAAAACGTCCTTACTGAACATCACCAAAATATGTATGGATCTCTCTGTAGCCACATGGATACATAGCAACAAAATATCAGCAGTCACAGACTTGGTGAAACTACCAAGTCCCTGAAATCAGAAACATCACGAAGCCTAGTTTGCATGCTTGTGCTAGTCACCAAAGAGATCACAAAAATACATGCCATACCCCTCTGTAAAGATGGCATGGCATACATCAAAACACATGTAGAGCTCATGCCCATAAGATGCACACATCAACAGCAACAAAAATAACAAATCACCAAGTTCTGATAAGTAACAGCAGATAACAGCAACTAGCACTCTTGCACCAGAGATTTGGGCATCAAGATGGACTCAAATGAACATCGCATAATGGAACAAAATGAAGAGCATCTAGAGTCGAACATTTCGATATATTACACACACGAAACGGAGCTATATGCAGAGAGTTATGATGCGATGAACATGGGCATGTATTGCAAAAGTACTGGGACTTGGAGGATTTCGGGAGGGAGAAGAAAAGTCAACCGTAGCGATTTTCAGATCGGATCGGGAGCTCGCGAGCTCGCCGGGGAAGAGGCCGCGGCGACCGGAGCTTGGGGCTCTTGCCGGAGCTCGGGCGGAGGGAGAGGGAGGAGGACGCGCTGGCGACGTCGGGGCTCGGGGATGGGCGCGGAGCTCGCCGTGGAGCGGGACGACGGAGATGGAGGCGGCGGGGACGGAGACGGGCTCGGGCGCGGCAACTCCGGCGAACGGCGGCGGGGTCGGCGGCTTGGCGCGGGGCGGCGTCGGGCTTCGGCGGAGGAGGAAGGAGGCGCGCGGCGGCGGGGGAGCCTCGGGCTCGGGGGGGCCTGACGCGGGCCTCGCCGGGCCGCGGGCGCGCGCGGTGGCTGTGGCCACGTGGCAGGCCGCGGTTGGCTGCAGGTTACGTCTGGCCGGCGGCGGACACGTCCGGCGGCGCGGAGGAATGGGCTAGGGTTTCGGGGATCCGGAATCTCGGAGGGGGTAGGTGTTTATATAGCTAGAGGGAGCTAGGAGAGTCCAAATGAGGCACGGTTTTCGCCCACACGATCGTGATCGAACGACCTAGAGCATGGAAGAGACTTAGAGGGGTTTTGGGCTGTTTGGAGGTGGTTTTGCTGCAACACACAAAAGGACTTTGTGGTTACCCGGTTAACCGTTGGAGCATCAAACGACCTCCAAATGGAACGAAACTTGACTGGTGGTCTACCGGTGGTATACCAAGGCCACTTGGCATACCTCAGTCCATTCTGAGAACGTTCAACACCCGCTCACGAAAGGAAAACAAGAGGGGTGCGCCGGAGGAGGTGGGAGTGTCGGATTGCAAAACGGACAACGGGGAAAATGCTCGGATGCAAAAGACGAACACGTATGCAAATGCAATGCACATGATGACATGATATGAGATGCATGACATGAACAAAATGCAAAACGAAAGACAAAACCCGACCACGAAGGGAATATCATAACACATAGCCGAAAATGGCAAGAGTTGGAGTTACAAATATGGAAAGTTACATCCGGGGTGTTACAACACTCCACCACTACGAGAGGATCTCGTCCCGAGATCTAGGATGGCACCGGAGAGACACGGAAGAGGAAAAGGTAAAACAAAGTTGCTTCTTTGACAAACGAGTGAAACCAAAGAACCTTGAGAGGTTAAACAATTTTTAGAAAAGAATACAACGGAGATGAACGAGATTACAAACACTCCGTTAGAAAAGGAGAACAAGGAACATTATGAGAACCTTGTGGGTTGAAAGACATGAAACAAGGGCTTAACGAACCAAAAGAATATGAAACCACACCGATATAACGGGATAGCCAAGGAACAAGAATGACATAATTTTGACAGCACTCCGGTTGAAAAAGAGAAGGAAACTTGATAAGATGAAAAGAAATTGAAGAGATGACACCATACTCCGGTTAAATGGATAAGCAAGGAAAGAAGATGATCTTGACAAAACGAGAAGATGGGTCGAAGAGAGCGATATCACAATGCCTCCGGTAGAAATGAAAGAACGCAATGAAAAGAGCGGAGAAGAACGGAGTTGTTGGAAAACCAACAATGAAAAGAATAAGCTTGGAGTGGGCTTATGGAAACATCTCAACATTATGAGGTGACAAACGGCCACTAAAGGAAGTCATTGATTTGAGTGAGAGCACCAAAGCGATGAAAAACTTATTTCGCCAAGAGGATAGGAGAAAACTTGGATCATTCATGAGCACCATAATAGCAACATTCCTTAGGCAAGGCTTTAGGTGAAATATAACCCAAGATAAATCCAACGAAGAGATTGGTGGATTTAAAATATCTCATTCTTGGCAACATGGGAATCATGAAAAGCGAACTCAAATTGTCAAGAATGACATAACACCACCTCAAAAGATAAGGTAGAACGAATTGCACTTCGGACTGCAAGATGAAGAATACTTGAGCTCCTCTGAAAAGAATCTCGATGAACACTTCGAGAAGGAATTAAATCTTTGATGAACCATCATGTAGAGCCTCCATGAAGAACTCCGATAATAAAAGGATGATAGAAAGAAAGAGAAGTTGAAAACACCAGGTGAAGCCTTGCAGTGATAAGATGAAGCTTTGAAATGATATAACCGAGAAAAACTTGGAACTCCGGAAAGAAAGATGAACAAATGAAATCAAGAATTTTGATGAACCTCCGGAATAAGGAATTAATCACTTGGATGAAACAAGAACAAGAATTATGTTATGCGTATCCTTCACCAATATAAAATTGATGACAAGCAACGGATTTTGCATACTAATTATTCTCGTAGAAAGGATTAAGATAGATATTGCGCAAACTTGGGAAGGTCTTCATCGAGCCACCGGTAGGATTGAAACAACGAATAAATTGATATGATAACGAAGGAAGAGAAATCTTGAACGAACCACCGTAAGAATTGAAAAACTGTTGACGGAAAGAGGACGAAACACCGGTAGAATTAAAGAACGCGCGAAAATACTCGAGGGAATTTGATACACGAGAACGAAGAGATCACGAGCTGATTAGAGAATACTTTGAACGATGCACCGGAAGAATATGGAGATGAACGAAATTGACATCAATTTAGAATAATTGGAGAACGAGGCTGAAAACTTAGAACGAAGAAATCTTTTGAAAAGATGGCCTTTAGATGATCAAGAAATGAAAACAACTCTGAAATGCTCCGGATGGGTAAGAAAAGAATTCTCACAATCGAAAACAATTATGAGAGGATGGCATAAGCTAGAACTATGAATCTTCAAGAGAACGGATTAGATTCAAGAGGAACTCTTCTTCGGTCTTCAAATGGTTAGAATGATGACGAGAAACACCACCATGAATTGTTGAGGCACTTCGGAATGAAAATTAGAAATGTTGAACCAACGATGAAAAGAATTTGGAAGATCTTGGAAAAAGACATCTGACTGATGATACTCAATCTTACGTCAAACTTTGAAATGAATTCGGGAATAGCTCTGGGAAAATTAGAAGAGTCAGGTAAGATCCTGGGAAAAGACCTGCGGGTTAGGGCCCACTCAACATATACACCGTTGAAATGATTACTTGAAAAGGAGATTGCACCGGTTGAATTAAATGGCTTGAATGAGGTAACAACCTCGAAATAGCTTGAACAGATTGATAATGGAGACACAAATCTTCTGAGATATCTTCGGCACTCCAGAACAAACGAATGGCGAGAAGTGGATGACTAAAAGGTACACCGGCATGAGAAAAACATTTGAAACGATGAAAGGATACGATCAACACCGAAAGCTTGCGTTGAAACCACCGAGGAAGATAAGAGAACAAAGACTGATAAACTTGAAGCTCCGTTAGTACCTTCATGGGAAATCACCGGATAAGAACATTGATTGAAAAGAGTAAAGAGACTTCACATCAACAAAAAGGATACTTGATTAAGAAATCTGAGTCCTTGAAGAAAAAGGGTGGGAGGGCGGGAAAACAAAGACAACTTGGGGCAGATGGAATAAACACCGTTGAAAAAAAACTTAGAATTGATCTTACGAATGTTGGGATGACTGGATGCACTTGAAGAGAAGCACGCCGGTTGGAAAGAATTGGGATGACAATCTCGATGATCAAGAAGGATTGGTATTCACATAGAAGTATGATAACACCGCTTAGGAAAGGTAGGGAATAAACACCTGACAATGAAGCAACTCGAATACCACAACTTAAAACAAAACAAAGGATTGGCTCGCAGAGTAAGCCGGAACAAACATATGATAGAGATTTCGTCCGAAGTTTTCGTGGTGGGGCCCACACGGGCTCGATCGTACAACACCATCATGTACAAGGCAGTGCACATGACATACGAAGCGTCCCCGAGTCGGCATAGCCAAGGACTCTTTAAGACACTACGAGACCACTGTAAAACCAACCGTGGAAAGGCGGACCACTAGACGTGGAACCCCAATCTCATATCATGCGTCTGTCGGAAAGATATCCTAGGAGCTACTTGAATTCCCACTTATAAACTCCCTAAACTTTCTGGTTATGCAATCTGGTGTTGGGGATACAGGGGACACAAAATATATCACCCAAACTAGCAATCCCTAGATCCAGCTGTATCCATCCGTCAACACATAACCAAGAAACCTTCGGAAATCGTGTACCTCAACCTTCGAAAAGCATCCATTATACGAGTTATGGCAATACTCCCGAACTCCCGCCCCAGTACTGGCTGGCGTTGAGGTGATCTCACCAACAACTGCATGAAAGAGATTTCGATGTCGGCGAACTCAGGTATTCCAGAACTGCACCGATAAAATTGTGACGACAACACCTCGGAGCTCAACTCCCCGGGACACTGCCACAACCCCTAAATGTCAGGAGGCACCAAGAACAATGTTCTCGTCACAAAACCATCGGAACGATTCCAAGATACCCGCGTGATCCTAAATTTTTTTAGTGAAATTTGAGGAGAGAAGAGTCAAAACTTCTACGTCGGGAGGCCTCACCAGAGCAACGAAGGGACTGAGGAGTAAAAAGAATCCTACTCTCCGATATATATAATCCTAAGACTCAAAACATTTTTGTTCTATACTCAACAACGCCAGCGATTCGATCAAGCAGGGGCCTCCTAAGTCGGGGATGGCTCTGATTACCAAGTTGTAACACCCACGATGCGGCTATATCTCCCACGTGTCGAGGCACGACTTAGAGGCATAACCGCATTGTGGTTTTGTTGCAAGAAGGGTCATCTTCACACAATCCCATGTAATGAACAAGAATGGGATAACGAGAGTTGGCTTACAATCGCCACTTCACACAATACATAAATATAATTCATACATCATCCAAAATCCACACATATAGACCGACTACGGTCAAATCCAAATGCAAATAAGATAACCCCAAATGCTAGATCCCCGATCGTCCCAACTGGGCTCCACTACTGATCATCAGGAAAAGACACATAGTAACGACCACGTTCCTCATCGAACTCCCACTTGAGCTCGGTTGCGTCATCTGCACTGGCATCGTCGGCACCTCCAACTGTTTTGGTAGAATCTGTGAGTCACGAGGACTCAGCAATCTCACACCCGCGAGATCAAGACTATTTAAGCTTATAGGAAAGGATGGTGTAATGAGGTGGAGCTGCAGCAGGCACTAAGCATATATGGTGGCTAACATACGCAAATGAGAGCGAGAAGAGAAGCAACGCAACGGTCGCGAAGCTAGAAATGCTCAAGAAGTGATCCTGAAACTACTTACGTTCATGCATAACTCAAACCGTGTTCACTTCCCGGACTCCGCTGAGAAGAGACCATCACGGCTACACACACGGTTCATGTATTTTAATTAAGTCAAGTGACAAGTTCTCTACAACCGGACATTAACAAATTCCCATCTGCCTCATAACCGCGGGCACGGCTTTCGAAAGATAAAACCCTGCAGCGGTGTCCCAACTTAGCCCATTATAAGCTCTCATGGTCAACGAAGGATAAACCTTCTCCCGGAAAGACCCGATCAGTCTCGGAGTCCCGGTTTACAAGACATTTCGACAATGGTAAAATAAGACCAGCAAAGCCGCCCGATGCGCCGACAAATACCGATAGGAGCTGCACATATCTCGTTCTCAGGGCACACCGGATAAGTCAAGCTACGAGTAAAACCAGACCTCGAGTTTCCCTGAGGTGGCCCCGCAGGCTGCTCGGTTCAGACCAACACTCGAAGGAGCACTGGCCCCGGGGGGGGGGGGGGGGGGGTTAAATAAAGATGACCCTCGGGCTCGCGAAAACCCAAGGGAAAAGGCTTAGGTGGCAAATGGTAAAACCAAGGTTGGGCCTTGCTGGAGGAGTTTTATTCAAGGCGAACTGTCAAGGGGGTCCCATAAATCACCCAACCGCGTAAGGAACGCAAATTCAAGGAACATAATCCCGGTATGACGGAAACTAGGGCGGCAAGAGTGGAACAAAACACCAGGCATAAGGCCGAGCCTTCCACCCTTTACCGAATATATAGATGCATTAATTAAATAAGAGATATTGTGATATTCCAAAATATCCATGTTCCAACATGGAACCAACTTCAACTTCACCTGCAACTAACAACGCTATAAGAAGGGCTGGGCAAAAGCGGTAACTTAGCCAAACAACGGTTTTGCTAGGAAAGGATGGTTAGAGGCTTGACATGGCAATATGGGAGACATGATATAGCAAGTGGTAGGTAGCGCAGCATAGCAATAGAGCGAACAACTAGCAAAGCAAAGATAGAAGTGATTTCGAGGGTATGGTCATCTTGCCTGCAAGGTTCTTAGAGTTGTCGAAAGCTTGATCCTCGTAAGCGTACTCAACAGGTTCCTCGTTCACGAACTCGTCTCCTGGCTCTACCCACAGCAAGAACACAAGCAATGGAACCACAATCAATCACGGGAAATGCACAAGCAACATGATGCAAAACATGTATGATATGCGAGATGTGGTATGCCATGCGTATGCGTGCTCCGGAGGAAAAATGATGAACAAGGCAGTAACTTGGCAAACCAAGCATGCCACTGGAAAGGTGAGATGATTTCGGTCGAAATCGATATAAATATCACCGGAAACGGATGCACGGTTTGCAAATGGCAAGCAAAACAAGGATGACACGAATCTGCGATTAACAGCATGATAGCACTTAGAATGCAACAAGTAACAATGCTACAGCACTGCAACGTAGCAACAAAGTATAAGGAAGTAATCTACAGGGGATGCTTGACAAAAGATGAACACTGAGCTACGGCTAGAACGCAACATAACAGGTTCATACAATCATGGCAAAAGTGCAAAAGATATCAGGTTCACAGACTTAGAGAAATTACTGGACATGGCTGAAACAGCATCAGGTAGCAATGTTCAGAGCACGAAATTAACATGCTACAAGAACTTAACATAGCAAAACAAGGCATGGAATGAATCTAATAAAAGCATAGAACAAAAACCCCTTACTGACCAGGAGCCAAATAGGATCAGGAGATATGATGGCACCCATGTAAACATAGCAAGTATCGTTAACAGGTTCCAGACGACAGAAAACAGAGCATGGCAGAAACAGTAATATGAAGGCATCTTGGTGAGCTTGATTCACTCACCACAAAGCAATGCATGACAAAACAAGCATACCTACAGCAATATGGCATGTTTATGAAGCTATCCATGGCAAGAGCAAGTTCATAGCATGTATGAAACAACTACAACAACCTTGGCAAAATTGAATAACACGTAAATAAACTGCCAGGAACATTTTATAGCAAAAGTAGAGCAAGATTAAGACATGCTAGGGCACTCCATAATTGCAAAAAAGGGCACAGGTGAATAGATCACAACTATATCTACAAAACATCCTTACTGAACATCACCAAAATAAGCATGGATCTCTCTGTAGCCACATGGATACATAGCAACAAAATATCAGCAGTCACAGACTTGGTGAAACTACCAAGTCCCTGAAATCAGAAACATCACGAAGCCTAGTTTGCATGCTTGTGCTAGTCACCAAAGAGATCACAAAAATACATGCCATACACCTCTGTAAAGATGGCATGGCATATATCAAAACACATGTAGAGCTCATGCCCATAAGATGCACACATCAACAGCAACAAAAATAACAAATCACCAAGTTCTGATAAGTAACAGCAGATAACAGCAACTAGCACTCTTGCACCAGAGATTTGGGCATCAAGATGGACTCAAATGAACACGGAATAATGGAACAAAATGAAGAGCATCTAGAGACGAACATTTCGATATATTACACGCACGAAACGAAGCTATATGCAGAGAGTTATGATGCGATGAACATGGGCATGTATTGCAAAAGTACTGGGACTTGGAGGATTTCGGGAGGGAGAAGAAAAGTCAACCGTAGCGATTTTCAGATCGGATCGGGAGCTCGCGAGCTCGCCGGGGAAGAGGCCGCGGCGACCGGAGCTTGGGGCTCTCGCCGGAGCTCGGGCGGAGGGAGAGGGAGGAGGACGCGCCGGCGACGTCGGGGCTCGGGGACGGGCGCGGAGCTCGCCGTGGAGCGGGACGGCGGAGATGGAGGCGGCGGGGACGGAGACGGGCTCGGGCGCGGCAACTCCGGCGAACGACGGCGGGGTCGGCGGCTTGGCGCGGGGTGGCGCCGGGCTTTGGCGGAGGAGGAAGAAGGAGGCGCGCGGTGGCGGGGGAGCCTCGGGCTCGGGGGGGCCTGACGCGGGCCTCGCCGGGTCGCGGGCGCGCGCGGTGGCCGGGGCCACGTGGCAGGGCGCGGTTGGCTGCGGGTTAATCCGGCCGGCGGCGGACACGTCCGGCGGCACGGAGGAACGGGCTAGGGTTTTCGGGGATCCGGAATCTCGGAGGGGGGAGGTGTTTATATAGCTAGAGGGAGCTAGGAGAGTCCAAATGAGGCACGGTTTTCGCCCACATGATCGTGATTGAACGACCTAGAGCATGGAAGAGACTTAGAGGGGTTTTGGGCTGTTTGGAGGGGGGTTTTGCTGCAACACACAAAAGGACTTTGTGGTTACCCGGTTAACCGTTGGAGCATCAAACGACCTCCAAATGGAACGAAACTTGACTGGTGGTCTACCGGTGGTATACCAAGGCCACTTGGCATACCTCAGTCCATTCCGAGAACGTTCAACACCCACTCACGAAAGGAAAACAATAGGGGTGCGCTGGAGGAGGTGGGAGTGTCGGATTGCAAAATAGACAACGGGGAAAATGCTCGGATGCAAGAGACGAACACGTATGCAAATGCAATGCACATGATGACATGATATGAGATGCATGACATGAACAAAATGCAAGACGAAAGACAAAATCCGACCACGAAGGGAATATCATGACACATAGCCGAAAATGGCAAGAGTTGGAGTTACAAATATGGAAAGTTACATCCGGGGTGTTACAACACTCCACCACTACGAGAGGATCTCGTCCCGAGATCTAGGATGGCACCGGAGAGACACAGAAGAGGAAAAGATAAAACAAAGTTGCTTCTTTGACAAACGAGTGAAACCAAAGAACCTTTGAGAGGTTAAACAATTTTTAGAAAAAAATACAACAGAGATGAACGAGATTACAAACACTCCGTTAGAAAAGGAGAACAAGGAACATTATGAGAACCTTGTGGGTTGAAAGACATGAAACAAGGGCTTAACGAACCAAAAGAATATGAAACCACACCGATATAACGGGATAGCCAAGGAACAAGAATGACATAATTTTGACAGCACTCCGGTTGAAAAAGAGAAGGAAACTTGATAAGATGAAAAGAAATTGAGAAGATGACACCATACTCCGGTTAAATGGATAAGCAAGGAAAGAAGATGATCTTGACAAAACGAGAAGATGGGTCGAAGAGAGCGATATCACAATGCCTCCGGTAGAAATGAAAGAACGCAATGAAAAGAACGGAGTTGTTGGAAAACCAACAACGAAAAGAATAAGCTTGGAGTGGACTTATGGAAACATCTCAACATTATGAGGTGACAAACGGCCACTAAAGGAAGTCATTGATTTGAGTGAGAGCACCAAAGCGATGAAAAACTTATTTCGCCAAGAGGATAGGAGAAACTTGGATCATTCATGAGCACCATAATAGCAACATTCCTTAGGGAAGGCTTTAGGTGAAATATAACCCAAGATAAATCCAACGAAGAGATTGGTGGATTTAAAATATCTCATTCTTGGCAACATGGGAATCATGAAAAGCGAACTCAAATTGTCAAGAATGACATAACACCACCTCAAATGATAAGGTAGAACGAATTGCACTTCGGACTGCAAGATGAAGAATACTTGAGCTCCTCTGAAAAGAATCTCGATGAACACTTCGAGAAGGAATTAAATCTTTGATGAACCATCATGTAGAGCCTCCATGAAGAACTCCGATAATAAAAGGATGATAGAAAGAAAGAGAAGTTGAAAACACCAGGTGAAGCCTTGCAGTGATAAGATGAAGCTTTGAAATGATATAACCGAGAAAAACTTGGAACTCCGGAAAGAAAGATGAACAAATGAAATCAAGAATTTTGATGAACCTCCGGAATAAGGAATTAATCACTTGGATGAAACAATAACAAGAATTATGTTATGCGTCTCCTTCACCAATATAAAATTGATGACAAGCAACGGATTTTGCATACTACTTATTCTCGTAGAAAGGATTAAGATAGATATTGCGCAAACTTGGGAAGGTCTTCATCGAGCCACCGGTAGGATTGAAACAACGAATAAATTGATATGATAACGAAGGAAGAGAAATCTTGAACGAACCACCGTAAGAATTGAAAAACAGTTGACGGAAAGAGGACGAAACACCGGTAGAATTAAAGAACGCGCGAAAATACTCGAGGGAATTTGATACACGAGAACGAAGAGATCACGAGCTGATTAGAGAATACTTTGAACGATGCACCGGAAGAATATGGAGATGAACGAAATTGACATCAATTTAGAATAATTGGAGAACGAGGCTGAAAACATAGAACGAAGAAATCTTTTGAAAAGATGGCCTTTGGATGATCAAGAAATGAAAACAACTCTGAAATGCTCCAGATGGGTAAGAAAAGAATTCTCACAATCGAAAAGAATTATGAGAGGATGGCATAAGCTAGAACTATGAATCTTCAAGAGAACGGATTAGATTGAAGAGGAACTCTTCTTCGGTCTTCAAATGTTGAGAATGATGATGAGAAACACCACCATGAACTGTTGAGGCACTTCGGAATGAAAATTAGAAATGTTGAACCAACGATGAAAAGAATTAGGAAGATCTTGGAAAAAGACATCTGACTGATGATACTCAATCTTACGTCAAACTTTGAAATGAATTCGGGAATAGCTCCGGGAAAATTAGAAGAGTCAGGTAAGATCCTGGGAAAAGACCTGTGGGTTAGGGCCCACTCAACATATACACCGTTGAAATGATTACTTGAAAAGGAGATTGCACCGGTTGAATTAAATGGCTTGAATGAGGTAACAACCTCGAAATAGCTTGAACAGATTGATAATGGAGACACAAATCTTCTGAGATATCTTCGGCACTCCAGAACAAATGAATGGCGAGAAGTGGATGATTAAGAGGTACACCGGCATGAGAAAAACATTTGAAACAATGAAAGGATATGATCAACACCGAAAGCTTGCGTTGAAACCACCGAGGAAGATAAGAGAACAAAGACTGATAAACTTGAAGCTCCGTTAGTACCTTCATGGGAAATCACCGGATAAGAACATTGATTGAAAAGAGTAAAGAGACTTCACATCAACAAAAAGGATACTTGATTAAGAAATCTGAGTCCTTGAAGAAAAAGGGTGGGAGGGCGGGAAAACAAAGACAACTTGGGGCAGATGGAATAAACACCGTTGAAAAAAACTTAGAATTGATCTTACGAATGTTGGGATGACTGGATGCACTTGAAGAGAAGCATGCCGGTTGGAAAGAATTGGGATGACAATCTCAATGATCAAGAAGGATTGGTATTCACATAGAAGTATGATAACACTGCTTAGGAAAGGTAGGGAATCAACACCTGACAATGAAGCAACTCGAATACTACAACTTAAAACAAAACAAAGGATTGGCTCGCAGAGTAAGCCGGAACAAACATATGATAGAGATTTCGTCCGAAGTTTTCGTGGTGGGGCCCACACGGGCTCGATCGTACAACACCATCATGTACAAGGCAGTGCACATGACATACGAAGCGTCCCCGAGTCGGCATAGCCAAGGACTCTTTAAGACACTACGAGACCACTGTAAAACCAACCGTGGAAAGGCGGACCACTAGTCGTGGAACCCCAATCTCATATCATGCGTCTGTCGGAAAGATATCCTAGGAGCTACTTGAATTCCCACTTATAAACTCCCGAAACTTTCTGGTTATGCAATCTGGTGTTGGGGATACAGGGGACACAAAATATATCACCCAAACTAGCAATCCCTAGATCCAGCTGTATCCATCCGTCAACACATAACGAAGAAACCTTTGGAAATCGTTTACCTCAACCTTCGAAAAGCATCCGTTATACGAGTTATGGCAATACTCCCGAACTCCCGCCCCAGTACTGGGTGGCGTCGAGGTGATCTCTCCAACAACTGCATAAAAGAGATTTCGATGTCGGCGAAACTCAGGTATTCCAGAACTGCACCGATAAAATTGTGACGACAACACCTCGGAGCTCAACTCCCCGGGACACTGCCACAACCCCTAAATGTCAGGAGGCACCAAGAACAATGTTCTCGTCACAAAACCATCGGAACGATTCCAAGATACCCGCGTGATCCTAAATTTTTTTAGTGAAATTTGAGGAGAGAAGAGTCAAAACTTCTACGTCAGGAGGCCTCACCAGAGCGACGAAGGGACTGAGGAGTAAAAAGAATCCTACTCTCCGATATATATAATCCTAAGACTCAAAACATTTTTGTTCTAGACTCAACAACGCCAGCGATTCGATCAAGCAGGGGGCTCCTAAGTCGGGGATGGCTCTGATTACCAACTTGTAACACCCACGATGCGGCTATATCTCTCACGTGTCGAGGCACGACTAAGAGGCATAACCGCATTGTGGTTTTGTCGCAAGAAGGGTCATCTTCACACAATCCCATGTAATGAACAAGAATGGGATAACGAGAGTTGGCTTACAATCGCCACTTCACACAATACATAAATATAATTCATACATCATCCAAAATCCACACATATAGACCGACTACGGTCAAATCCAAATGAAAATAAGATAACCCCAAATGCTAGATCCCCGATCGTCCCAACTGGGCTCCACTACTGATCATCAGGAAAAGACACATAGTAACGACCACGTTCCTCATCGAACTCCCACTTGAGCTCGGTTGCGTCATCTGCACTGGCATCGTCGGCACCTGCAACTGTTTTGGTAGAATCTGTGAGTCACGAGGACTCAGCAATCTCACACCCGCGAGATCAAGACTATTTAAGCTTATAGGAAAGGATGGTGTAATGAGGTGGAGCTGCAGCAGGCACTAAGCATATATGGTGGCTAACATACGCAAATGAGAGCGAGAAGAGAAGCAACGCAACGGTCGCGAAGCTAGAAATGATCAAGAAGTGATCCTGAAACTACTTACGTTCATGCATAACTCAAACCGTGTTCACTTCCCGGACTCCGCCGAGAAGAGACCATCACGGCTACACACACGGTTGATGTATTTTAATTAAGTCAAGTGACAAGTTCTCTACAACCGGACATTAACAAATTCCCATCTGCCTCATAACCGCGGGCACGGCTTTCGAAAGATAATACCCTGCAGGGGTGTCCCAACTTAGCCCATTATAAGCTCTCACGGTCAACGAAGGATAAACCTTCTCCCGGAAGACCCGATCAGTCTCGGAATCCCGGTTTACAAGACATTTCGACAATGGTAAAACAAGACCAGCAAAGCCGCCCGATGTGCCGACAAATCCCGATAGGAGCTGCACATATCTCGTTCTCAGGGCACACAAGATAAGTCAAGCTACGAGTAAAACCAGACCTCGAGTTTCCCTGTGCTGGCCCCGCATGCTGCTCAGTTCGGACCAACACTCGAAGGAGCACTGGCCCGGGGGGGGGGGGTTAAATAAAGATGACCCTCGGGCTCGCGAAAACCCAAGGGAAAAGGCTTAGGTGGCAAATGGTAAAACCAAGGTTGGGCCTTGCTGGAGGAGTTTTATTCAAGGCGAACTGTCAAGGGGGTCCCATAAATCACCCAACCGCGTAAGGAACGCAAACTCAAGGAACATAATCCCGGTATGACGGAAACTAGGGCGGCAAGAGTGGAACAAAACACCAGGCATAAGGCCGAGCCTTCCACCCTTTACGGAATATATAGATGCATTAATTAAATAAGAGATATTGTGATATTCCAAAATATCCATGTTCCAACATGGAACCAACTTCAACTTCACCTGCAACTAACAACGCTATAAGAAGGGCTGAGCAAAAGCGGTAACTTAGCCAAACAACGGTTTGCTAGGAAAGGATGGTTAGAGGCTTGACATGGCAATATGGGAGGCATGATATAGCAAGTGGTAGGTAGCGCAGCATAGCAATAGAACGAACAACTAGCAAAGCAAAGATAGAAGTGATTTCGAGGGTATGGTCATCTTGCCTGCAAGGTTCTCAGAGTTGTCGAAAGCTTGATCCTCGTAAGCGTACTCAACAGGTTCCTCGTTCACGAACTCGTCTCCCGGCTCTACCCACAGCAAGAACACAAGCAATGGAACC
Source organism: Triticum aestivum (assembly GCF_018294505.1). Taxonomy (NCBI): domain Eukaryota; kingdom Viridiplantae; phylum Streptophyta; class Magnoliopsida; order Poales; family Poaceae; genus Triticum; species Triticum aestivum. The sequence goes on along the minus strand of NC_057814.1, from coordinate 407,914,098 downwards.
ACAATCAATCACGGGAAATGCAAAAGCAACATAATGCAAAACATGTATGATATGCGAGATGTGGTATGCGATGCATATGCGTGCTCCGGAGGAAAAATGATGAACAAGGCAGTAACTTGGCAAACCAAGCATGCCACTGGAAAGGTGAGATGATTTCGGTCGAAATCGATATAAAGATCACCGGAAACGGATGCACGGTTTGCAAATGGCAAGCAAAACAAGGATGACACGAATCTGCGATTAACAGCATGATAGCACTTACAATGCAACAAGTAACAATGCTACAACACCGCAACGTAGCAAAAAAGTATATGGCAGTAATCTACAGGGGATGCTTGACAAAAGATGAACACTGAGCTACGGCTAGAACACAACATAACAGGTTCAAACAATAATGGCAAAAGTGCAAAAGATATCAGGTTCACAGACTTGGAGAAATTACTGGACATGGCTGAAACAGCATCAGGTAGCAATGTTCAGAGCACGAAATTAACATGCTACAGGAACTTAACATAGCAAAACAAGGCATGGCATTAATCTAATAAAATCATAGAACAAAAATCCCTTACTGACCATGAGCCAAATAGGATCAAGAGATATGATGGCACCCATGTAAACATAGCAAGTATCGTTAACAGGTTTCAGACTTTTGGCAGAAAACAGAGCATGGCAGAAACAGTAATATGAAGGCATCTTGGTGAGCTTGATTCACTCACCACAAAGCAATGCATGACAAAACAAGCATACCTACAGCAAGATGGCATGTTTATGAAGCTATCCATGGCAAGAGCAAGTTCATAGCATGTATGAAACAACTACAACAACCTTGGCAAAATTGAATAACACGTAAACAAACTGCCAGGAACATTTTATAGCAAAAGTAGAGAAAGATTAAGACATGCTAGGGCACTCCATAATTGCACAAAAGAGCACTGATGGATAGATCACAACTATATCTACAAAACATCCTTACTGAACATCACCAAAATAAGCATGGATCTCTCTGTAGCCACATGGATACATAGCAACAAAATATCAGCAGTCACAGACTTGGTGAAACTACCAAGTCCCTGAAATCAGAAACATCACGAAGCCTAGTTTGCATGCTTGTTCTAGTCACCACAGAGATCACAAAAATACATGCCATACCCCTCTATAATGATGGCATGGCATACATCAAAACACATGTAGAGCTCATGCCCATAAGATGGACACATCAACAGCAACAAAAATAACAAATCACCAAGTTCTGATAAGTAACAGCAGATAACAGCAAATGGCACTCTTGCACCAGAGATTTGGGCATCAAGATGGACTCAAATGAACATGGCATAATGGAACAAAATGAAGAGCATCTAGAGACGAACATTTCGATATATTACACGCACGAAACGGAGCTATATGCAGAGAGTTATGATGCGATGAACATGGGCATGTATTGCAAAAGTACTGGGACTTGGAGGATTTCGGGAGGGAGAAGAAAAGTCAACCGTAGCGATTTTCAGATCGGATCGGGAGCTCGCGAGCTCGCCGGGGAAGAGGCCGCAGCCACCGGAGCTTGGGGCTCTCGCCGGAGCTCGGGCGGAGGGAGAGGGAGGAGGACGCGCCGGCGACGTCGGGGCTCGGGGACGGGCGCGGAGCTCGCCGTGGAGCGGGACGGTGGAGATGGAGGCGGCGGGAACGGAGACGGGCTCGGGCGCGGCAACTCCGGCGAACGGGGGCGGGGTCGGCGGCTTGGCGCGGGGCGGCGCCGGGCTTCGGCGGAGGAGGAAGAAGGAGGCGCGCGGCGGCGGGGGAGCCTCGGGCTCGGGGGGGGGGGGGGGCTGACGCGGGCCTCGCCGGGCCGCGGGCGCGCGCGGTGGCTGTGGCCACGTGGCAGGCCGCGGTTGGCTGCGGGTTACGTCCGGCCGGCGGCGGACACGTCCGGCGGCGCGGAGGAACGGGCTAGGGTTTCGGGGATCCGGAATCTCGGAGGGGGTAGGTGTTTATATAGCTAGAGGGAGCTAGGAGAGTCCAAATGAGGCACGGTTTTCGCCCACACAATCGTGATCGAACGACCTAGAGCATGGAAGAGACTTAGAGGGGTTTTGGGCTGTTTGGAGGGGGGGTTTGCTGCAACACACAAAAGGACTTTGTGGTTACCCGGTTAACCGTTGGAGCATCAAACGACCTCCAAATGGAACGAAACTTGACTGGTGGTCTACCGGTGGTATACCAAGGCCACTTGGCAACCTCGGTCCATTCCGAGAACGTTTAACACCCGCTCACGAAAAGAAACAAGAGGGGTGCGCCGGAGGAGGTGGGAGTGTCGGATTGCAAAACGGACAACGGGGAAAATGCTCGGATGCAAGAGACGAACACGTATGCAAATGCAATGCACATGATGACATGATATGAGATGCATGACATGAACAAAATGCAAAACGAAAGACAAAACCCGACCACGAAGGGAATATCATAACACATAGCCGAAAATGGCAAGAGTTGGAGTTACAAATATGGAAAGTTACATCCGGGGTGTTACAACACTCCACCACTACGAGAGGATCTCGTCCCGAGATCTAGGATGGCACCGGAGAGACACGGAAGAGGAAAAGGTAAAACAAAGTTGCTTCTTTGTCAAACGAGTGAAACCAAAGAACCTTGAGAGGTTAAACAAATTTTTGAAAAGAATACAACGGAGATGAACGAGATTACAAACACTCCGTTAGAAAATGAGAACAAGGAACATTATGAGAACCTTGTGGGTTGAAAGACATGAAACAAGGGCTTAACGAACCAAAAGAATATGAAACCACACCGATATAACGAGATAGCCAAGGAACAAGAATGACATAATTTTGACAGCACTCCGGTTGAAAAAGAGAAGGAAACTTGATAAGATGAAAAGAAATTGAGAAGATGACACCATACTCCGGTTAAATGGATAAGCAAGGAAAGAAGATGATCTTGACAAAATGAGAAGATGGGTCGAAGAGAGCGATATCACAATGCCTCCGGTAGAAATGAAAGAACGCAATGAAAAAGGAGAAACGGAGTTGTTGGAAAACCAACAACGAAAAGAATAAGCTTGGAGTGGACTTATGGAAACATCTCAACATTATGAGGTGACAAACGGCCACTAAAGGAAGTCATTGATTTGAGTGAGAGCACCAAAGCGATGAAAAACTTATTTCGCCAAGAGGATAGGAGAAAACTTGGATCATTGATGAGCACCATAATAGCAACATTCCTTAGGGAAGGCTTTAGGTGAAATATAACCCAAGATAAATCCAACGAAGAGATTGGTGGATTTAAAATATCTCATTCTTGGCAACATGGGAATCATGAAAAGCGAACTCAAATTGTCAAGAATGACATAACACCACCTCAAATGATAAGGTAGAACGAATTGCACTTCGGACTGCAAGATGAAGAATACTTGAGCTCCTCTGAAAAGAATCTCGATGAACACTTCGAGAAGGAATTAAATCTTTGATGAACCATCATGTAGAGCCTCCATGAAGAACTCCGATAATAAAAGGATGATAGAAAGAAAGAGAAGTTGAAAACACCAGGTGAAGCCTTGCAGTGATAAGATGAAGCTTTGAAATGATATAACCGAGAAAAACTTGGAACTCCGGAAAGAAAGATGAACAAATGAAATCAAGAATTTTGATGAACCTCCGGAATAAGGAATTAATCACTTGGATGAAACAATAACAAGAATTATGTTATGCGTATCCTTCACCAATATAAAATTGATGACAAGCAACGGATTTTGCATGCTACTTATTCTCGTAGAAAGGATTAAGATAGATATTGCGCAAACTTGGGAAGGTCTTCATCGAGCCACCGGTAGGATTGAAACAACGAATAAATTGATATGATAACGAAGGAAGAGAAATCTTGAACGAACCACCGTAAGAATTGAAAAACAGTTGACGGAAAGAGGATGAAACACCGGTAGAATTAAAGTACGCGCGAAAATACTCGAGGGAATTTGATACACGAGAACGAAGAGATCACGAGCTGATTAGAGAATACTTTGAACGATGCACCGGAAGAATATGGAGATGAACGAAATTGACATCAATTTAGAATAATTGGAGAACGAGGCTGAAAACTTAGAACGAAGAAATCTTTTGAAAAGATGGCCTTTGGATGATCAAGAAATGAAAACAACTCTGGAATGCTCCGGATGGGTAAGAAAAGAATTCTCACAATCAAAAACAATTATGAGAGGATGGCATAAGCTAGAACTATGAATCTTCAAGAGAACGGATTAGATTCAAGAGGAACTCTTCTTCGGTCTTCAAATGTTGAGAATGATGACGAGAAACACCACCATGAATTGTTGAGGCACTTCAGAATGAAAATTAGAAATGTTGAACCAACGATGAAAAGAATTTGGAAGATCTTGGAAAAATACATCTGACTGATGATACTCAATCTTACGTCAAACTTTGAAATGAATTCGGGAATAGCTCCGGGAAAATTAGAAGAGTCAGGTAAGATCCTGGGAAAAGACCTGTGGGTTAGGGCCCACTCAACATATACACCGTTGAAATGATTACTTGAAAAGGAGATTGCACCGGTTGAATTAAATGGCTTGAATGAGGTAACAACCTCGAAATAGCTTGAACAGATTGATAATGGAGACACAAATCTTCTGAGATATCTTCGACACTCCAGAACAAATGAATGGCGAGAAGTGGATGATTAAGAGGTACACCGGCATGAGAAAAACATTTGAAACGATGAAAGGATACGATCAACACCGAAAGCTTGCGTTGAAACCACCGAGGAAGATAAGAGAACAAAGACTGATAAACTTGAAGCTCCGTTAGTACCTTCATGGGAAATCACCGGATAAGAACATTGATTGAAAAGAGTAAAGAGACTTCACATCAACAAAAAGGATACTTGACTAAGAAATCTGAGTCCTTGAAGAAAAAGGGTGGGAGGGCGGGAAAACAAAGACAACTTGGGGCAGATGGAATAAGCACCGTTGAAAAAAAACTTAGAATTGATCTTACGAATGTTGGGATGACTGGATGCACTTGAAGAGAAGCACGCCGGTTGGAAAGAATTGGGATGACAATCTCAATGATCAAGAAGGATTGGTATTCACATAGAAGTATGATAACACCGCTTAGGAAAGGTAGGGAATCAACACCTGACAATGAAGCAACTCGAATACCACAACTTAAAACAAAACAAAGAATTGGCTCACAGAGTAAGCCGGAACAAACATTGATAGAGATTTCGTCCGAAGTTTTCGTGGTGGGGCCCACACGGGCTCGATCGTACAACACCATCATGTACAAGGCAGTGCACATGACATACGAAGCGTCCCCGAGTCGGCATAGCCAAGGACTCTTTAAGACACTACGAGACCACTGTAAAACCAACCGTGGAAAGGCGGACCACTAGATGTGGAACCCCAATCTCATATCATGCGTCTGTCGGAAAGATATCCTAGGAGCTACTTGAATTCCCACTTATAAACTCTCGAAACTTTCTGATTATGCAATCTGGTGTTGGGGCTACAAGGGACACAAAATATATCACCCAAACTAGCAATCCCTAGATCCAGCTGTATCCATCCGTCAAGACATAACCAAGAAACCTTCGGAAATCGTGTACCTCAACATTCAAAAAGCATCCATTATACGAGTTATGGCAATACTCCCGAACTCCCGCCCCAGTACTGGGTGGTGTCGAGGTGATCTCACCAACAACTGCATAAAAGAGATTTCGATGTCGGCGAAACTCAGGTATTCCAGAACTGCACCGATAAAATTGTGACGACAACACCTCGGAGCTCAACTCCCCGGGACACTGCCACAACCCCTAAATGTCAGGAGGCACCAAGAACAATGTTCTCGTCACAAAACCATCCGAACGATTCCAAGATACCCGCGTGATCCTAAATTTTTTTAGTGAAATTTGAGGAGAGAAGAGTCAAAACTTCTATGTCGGGAGGCCTCACCAGAGCGACGAAGGGACTGAGGAGTAAAAAGAATCCTACTCTCCGATATATATAATCCTAAGACTCAAAACATTTTTGTTCTATACTCAACAACGCCAGCGATTTGATCAAGCAGGGGCCTCCTAAGTCGGGGATGGCTCTGATTACCAAGTTGTAACACCCACGATGCGGCTATATCTCCCACGTGTCGAGGCACGACTTAGAGGCATAACCGCATTGTGGTTTTGTCGCAAGAAGGGTCATCTTCACACAATCCCATGTAATGAACAAGAATGGGATAAGGAGAGTTGGCTTACAATCGCCACTTCACACAATACATAAATATATTTCATACATCATCCAAAATCCACACATATAGACCGACTACGGTCAAATCCAAATGCAAATAAGATAACCCCAAATGCTAGATCCCCGATCGTCCCAACTGGGCTCCACTACTGATCATCAGGAAAAGACACATAGTAACGACCACGTTCCTCATCGAACTCCCACTTGAGCTCGGTTGCGTCATCTGCACTGGCATCGTCGGCACCTGCAACTGTTTTGGTAGAATCTGTGAGTCACGAGGACTCAGCAATCTCACACCCGCGAGATCAAGACTATTTAAGCTTATAGGAAAGGATGGTGTAATGAGGTGGAGCTGCAGCAGGCACTAAGCATATATGGTGGCTAACATACGCAAATGAGAGCGAGAAGAGAAGCAACGCAACGGTCGCGAAGCTAGAAATGCTCAAGAAGTGATCCTGAAACTACTTACGTTCATGCATAACTCAAACCGTGTTCACTTCCCGGACTCCGCCGAGAAGAGACCATCACGGCTACACACACGGTTGATGTATTTTAATTAAGTCAAGTGACAAGTTCTCTACAACCGGACATTAACAAATTCCCATCTGCCTCATAACCGCGGGCACGGCTTTCGAAAGATAAAACCCTGCAGGGGTGTCCCAACTTAGCCCATTATAAGCTCTCACGGTCAACGAAGGATAAACCTTCTCCCGGAAAGACCCGATCAGTCTCGGAGTCCCGGTTTACAAGACATTTCGACAATGGTAAAATAAGACCAGCAAAGCCGCCCGATGCGCCGACAAATCCCGATAGGAGCTGCACATATCTCGTTCTCATGGCACACCGGATAAGTCAAGCTACAAGTAAAACCAGACCTCGAGTTTCCCTGAGGTGGCCCCGCATGCTGCTCGGTTCGGACCAACACTCGAAGGAGCACTGGCCCCGGGGGGGGGGGGGGGTTAAATAAAGATGACCCTCGGGCTCGCGAAAACCCAAGGGAAAAGGCTGAGGTGGCAAATGGTAAAACCAAGGTTGGGCCTTGCTGGAGGAGTTTTATTCAAGGCGAACTGTCAAGGGGGTCCCATAAATCACCCAACCGCGTAAGGAACGCAAACTCAAGGAACATAATCCCGGTATGACGGAAACTAGGGCGGCAAGAGTGGAACAAAACACCAGGCATAAGGCCGAGCCTTCCACCCTTTACGGAATATATAGATGCATTAATTAAATAAGAGATATTGTGATATTCCAAAATATCCATGTTCCAACATGGAACCAACTTCAACTTCACCTACAACTAACAGCGCTATAAGAAGGGCTGAGCAAAAGCGGTAACTTAGCCAAACAACGGTTTGCTAGGGAAGGATGGTTAGAGGCTTGACATGGCAATATGGGAGACATGATATAGCAAGTGGTAGGTAGCGCAGCATAGCAATAGAGCGAACAACTAGCAAAGCAAAGATAGAAGTGATTTCGAGGGTATGGTCATCTTGCCTGCAAGGTTCTCAGAGTTGTCGAAAGCTTGATCCTCGTAAGCGTACTCAACAGGTTCCTCGTTCACGAACTCGTCTCCCGGCTCTACCCACAGCAAGAACACAAGCAATGGAACCACAATCAATCACGGGAAATGCACAAGCAACATGATGCAAAACATGTATGATATGCGAGATGTGGTATGCGATGCGTATGCGTGCTCCGGAGGAAAAATGATGAACAAGGCAGTAACTTGGCAAACCAAGCATGCCACTGGAAAGGTGAGATGATTTCGGTCGAAATCGATATAAAGATCACCGGAAACGGATGCACGGTTTGCAAATGGCAAGCAAAACAAGGATGACACGAATCTGCGATTAACAGCATGATAGCACTTAGAATGCAACAAGTAACAATGCTACAGCACTGCAACGTAGCAACAAAGTATATGGCAGTAATCGGCGGAGGAGGAAGAAGGAGGCGCGCGGCGGCGGGGGAGCCTCGGGCTCGGGGGGGCCTGACGCGGGCCTCGCCGGGCCGCGGGCGCGCGCGGTGGCTGGGGCCACGTGGCAGGCCGCGGTTGGCTGCGGGTTACGTCCGGCCGGCGGCGGACACGTCCGGCGGCGCGGAGGAACGGGCTAGGGTTTCGGGGATCCGGAATTTCGGAGGGGGGAGGTGTTTATATAGCTAGACGGAGCTAGGAGAGTCCAAATGAGGCACGGTTTTCGCCCACACGATCGTGATCGAACGACCTAGAGCATGGAAGAGACTTAGAGGGGTTTTGGGCTGTTTGGAGGGTTTTTTTGCTGCAACACACAAAAGGACTTTGCGGTTACCCGGTTAACCGTTGGAGCATCAAACGACCTCCAAATGGAACGAAACTTGACAGGTGGTCTACCAGTGGTATACCAAGGCCACTTGGCAAACCTCGGTCCATTCCGAGAACGTTCAACACCCGCTCACGAAAGGAAAACAAGAGGAGTGCGCTGGAGGAGGTGGGAGTGTCGGATTGCAAAATTGACAACGGGAAAAATGCTCGGATGCAAGAGACGAACACGTATGCAAAACGAAAGACAAAACCCGACCACGGAGGGAATATCATAACACATAGCCAAAAATGGCAAGAGTTGGAGTTACAAATATGGAAAGTTACATCCGGGGTGTTACAATATGCCCTAGAGGCAATAATAAATTTGTTATTTATATTTCTTATATCATGATAAATGTTTATTTTTCATGCTAGAATTGTATTAACCGGAAACTTAGTACATGTGTGAATACATAGACAAACAGAGTGTCCCTAGTATGCCTCTACTTGACTAGCTCGTTAATCAAAGATGGTTAAGTTTCCTAACCATAGACATGTGTTGTCATTTGATGAACGGGATCACATCATTAGAGAATGATGTGATTGACTTGACCCATTCCGTTAGTTTAGCACTTGATCGTCTAGTATGTTGCTATTGTTTTCTTCATGACTTATACATGTTCCTCTGACTATGAGATTATGCAACTCCCGAATACCGGAGGAACACTTAGTGTGCTATCAAATGTCACAACGTAACTGGGTGATTATAAAGATGCTCTACAGTTGTCTCCGATGGTGTTTGTTGAGTTGGCATAGATCGAGATTAGGATTTGTCACTCCGAGTTTTGGAGAGGTATCTCTGGGCCCTCTCGGTAATGCACATCACTATAAGCCTTGCAAGCAATGTGACTAATGACTTAATTGCGGGATGATGTATTACGGAACGAGTAAAGAGACTTGCCGGTAATGACATTGAACTAGGTATGATGATACCGACGATCGAATATCAGGCAAGTAACATACTGATGACAAAGGGAACAACGTATGTTGTTATGCGGTTTGACTGATAAAGTTCTTCATAGAATATGTAGGAGCCAATATGAGCATCCAGGTTCCACTATTGGTTATTGACCGAAGATGTGTCTCGGTCATGTCTACATAGTTCTCGAACCCGTAGGGTCCGCACGCTTAACGTTCGATGACGATTTGTATTATGACTTATGTGATTTGATGACCGAAGATTGTTCGGAGTCCCGGATGAGATCACGGACATGATGAGGAGTCTCGAAATGTTCGAGAGGTAAAGATTCATATATCGGAAGGTTACATTCGGACACCGGAATAGTTCGGGACGTTTCGGATGAGTTTCGGAGTACCGGGGGTTACTGGAACCCCCCTGCCGGAAGTTCATGGGCCTTCATGGGCTTTAGTGGAAAGGATAGGAGAGCCACAAGGCAGGCCGCGCCCCCGCCCCCATGGCCAGTCCGAATTGGACTAGGGAGGGGGCGGCGCCCCCTCTTTCCTTCCTCCCCTCTCTACCTCTCTTGGAAAGGAAGGGGATTGGGAATCCTAGTTGGTCTCCCCATGGCGCGCGCCCCCTTGGGCCGGCCACCTCTCCTCCCCCCTTTATATACGTGGGAGGGGGCACCCAAAAGACACACCAAGTCTTCTCTTAGCCGTGTGCGGTGCCCTCCTCCATAGTTACACACCTTGGTCATATTGTCGTAGTGCTTAGGTGAAGCCCTGCGCCGGTAACTTCATCATCACCGTCGCCACGCCGTTGTGCTGACGAAACTCTCCCTCGGCCTCAACTGGATCAAGAGCTCGAGGGACGTCATCGAGCTGAACGTGTTCTGAACGCGGAGGTGTCGTACGTTCGGTGCTTGGATCGGTTGGATCGTGAAGACCTTCGACTACATCAACCGCGTTACTAAACGCTTCCACTTTTGGTCTACGAGGGTACGTGGACACACTCTCCCCTCTCATTGCTATGCATCTCCTAGATAGATCTTGCGTGATCGTAGGTAATTTTTTTTGAAATACTGCGTTCCCCAACAGTGGCATCCGAGCCAGGTCTATGCATAGATGTTATATGCATGAGTAGAACACAAAGTGTTCTCCCTGAGTATGCACCGTTGCTACAGTTCGTCATGCCGAGACACCGCATGATGATCGGGTGTGATAAACTCTACGTTCACATACAACGGGTGCAAGCCAGTTTTGCACACGCAGAATACTCGGGTTAAACTTGACGAGCCTAGCATATGTAGATATGGCCTCGGAACACTAAGACCGAAAGGTCGAGCGTGAATCATATAGTAGATATGATCAACATAGTGATGTTCACCATTGAAAATTACTCCATCTCACGTGATGATCGGACATGGTTTAGTTGATATGGATCACGTGATCATTTAGATGACTAGAGGGATGTCTATCTAAGTGGGAGTTCTTAAGTAATATGATTAATTGAACTTTAATTTATCATGAACTTAGTACCTGATAGTATTTTGCATGTTTACGTTGTTGTAGATAAATGGCCCATGCTACTGTTCCATTGAATTTTAATGCGTTCCTAGAGTAAGCTAAGTTGAAAGATGATGGTAGCAACTACACGGACTGGGTCTGTAACTTGAGGATTATCCTCACTGCTGCGCAGAAGAATTACGTCCTGGAAGCACCGCTAGGTGCAAGACCCGCTGCAGGAGCAACACCAGACGTTGTGAACGCATGGCAGAGCAAAGCTAATGACTACTCGATAGTTCAGTGTGCCATGCTTTACGGCTTAGAACCGGGACTTCAACGACGTTTTGAACGTCATGGAGCATATGAGATGTTCCAGGAGTTGAAGTTAATATTTCAAGCAAATGCCCGGATTGAGAGATATGAAGTCTCCAGTAAGTTCTACGGCTGCAAAATGGAGGAGAATAGTTCTGTCAGTGAACATATACTCAGACTGTCTGGGTACCACAATCACTTGACTCAACTGGGAGTTAATCTTCCGGTTGATAGTGTCATTGACAGAATTCTTCAATCACTGCCACCAAGCTACAAAAGCTTCATGATGAACTATAATATGCAAGGGATGGATAAGACAATTCCCGAGCTCTTCGCGATGCTAAAGGCTGTGGAGGTAGAAATCAAGAAGGAGCATCAAGTGTTGATGGTCAACAAGACCACTAGTTTCAAGAAGAAGGGCAAAGGGAAGAAGGGGAATTTCAAGAAGAACGGCAAGCAACTTGCTTCTCAAGTGAAGAAGCCCAAGTCTGGACCTAAGCCTGAGACTGAGTGCTTCTACCGCAAAGGGTCTGGTCACTGGGAGCGGAACTGCCCCAAGTATTTGGCGGATAAGAAGGATGGCAAAGTGAAAGGTATATTTGATATACATGTTATTGATGTGTACCTTACTAATGCTGGTAGTAGTGCCTGGGTATTTGATACTGGTTTTGTTGCTCATATTTGCAACTCGAAACAGGGGCTACAGATTAAGCAAAGATTGGCTAAGGACGAGGTGACGATGCGCGTGGGAAATGGTTCCAAAGTCGATGTGATCGCCGTCGGCATGCTCCCTCTACATCTACCTTCGGGATTAGTTTTAGACCTGAATAATTGTTATTTGGTGCCAGCGTTAAGCATGAATATTATATCTGGATCTTGTTTGATGCGAGACGGTTATTCATTTAAATCAGAAAATAATGGTTGTTCTATTTATATGAGTAATATCTTTTATGGTCATGCACCCTTGATGAGTGGTCTATTTTTATTGAATCTCGATAGTAGTGACACACATATTCATAGTGTTGAAGCCAAAAGATATAAGTTTAATAATGATAGTGCAACTTATTTGTGGCACTGCCATTTAGGTCATATTTGTGTAAAGCGCATGAAGAAACTCCATGCTGATGTGATTTTGGAATCACTAGATTATGAATCACTTCATGCTTGTGAACCATGCCTCATGGGCAAGACTACTATGTGACGCCCGGATAATTAAGCTACAGTAAACCTCTGCTAATGATGCCACGTCACCTCGATTACTGTTGCTAATCTCGCGTTAGTTCGAAACCGATTCAAATTCAAATTCAAAATAGAGGAAAACATCAAAAGCTTTCAAATATTAAAACTAAAATGTTCGGTTTGTGCCAGATAATGCATAGGTGATTATGGTGAAGAACCCATACTTTTATACAACGTCTAAATGCTATAATATAAATAAAATAGTAGAGAAAACTATTATTTAAATGCTTTTAAGATAATAAACAATTTCAAAACTAAATTGTTATAAGTATTAACCTATTGTTGCAGTGGCATAATTTGTAGCATCTATTTAGGTGCCACTTTGGTATTTTACTAAAACTAAAATAAAAGGAAACTAAAAGAATACAAAGAAACCCCCCACCCCCTGGGCCACGGCCCAGTTGGCCTAGCGACCAGGCCTGCCCCGCGCCCCAGCCTACCAACCCCGGTCCGCACGACCGAAACCCTAACCCCCCCACTTCTCCCCATGATCCCCCACTCTCTCCTCGCGCCCCTCCTCTCAGTCCCGATCTGGATCGAGGCAGGCGACCCTGTCGCCCCGCTTCTACCTCACCGGCGCCGCTTCCTCATCGGACCGCCCCACCGTCATCGTCGCCTCCTCGTGCTCCTTCCCGCCGGAAACGCCTCGAGCCCGGAGCCGCTCGACCCCGACGCCGGCACCTCCCCCGAACGATGCCGCCCCGTGCTGGGCTTCCTCCTCGGGCCACCGCACGCCGCCACCGACTCCAGCCACCCCGAGCCTCCCCGAGCCCGCTGCCTGTCCCTACAGCACCATTGTGAGCTCCGCCACCCCCCTATGCCTTCCCGATCTCGGATATGAGCTCCTGCTTGTCCTCCCCACTGCCCGTAGTTCCGGCCACCGCCCGCTAGTCGCCGCCGTGACCCTAGCCCCTGATGCTCCCGCTCTCCCCTGCCTGCGCCGTCGCCCCCGTCCGACGTGCCTACCCTGCTCACCGCCTGCCTTTGCTCCGCTTGCCCCGCTACGGTGCCGCTCGAGCAGCCTCGCTACGCTGCCGCTGCCTCTGCACTCCGCGGCCGTGCCCGTACCGCCGCAGCATGCCGCACGCTCCGGCGCCGTCCTCGCCCGGCCGCGCCACCTCGCCTCCTCTCGCATGCCCCCTGGTCACCCGCCGCACCCGCGCGCTGCCTCACCTCGCCTGGCCTCGCCACTGCCGCCTCAGGCGGCTGGCCTCGCCGCGCCCATGGCTGGCGGCTCCCCCCTTCGATCTGGGCGCCAACGCTTGTAACCCACACGCCCGCTAAGGCGACTGTGCCAATGACAAGTGGGGCCCGCCCCAGAATAGTTTAAAAAAAGAGAGATAAGAAAATAATAATAATAAAAATATAATTTAAATAATGAATCAATTAATTAGTTAACTAAGTTAATTAATTTAAGTAAATATGTTAGCTTAACCTAATCACTTAATTAAACTAACTAATTCTGTTTAGTTAAACTAAGTCAATGGCAAACTGGCCCCACCTGTCAGTTGACCGGTCAATGGTCAAACTTTGACCGCCGATGTCATGCTGACATCATGATGACATCATAAGTGCATTTTCAAATTAAAATAACCTGTTAATTCTTGAAAATGGTTAAATTCTTTTTAAATTAATATAAAATAATCCGTAGCTCGGATGGAAAAACTTTGTACATAAAAGTTGCTCAAAACGAGGAGACGAATCCGGATACCCAGCCTGTTCGTCCGCCACACATCCCTAGCATAGCAAACACGCAAATTTCCCCCTCCGTTTCATTTGTCCGAAAATGCAAAACACCGGGGATACTTTCCCGGATGTTTCCCCCCTTCGTCGGTATCACCTCCTACTGCGTTAGGTCGCCCCTAGCACCGCGTATTGCCATGTTATGCTTTGTGATGCTTTGATTGCTCTATTATTTATTATGTTCCCCCTCCGTTACTTCTTTCCGGTAGACCCCGAGACCGCTGCCAGTACCCCTGTGATCGACTACATCGACGACGAACCCTTATCTTGCCAGAGCAACCAGGCAAGCTCCCCCCTTGATTACCAGATATCGCCTATTCGTTCTCCCTGCTGCTTGCATTATAGTAGTGGAGCATGTTACTGCTTTCGGTTAATCCTATTCTACTGCATAGCCTGTCATTGTTGGGACAGTTGTTACCCTTACCTGCAATCCTTAATGCTTAGTATAGGATGCTAGTATTCCATCAGTGGCCCTACACTCTTGTCCATCTGCCATGCTATACTACTGGGCCGTGATCACTTCGGGAGGTGATCACGGGCATATGCTATATACTTTATACTGTTACATTACTTATGATACTGTTCGGAGATGGGGGCTGAAGGGGCAGGTGGCTCCATCCCGGTAGAGGTGGGCCTGGGTTCCCGACGGCCCCCGACTGTTACTTTGTGGTGCAGCGACAGGGCAGGTTGAGACCACCTAGGAGAGAGCTGGGCCTGGCCCTGGTCGGCGTTCGCGGTTACTTCATAATAACACGCTTAACGAGATCTTGGTATTTGATCTGAGTCTGGCCACTGGCCTTTACACACTAACCAACTACGCGGGAACAGTTATGGGCACTCGACGTCATGGTATCAGCCGAAGCCTTCTTGACGTCAGCGACTGAGCGGCGCGCGCCGGATTGGACTGGAACGCCTGCTCTTGTATTAGGGAGGCTAGGTCTGCTTCCGGCCGCCCTCGCAACGTGCAGGTGTGCAATGGGCGATGGGCCCAGACCCCTGCGCCATAGGATTTAGACTGGCGTGCTGACCTCTCTGTTGTGCCTCGGTGGGGCTGCGACGTGTTGATCTTCCGAGGCCGGGCATGACCCAGGAAAGTGTGTCCGGCCAAAGGGGATCGAGCGTGTTGGGTAATGTGGTGCACCTCTCCAGGGAAGTTTATCTATTCGAATAGCCGTGATCTTCGGTAACAGGACGACTTGGAGTTGTACCTTGACCTTATGACAACTAGAACTGGATACTTAATAAAACACACCCTTCCAAGTGCCAGATACAACCCGGTGATCGCTCTCTAACAGGGCGACGAGGAGAGGATCGCCGGGTAGGATTATGCTATACGATGCTACTTGGTGAACTTACCATCTACTCTCTTCTACATGCTGCAAGATGGAGGCTGCCAGAAGCGTAGTCTTCAACAGGACTAGCTATCCCCCTCTTATTCTGGCATTCTGCAGTCCAGTCCACCGATATTGCCCCTTTACACAAATACCCATGCATATGTAGTATAGATCCTTGCTTGAGAGTACTTTGGATGAGTACTCACGGTTGCTTTCTCCCTCTTTTCCCCCTTTCCTTTTACCAGGTTGGCGCAACTAGATGTTGGAGCCCAGGACCCAGACGCCACTGTCGATGACGACCCCTACCACACCGAGGGTGCCTACTACTACGTGCAGGCCGCTGACGATGACCAGGAGTAGTTTAGGAGGATCCCAGGCAGGAGGCCTGTGCCTCTTTCAATCTGTATCCCAGTTTGTGCTAGCCTTCTTAAGGCAAACTTGTTTAACTTATGTCTGTACTCCGATATTGTTGCTTCCGCTGACTCGTCTATGATCGATCACTTGTATTCGAGCCCTCGAGGCCCCTGGCTTGTATTATGATGCTTGCATGACTTATTTTATTTTAGAGTTGTGTTGTGATATCTTCCCGTGAGTCCCTGATCTTGATTGTACACGTTTGCGTGTATGATTAGTGTATGATTGAATAGGGGGTGTCACAAGTTGGTATCAGAGCCGACTACCTGTAGTAATCCCCCTTCCACACTCCTTGGCCGAAGTTGAGTCTAGTCATTGCAAAACTTTTACTAACATGGCAGTGCGGCTTACGGGCCCACGTCACCATTGGGTGGTAGTAGGATCTTTTATTCCTCGACCTATACTCTGGGACTCCGATCTCTCTTCTATTCGGGTTAAATGAATTTTACTAAATCTAACATTAGGATCTCATGATCACTTTCACCCGGAGAGCACCTTATTACCGATGATCGTCTGCTGCACCAGAAGATTCCGAGGATACTCTATTATGTTCTCTCGAGACTTTGTGCCATCGCTTTTGCAATTCCCATCCATCGATAAACCTTTATGGATAACCACGTACACTTGACATTCATATAATCATTCCTCGTTGATCTTGTTATTATAAGATACCTCGAAATTCTCTCTATTGTTCCGAGAATACCTTGTGCCTACTGCCTTGCAGTTCCTTGCCACATGAATACCCCTATGGATAATTCCTTGCACTTACCGAGTATTCACTCATCCCCAGTTGTTCAGGTGTTTCACAAAAATCTTCGAAATACTATTCGATTCTCTGAAAATCCTTAGCAGCTTATTGCTCTGCAAATACTTGTCTGCTTGCATTATGGATGTTTTCCATATGTATGGCAATATTCATTAGTCTCCTTTGACATCGTCATTTTGATCCTATTGATTCAACATGAGTGCGAATGCACACAATCATCGGTTGATCCTTTTAAATTATCTTTCTGGCTCAGACGTCATTTTAAACATGAGCTGGATCTCGACCAATCAAATAGCCATCGATTGCACCCCTAAGCCTACTCAACTTATCCATCCGTAATCAGAGCATTTGCTCCTTATCCCTTCATTTGGAAATCATAATTCCTTTGCAATTGAGCTTTGAATTAGTTAGTTGTTTCTATAATCCAATGTTCTTGCATTGTTTTCTTCCTCTGTTGTGTGCCGATGCTCACATCAGCTCTGTTATGGAACGTCAGATCCTTTGTTGAATTATCATCTGACAGTGTCCTTCGTATACAAAAACCTTGAGAAGTTCTTTCCCTGATATATAATGCCGTTGGTAAATCCTATTATCTGATTTGGCCAACCATGCTCTACTTTTGAGCTGCTGATATTTACTCTTGAAGCTTGTGGTATATGTTTCTAAGATGCCCCGATGGGTTGAACCTATACCTTCCCTAAAATCATATGAACCTGAAAGTTTACACAAGTCATATCATACTGGAGTTTTACCAGATAATTTTGTGCTCTACAACTTGTTCGAAGACGAGAATTAAATGAAAGGTTAGGCATTGAAGAAGTGGGAGTCGACCCTGAACCTTTGTGTTCATGCCCATGGACACAACGTGGAACTTATCATGGAAGCTTCTTGCAAAAGTATTGAATCATTTGAATAATTCTTCCAGAGTCATTATATTGGATCCCTTGTAGCTATGGTTCCGACGATGCTAACTTTATTTAATATATTTTTGAAAGGAAACCATTCCAGTGCCTCGTCTATTTTGACAAGGTTAAAGTATCTGCTATCGTTACTCAACAATCAAGTTCAGTTTCTATCCTGATATACTTTCGAGTATTACCCCCTGCTATCTCAAGGATACCAACCCATTGCACTTCATCTTATGAATTTCTGATGAAGTAATACCTTTCCCTATCATAGTCACTCCATGAGTTCTGGGTTGTCGTCAACCGAGAACACCGAATAGTGAATCGAGTCCGCACTGTGATTCGACAACTCTTAGTAATCTTCATTGCTTACGAGTTTGTACTCGATCATGTCATTCCCAACTGATTGACTACATCATCATCGTCAGGCTGACTGCTTGACCATTCTACCTATGTCCTTCATCCCCGGGACACAATCCCGACAGTGCTCTAAGCGTACATCGAACTTTCACCATCATATTGTTTGTCTTGAGAGACAACTCTGAATAATGAGATGGCATCTTATCTATGGTTATAATAGCCTTTTGCTTCACCATTCCCTTGGCTTGATGTTGTCGCCGAGTGATTGCATCTTCATGGAGCCTCTAGACAAAATTTGTCGTGATCATCATCAACATTTTGACTCCTTCCAAGATACCAATCGAATTCATGATGAGAAATACCATCCTCGCCCCTCAATGATTTGTGTTATCATCGACAATATTCTTGCTTCCTCCCCCCCCGAACACAAACTTGTTCTTGTTTTGTGTTGTACCTAGAGGTCCTTTCTATCCAACTTATGTTATGATTCTACCTTGGAGTATTACTGACTTGTATGTCAAGAATGTCGTGAGAATTTCACCACCTCTTAAGAAATTCTAGATACAAGTGATACTTCTCGCCATCGCCATTCTTTCTTGGTCCCCGTGTTGTTTCTAACCGGAAAACCAACAATTGAACTATGATGTGCGAATTCAAAACTTCTAGCAACCCTATTGCTTTGAAGTTATTGGTCAATATTTCATTCTTAGACCGTTGGTTATCGAATCACCATTCTAACATTGACCATGCTACCTAAGCCCATATTTCGGGTGCACCTTTCAACCAATGTTTAATTGTGGATGTTTTCCTCCAGCATACATCATTAAGTCATTTGATCTAGCTAATGTTATCTCCTTGTTCACATAGTTGTGGAAATCCATCTTTTTGGAAATCTCAATGGATTGTCGTTGAGTCAATCAGTCACCTCCTCACCTCTCCTTGATTTAATGATGAACTCTTGTTTCGGAACTCGCTTCCATGGTTTAATTCCTGAGAATCTTACAATGTCATCTCGTCAAATTGTGTTGTACCCCTTCCTTCTCAGGCATCATGAGTCTGAGGTATCCTGACACCAACCAGAACTGAATCTCAGTCAGATATGATGGTTGGGACATATTCCCAAGAGTTATAACATTGGTCTTTGACCCGGTAAGGTGATGCCATGCTTAACACACCTGTCCGGGGAACCTATTGTTATAGTTTCCTTTTTAGCAAGGTTAGCCATTCTTCCATGAGGAAATTGTAAGACTTATTCTATAAGTTGTTCCTGATGTATCCTTTGTGTGTCCAAAGTCTGACCTTTGCTTAAAGACCATGTCAATGCTATCTCGAAGCATGTAGGTGGTACTCTGATCATCGATAAGAACATTTGAAGCACCATGCTAAATTTCCTTTATCAATTTTTCAAACACCGTTGTTTGGGTAATGTCATGAACTTCCTCTTCCCTAACCTAAATGGTTTTCTACGTTATATCCTGTCATGGATATCATGCTCTGCTTGTCCTTGGGAAGGATATACCCCTGAATTATGTTTTTAAACACATTTTTCTTTCCATTGTTCAGAATTAAATCTAATAGACACTTTTCCCTTTCCATTGGTTTGTTTAAACCCTTTCTATGCTCTATATGATATAAGCAGTAATAATTCCCTGCTTGTGCAAACACATCGGTGTACAACTCTGTCAGTAAGACCCTGTTACTATTGTTGATGACATTCCGGTAACCACCGATGGACGAGAACTTTGCCTATTGGTCCGCCTTGTTTCAACGAGCAGGAAAATGGTTCTATTCATCCCTCGCCCTTGGTACCGACGTTGTTGCTGACATATAACTGGCAGGCTACCCTCTGACATGCCTTACTTGCATGATCGTGCAAGACATCACCGCCTTCCTACTTTTAACCCACATGGTGGGCCCATAACCCACAGTTCCACAGGATCGAAACCCGACTCTCCTATACACCCCCTGTTCTTAAGGTTGTTCCTCGCACTTGGCCTCATATGTGATTCACGAGCCACCTTCCGAGAGATCATCAATTCTGGTATCAGATACAATACTTATCCCCATTCCTCAGGCACGATGAAGTCTTTGTTGCCGAGGCTCGTCTCTTCTTTGGAGGGCGGATGGTAACTATCGTCCTCCGAATTTTCTTCTGCGGCCTGTTCGTCAGGGTTGACTTGCCCTGACTCCCGATTGTCTCGCTCGACAGTTTGCTCATCGAGTTCTTCTATTTGTTCGGCGCCATCCGGAGTGTTGTCCTCTTCTGCGCCGGTATTACTATCCCTGCTGCGGCGGGATTTAGAGCGGCGCCGCTGACGCCGGCGCTTTTGTTGTGTTTTAGGGGGGTCCTCCTTTGCCGGACTTTCCCTATCATCGCCGCTGTTATTTTTTGGCATGTCTGCCATGTAGACATCGTATGACGAAGTGGCCGTCCAACGTCCAGTAAATGGCGGGTCCTGGCCCTGCTCCTGATCGGCATCGTCGTCCATACCGTCGATGTCTTCGGAGCCGTAGTCGAGCACGTCAGTTAAGTCATCGACGGTGGCTATGAAGTGAGTGGTGGGTGGGAAACAAAATTCTCCCTCCTCAGCCCCTTGCCCGAACTGGTCGTAGTTCGGCTGTGAGTTCCCTGCCAAGGACAGGTTCTTAAAAGAGTCTAGCACATCGCCCAAAGGTGAGTGCCGAAAGATGTCTGCGGCCCTGAACTTGAAGATCGATAACCGATCGAGTTCGGTATCCGCGGGCTCGCAGGGTTCAGACTTATCGCCGGAGACGAGTCTGGGGTTCCGTTGATACATATATCATATGAAGTAGAATCTGTGCGCGGCTCCAACGCCGCGGAATCGGCAGCCTCCCTGATGGGGTTAAGCTTCCCATCTTCGGATGACTCGACCTGTTCCGGATCTAAGGCCAGAGTTGTTAGAGGAGCTATCTCCTGGATGCGGCCTGATGACATGTTTAAGCCATGCTTATCGGGGCGAAGGGGTGCGGTTGCCGCGGTCTCCAATCCGTCAGAGATCGAATCTCCGCGGATGTCCGCGACGTGGTTCAAGCTTCCGAATCCGACCTGACGGCCAGGGGCGTAGCTATCGATCTGCTCCAGATGGCCAAGTGAGTTGGCCCGCAACACGAAGCCGCTGAATACGAAGATATGTTCGAGGAGGAAGGTTTCTCCTTGGACAACGTCATTACAGACGATCGAAGGGGCCATCAGACCCTTTGCCGACGGCACAGTGGAACTCTCAATGAAAGAACCAATGTCGGTGTCAAAACCGGGGGATCTCGGGTAGGGGTCCCGAACTGTGCTTCTAAGGTCGATGGTAACAGGAGACAGGGGACACGATGTTTACCCAGGTTCGGGCCCTCTCTATGGAGGTAATACCCTACTTCCTGCTTGATTGATCTTGATGAATATGAGTATTACAAGAGTTGATCTACCATGAGATCGGAGAGGCTAAACCCTAGAAGCTAGCCTATGGTTATGATAACGTGTGTCCACCTATCCGGACTCTCTCCGGTTTATATAGACACCGGAGAGATCTAGGGTTACATGGAGTCGATTACATAAAAAGGAATCTACATGATTGATCACCAAGCTTGCCTTCCGCGCCAAGGAGAGTCCCATCCGGACACGTAGAGGGTCTTCGGTCTTCACATCTTGACGGCCCATCAGTTCGGCCCATAGCTAACAGGCCGGACGCCCAAGGACCCCTTAGTCCAGGACTCCCTCAGTAGGCGCGGTTGGAGGTTTGAAGTAATTTCCAAAATTCAACCCGCGGATATATATACCCAGTCACTGTCGCTGTGACCGAGTGGAACAACTCGGTGGCACCGAGATGCAGAATCGCAAGCGGTTACTGTAACTCGGTGAGACCGAACTGTTCTAATCGGTTGCACCGAGATGAAAACCTAGATCAACTCAATGAGTTCGGTGAGACCAAAAGGAATGAATCGGTGAGACCGAGAACCATTGAGAGGTTTTTGAAGTTTAAGCCCTTGACGGATCGGTGGCTCCGAGTGCTCCTCGCCTGGAGGGTCCGAATTCGACTTGATCAATCTTTGTGATGTAGCATGAATAGAGTTTGAGATGAGAAAATCATAGATAGCTAGAGGGTGTTCTTAAGCATTCTTGTCCATCCATTTGGCAAAAAGAAAAACCAAACAATCAAAACAACAAATGGATGTCCTCGAATGGGAAAAAATATGCAACCAACATGCTCACACAATAAGATAGCAAATGAAATATGTGGCAAAGCATGCACACACACTCTAGCATCTATCAAGCAATTGGTGATGACTAGGCCATCTATATATGAGTATATTGACTGAGGAGTCAAATGAGAACATTTGATCGTAGGTCATACTCATCGTTTAAACACAAGTGGGGTTACCACTTTTACATAAAGCATTGTTGTGTTCACACCATTAGAGTTGCTTTAGCTCAATTCTTAGAGCAAAGCTCCCCTAGATGTGATATCCCCCCTAGGAGGGATGAGCTAACCTTGGGTTTTGTCGATGATGACTTCATGTAGGTGTTGAGGATGTAGATGCTCAATGTTGATGTAGATCATTTGGAGCAATCCAATGGAGTGAGTTGCACTTTCAATACCTACATGGGTTAGTCCCACAAGGAACACACAAGGATATCCATAGACATAGAGTGAAGTTCACATATGATGTTGTCCATGGAAGCATTAGGTTACCTTGTCCCTTGTCTTACCAACAAGAGGGTTTGTGACTCCTTGAACTAGTGCAAGATGTGAAAGTTGATTGCACTTGTCCTTGCCAAAATGAATATGAGTGAAGTATGTTGGCGGAGTCACCCTCAAGAACTCTCTAGTTCTTCTTTGGGATCCACATCATCTTGATGGGAATCCTTGGAGTTGTAGTCGTACTTGATGAAGTAGAGCTTGAAGTAGTCTTGGGAACCCACTTGACCAAGGCCTTTGGAGCTTCTTTAAATGCATCAATCTCTTCTTGAAGCTTGTCCTTGCCTTTTAGCTTGTGGTCTTGTGGTGGAAGATCATCTTGAGCTTGTGTTCCCTTGAAAGAAGTGGGATCATACTTCTCTTGTTGAGGAACAAACTTCGTCTTGGGGTATTGATCTTCTTCCCACTCAACTCCATTGGCATTGAACTTGTGTTCAAAACCAACACCTTGATTCTTCCGGTGCCTTCCTTGCTTCCATACAATTTCCTCAAATTGCTTACTTCCGGCAAGGCTCTTGTAAACACCTTTCTCTATAATTCCCTTCAATAAGCTATTTTCTTGCTCAAGTGTAACTCGGCTAAGAGAATCATTAGTTGAATCAAGAGAACTACTAGAAGCAACAATATTGGATTTAAAATGATTATTGTTACTACTAGAAGAAGAATCTTTCTTGCTCTTGTTGCTAGATTATACTTGTGGCATGAAAGTAGACAAGAGTAAACGCTTGGCAATGTAAGAATAACTTTTCTTACGAAGATCATCATTGATTGCTTTTAAGAACCCATGTTCTTGCTCAAGATTGAGCTTTTAAAAGCGTAGCTTCTCACCAGTCTTTAAAAGCTCTCGATGATCCTCTAAGGTAGTTTCATGAGCTAACTTAAGAGTGTTTAGTTCTTTAGTTAGACGCTCAATCTCCTTCTTATCATTGTCATTCATTTAATCTTTATTAGCATGATTAATAGCAGTTTCATCATAGTTTTCATCACTAGAGTTGTCAACATGTAAATCATCATCACCTAGCAAATCATCTTCATCACTATTCAAATCAACATACTCGGGGTGTGATACCTTGGGGCCTTTAGCCATGAAGCATCTTCCAATCCCTTCATTTGGTGAATCGAATATGTCGTAGGAGTTGGATGACACAAGTGCAAGACCGGCAACACCTTCATCTTGAGTATATTCGGAGTCGGAGTGATAGCTTCTTTCGGAGTAGTTGTCGGAGTCGGAACCGGATACCTATTCACCAATATGAGCTTGATGTCTTCATCTTGTGTAGCTCTTTGATGACTTGTCCTTCCTTTTCGAATCCTTGCTTCTGCGGGAGGGTCTTCGTTCATAACGATCATCTCTACTCCTTCTCTCTCTTGGTGGTGATTCCTCTCTTTTACTTCTCCTTTTAGGTGAGTCTTCTCTTCTTTTGTAGGGAGTCGTACACTCACTAGAGTAGTGTCCGGGTCTTCCACAATTATAGCAATTGCGATCATGACTAGAAGATCTTTTGTCATTGTAGGACCTTGACTTGGAACTTCTCTCTTTGCTTCTACTCTTGTAGAACTTGTTGAAGTTGTTCACCATTAGGCTCAATTCTTCATTGAAGGCTTGTTTCTCACTTGATGTTGTAGGAGTATCACGTGAAGCTTTGTAAGCACCACTAGACTTGTTGTGGAGCTCTTCCTTATCCTTAAGTGACATCTCATGAGCAACAATTCTACCAATGACTTCTGTTGGCTTGAGATCTTTGTAATTGGGCATCATTTGGATCAAGGTGCACACGGTATCATATTTTCCATCGAAGGCTCTTAGGATCTTCATGTTGATGAATCTGTCGGTCATCTCTTCACTTTCTAAGCCGGCAATCTCATATGTGATGAGAGCAAGCCTATAATACATTTCAGCGACTCCTTCACCATCCTTCATTTTGAACTTGTCAAGTTGACTTTGAAGCACATCCTATTTGGATTCCTTGACGGACTCGGTACCTTCATGCATATCAACCGAAGTATCCCAAATTTCTGTTGCATTCTCAAGGCGGCTGATTTTGTTGAATTCTTCGGGGCACAATCCATTGAAGAGGATATTGCAAGCTTGAGCATTGTATTGCAACATCTTCAATTCTTCCGCGGTTGCTTCACGATTCAGTTGTCTTCCATCTTTGAAGAATTCACTTTGCAAACCAATACACACAATAGCCCAAATGGCGGGGTTATGTCCAAGAATATGCATTTTCATCTTATGCTTCCAACTAGCAAAATTAGTACCATCAGAGTAAGGACCTCTATGGTGGTAATTTCCCTCGCTAGACGCCATACTCTCCTAGGTTGTGAAACCAAGGCTATGATCACCAAAGCTATGGAAATCAAGGCAAATGGAGACCAAAGCTCTGATACCACTTGTAGGATCGAAAGTAGGTCTAGAGGGGGGTGATTAGACTACTTGACCAAATAAAAATCTAGCCTTTTCCCAATTTTATGTCTTGGCGGATTTTAGCAACTTAGTACAAGTCAAGCAATCAACCTACACATGCAATTCTAAGAGTATAGCAGCGGAAAGTAAAACATTGCATATGAAGGTAAAGGGAAGGGTTTGGAGAAGGCAAACACAATTGGAGACATGGAGATTTTTGGTGTGGTTCCGATAGGTGGTGCTATCGTACGTCCACATTGATGGAGACTTCAACCCACGAAGGGCAACGGTTGCTCGAGTCCACAGAGGGCTCCACCCACGAAGGGTCCATGAAGAAGCAACCTTCTCTATCCCACCATGGCCATCGCCCACGAAGGACTTGCCTCACTTGGGTAGATCTTCATGAAGTAAGCGATCTCCTTGCCCTTACAAACTCCTTGGTTCAACTCCACAATCTTGTCAGAGGCTCCCAAGTGACGCCTAACCAATCTAGGAGACACCACTCTCCAAAAGGTAATATATTGTGTGATGATGATGAACTACTTGCTCTTGTGCTTCAAATGATAGTCTCCCCAACACTCAACTCTCTCTCACAGATTGGCAAAGGTGGAAAGATGATTTGAGTGGAAATCAACTTGGGGAAGGCTAGAGATCAAGATTCTTGTGGGTGGATTGGAATGTCTTGGTCTCAACACATGAGTAGGTGGTTCTCTCTCAGAAAATGAGTAGTGGAAGTGTAGGCACGTTCTGATGGCTCCCTCTTGAATAGAGAAGGGGGTGGAGGGGTATGTATAGCCTCCACACAAAATCTAACCGTTACACACATTTGACCCAACTCGGTCAAACCGAATAGGTGAACTCGATGAGACCGATTTAGTTCAAAATGTGAACGTTAGGATTCTCGGTGGGACTGACATTATCAACTCGGTGGGACCGATTATCTAGGGTTAGAGAAAAAACTCAACTCGGTGTGACCGATTGCATGAACTCGGTGGGACCGATTTTAGCAATGAGCAAACAGAGAGTTGGTCAGGCAAACTCGGTGGGACCGATCGCTCATTTCAGTGAAACCGAAACATTACGAAGGGAAACAGAGAGTTTGCAATCCCATCTTGGTGAGACCGAAATCCCTATCGGTGAGACGGAACTGATTAGGGTTTCTGGCTATGGCTATGTCAAAGGAACTCGGTGGCGCTTGATAGATCAAATTGGTCGGGCCGAGTTTGACTTTAAGCTTAGGACATATTTGGATATTAGAAAGTAGTTGAGGGCTTTGGAGCATATCACTAAGCATTTTGAGCAAGTAGACCATTAAGCAACACCTCGTCCCCTTTTTATAGTATTGGGTTTTCATATGGACTCAATGTGATCTTGGATCACTAAAATAGAAATGAAGAGTCTTGAGCTTTTTCCAATATTTGTCCTTAGCATTTTGAGGGGTCCACATCTCTAGCCCATGCCACTTCCAATCATTGAACTTTCTGAAATATTCAACTTGAATGGATATTATTTCAATGAGCTATATGTTGTTATGAATTACCAAAACCACCCAGGGATTAGTTGCACTTTCACTAAGGCAGAGTCACCATTTCCTCTCTCAAGGGTCAAAGATGTTGTTCTCGTCCTATAACTTTTATAAACATGTATCTAAACTTTGCAGTAGGCTACTTACTGATTATCACCTTGCATAGGATGGAACATGCACTTGGAAGGCCCGGCCAGTCGATCACCTTTGTGCATACCTCTCAGTATATATATATATATATATGAATTTAACAGATCCAATCCTAAGTATATTCTTTGTCTATGTCATGAGAGTGTGATTCAAACTATGCTAATGTGTTGAATTGCTTCATGTGCAAATAAGAAAGCTTCAATTGTTGGACGTTTTAAAGATGGTGCTAATCTATGTAAAGTCAAAGGTACGACCATATATAAACCATTGATGGTTGACCAGAGGGATGCATTTGGGCTATTTTCTATTTCCAGATTTTCACTCATAATCAAGCACCCCCCACCACGACCACCAAAAAAAATCATTAATAGTGTCCATTTATTATTCAATTCCCACTGGTAAACCAAAATAAGTCACTCCTTGAAATGATTTCCTAATCTATGTTTCCTTAAGACATGCTTGAGAATTACTAAAGTATTTGAGGTGCAAAAAACATTTAGATATTTATACTACCATCAAAGTATACCAAAAATAGATTTAGAAGCACTTGCTTGTCTTTTATCATACTAAATATAAGCCTCACCTTTGTATTTCCTCATATTCTTTCAATATAATATATTAGAAATTGATCTATTCAATTTACATGTGCTAGATGAAGGGCTTACTTTAACTAAATTGAGTGGATAGAGTGCAAAGAGATAAGAGTTTAACCCAGAGTACGATAATGATGCTGAACAAGCCCTCACAAAGATGGAGTTTAAAAAACTAATTTGGAAACTGATCGTGAGCTGAAGGCACGTGCAATGTTGTATTTATTTGCCAAGGTGATCTCTTCCTTCAAGATTGAGATGAATTTGTTAACAACAATGATGACATAGTTTGTTCTTAGAAAATTAATATATTTTTGAAGTAACTTGCATTGATTTTATGCCTCTATTTTTTAGAAGATCATCATGGAAGCAAATTATTTTTTGCTCCTACTAGGTAATATTAGGATGAAAGGGGATCCATGTTCCTGTTGCTTTACGTGGTGCAGCCGCCGGATGAAGGAC
The DNA here is from genome assembly GCF_018294505.1 of Triticum aestivum. Classification (NCBI taxonomy): domain Eukaryota; kingdom Viridiplantae; phylum Streptophyta; class Magnoliopsida; order Poales; family Poaceae; genus Triticum; species Triticum aestivum. The sequence continues at coordinate 407,886,173 of NC_057814.1, read as the reverse complement.
ACTAGGGTGGCTTCTTTGCGTCCACACTTCATGCTTCGAAAAGTGATAATAAATGTAACCTTATTAACAACATTTATCAGCACTAGATATAAGAAATGGTGCGTGATGGCACACAAAGCAGGTTTTTTTGATATTTATCGCCCGTTGCAAGGCACAAACATTTGTACTAGTCTCTAATAATAAAGGGGCTATTGCTTCTTGTGGTACGTCACCGAAATTGCCCCAAAGTTGTAAAATATTACCCACTATGCCACTCATAAATGAGGAAAATAATTCACTCTTTTAAAGAAAAAATCATCGTCGTCTTTTCTTATAATATGGCACCCTCATATTTCATAAGCATACATTCACTTCAATGCTCAATGTTCCACAGTCGAGACCCAGGTTCGATCCCCACGGTCTAGAATTTATCACTTTTTATCTGGACGCCTCCTCCTCACCAAACGCTAATGGGCTGACCGATGTGCTGTGGCACCCCAGCTCAGAGGAACCGGAACGCCCTATATTCCAGAGATCGAGGTAAGTCTTCCGGAATACGACACTGCTCGGCATAGAACAAAAAAGCTCTTTATTACAATCGATAAGGATACAAGGGAATTACATCGGCATGGTGACACTATGCATGCCATGATTGCTCTATGCGGGCGGCGGAACAACACGAAGCAGCAGAATACTTCTAGCAGTGGAACAACAATGAAGGCGGTGAACTCCACTCTGCAGGGACTCTGGCTGGGACACGATCTAGCTCGCACGAACGGAAACCTCGACAAACAATCAATCACGGAATCTAATGACCCACAAGTATAGGGGATCAATTGTAGCTCTTTTCTATAAGTAAGAGTGTCGAACCCAACGAGGAGCAGAAGGAAATGATAAGTAGTTTTCAGTACGATAATGTCCGCAAGTGCTGAAATTATAAGTAACGGAGTAGATTGAGAGCAAGATAATTTGTAACGAGCAAGTAATGATAGTAGTAACAAAAGTGCAGCAAGGTAGCCCAATCCTTTTGAGGCGAAGGACAGGCCAAAATGGTCTCTTATGATAAGCAAAGCGTTCTTGAGGGTACACGGGAATTTCTTCTAGTCACTTTCATCATGTTGGTTCGATTTGTGTTCGCTACTTTGATAATTTGATATGTGGGTGGACCGGTGCTTAGGTGTTGTTCTTACTTGAACAAACCTCCTACTTATGATTAACCCTATCGGCGTTCTGGGAACGGGGGTCCCCAGACTTGCCTGCCTGCGGCCCACGGCGTGGTCTGCGAGCGGGCCCGTACGGCCCATCTTCACCAACAGGCATTCAAGACCCTCGCGAGGGGCCAAGCCTCACGAGGCGGACGATACAAGACCCCCTTGGGGGCGGCCTCACCAGGTTGGATCGCAAGGGGCGGAGAGATCAAGGCAAGGCAAACCTCGCGAGGTTGTCGTGACATGAGCCATGACGATCGAGACCAGGCGGGCGCCAGCGCGCACAGTGTCCTTGTTTCCTCTTTGGTGCTAAGGAGGCAAGCGCAGGCGCGGAGTACCGAGGCGTCAAGCAAAGGTTTCCATATCAGTGCAACGAGACCAAGACCAGCAGGGCGGCAAGACGGAGGTCACCATGGAGCCCAAGGCGGCGTCACCACCAGAGCCTTTTGCAGGCGAAGACTACTTTTGTCAGGATAAGTTGTACTAGCTGTCTCCTTTCGAATTGGCCGTTGTTGGCTCCCTTCCTGCTCAATATTTGGAAAGAGGACCAGGGCCTCTATAAATAGGACTAGCCACCACCATAGGAGTGCATCTGATCTTTAGCTGATCCTTAGCCACATACCGAGCACAAGAACACCTCAACCTCAGGAGGCTGTTCTTCCCCTTGTACTGTTCATCCTCAGCCCAAGAGGCAATCCACCACCACCACACTGGAGTAGTGTATTACACCACAACGGTGGCCTGAACCAGTATAAATCTTGTGTCCCTTGTGTTGTGAGTTGGTCGAGTTAGCCCTCGAGATCTTAGCGAAGCTAGGACGTGGATCAGTAGGGGAGATCTTCGTGCGCACCCCAGAGTTCGAACCTTGAGGGTTTTTCCGGAACCCATGATCCGACATTTGGCGCGCCAGGTAGCGATGCATTGTAGCTTCCCTTCCGTTGATCTGCGCTCCGCCCTCATGGCAGGCGTCTCCCTCCCAGCTCCGGCGGCTGGCGCCGACGACGGGGCCAAGGCGCTTCGAGCCCTGGCCCCCGCCTTGTGACAGGTGCAGTGGCCGCCCAAGTTCAAGCCGGAGATGCCGCCGCGCTACGACGGCGCGACGGACCCGTCAGCTTTCCTGCTGGCATACGAGAAGGCCGTCCTCGAGGCCGGGGGCGACGACAAGGTCATGGCCAACTGGCTTCCCATGGCCCTCACTGGCGCGCCGCGCGCCTGGCTGCTCAACCTCCCCGGATCCACAGTGGCATCTTGGGAGGAGCTGCGCGGCCTCTTCACGGCGTGCTACGCGGCACCGGCGCACCACGCGGTCGCGGCCCTACTAGGCGGCTCTCAAGCACCGCCTTCAGATCGCCATATCAAGCCATTCCTTCGCCAGATCGGTGCAGCATCCAAGCGCTCGGGGGCTCCACCGGGCTGGGCTGCGCCCGAGGCCGACCTCACCTTCGACTCAGAAGACCACCCCGTCACCACCGCCGGCTCGGGTATGCTCCCGATGCTTTGCACGCCCACCATTTGCAACGTGGCCATCACCAAGACCCTCATCGACAGCGGCGGCGGCCCCAACGTGCTCTCCGTGGAAGCCTTTAGCCTTCTTCACGTACCGCTCGAGCGGCTCAGCCTCAGCAAGCCTTTCTCAGGGGTCGGTGGCGGCACCGCCCACTCCCTGGGGCAGATCCGCCTCCCCGTCACCTTCGGCACACGCGACAACTACCGCACCGAGCTGGTCGACTTCGACATTTCCCGCATTGGCCTCCCGTACAACGCCATCCTCGGGTACCCAGCTCTGGCCCAGTTCATGGCAGCAACCCACCTGACATACAACGCCATGAAGATGCCTGGAAGCAAGGGCATCCTCACCATCAAGGGGGATGCCAAGGAGGCCATGGCGACGCTCAAGATTGCCCTCAAGACCGCCGCGGCGGCACAGCCCATCGGTGCGGGCGCCTCCGAGGCCAAGGGCGCCGCACCAACCAAGAAGAAGCAGCTGTTCACCCAAGACAAGGCGGAAACCAAGTAGGTGCCAGTCGATGAGGACGGGTGAAGTTCTTGCGCGCGAACAAGGAGATATTCGCATGGGAACCCAAGCAGCTGGTGGGGGTCCCGAGAGAGGTGATTCAGCATCACTTAAGGTTGCGCCCCAATGTACGCCCTGTGAAGCAGCGAGCAAGACGACAGTCACGGAAAAGCAGGCCTTCATCGTCCAAGAAACCCGCAAGCTAGAGGCGGCGGGTGCCATTCGCGAGGTCCGGTACCCCGAATGGCTGGCAAACCCCGTAGTTGTGCCGAAGAAAGGCGGGAAGGAGCGAATGTGCGTCGACTTCACCAACCTCAACAAGGCCTGCCCCAAAGATCCGTTCCCGCTTCCACGCATTGACCAAATCGTCGACTCCACCGCCGAGTGAGACCTGCTGTGCTTCCTGGATGCGTTCTCAGGGTATCACCAGATCAAGATGGCGGTAGAAGATGTGGAGAAAACAGCCTTCCTGACCCCGTGCGGGGTGTACTGTTACACTTGCATGCCTTTCGGACTGCGTAATGCGGGCACGACCTTTCAGCGGTTGATGCACATCGCCTTAGGGCGGCAACTCGGGAGAAACGCGGAGGCCTACGTCGACGACATTGTGGTGAAGTCTTGGGAGGCGAGAACCTTGATCGAAGACTTGGAGGAGACTTTCGCGAGCCTACGCCAGGTGAACTTGCGGCATAACCCGGAGAAGTGCGTGTTTTCGTCCCTTCCAACAAGCTGCTGGGTTTCCTCATATCCCACAGAGGGATCGAGGCGAACCCAGAAAAGATCAAGGCCATTGAGGACATGAGCCCATCGCAGACCCTCAAGGAAATGCAGAAGCTGGCTGGTCGGGTGACTGCATTGGGGCGCTTCATCTCCAAGCTGGGAGAGCGCGGCCTACCCTTCTTCAAGCTAATGAAGAAGAAGGGCCCGTTCGAGTGGACCCCGGAGGCGGACTGAGCTTTTCAAGACCTCAAGAGATACCTGACCAGCCCTCCAGTGATGGTGGCGCCACGACCTCTTGAGCCCCTAGTGCTTTATCTCGCCATCACCCCGTACTCCGCCAGCGCGGCTCTGGTGGCGGTTCGGGAAGAGTGCCAAGCCGAAGGCGCGTCGCGCCAAGCTACGCTGCCGGTCGAGATGGCGCAAGATCAAGAAGGTGCCACAAGAACCGTAGTAGCAGCAACGGAGGACCAAGCTCGGCAAGACGATGCCGCCGAGATCCTAACAAGCGATCGAGCGTCGAGGGTTCCACGACCTTAGGAGATGCCCCAGCTTCCGCAAGACGCGAGCCTCACCAACGCGCCAGTTCTCGTCGAGCACCTGATGTATTTCGTCAGCACGGTGTTGCGGGACACAAGGACACGATACCCCATGCCTCAGAAGCTCTTGCTCGCGCTCTTGGTGGCCTCACAGAAGTTGCGGCACTACTTCCAGGGCCACCCCATCAAGGTCGTCTCAGGCTACCCATTGGAGAGAGTGCTCAGAAGCCCCAATTCCGCCGGAAGGGTCGCTGAGTGGAACATCGAGCTGTAGGCATTCCAGTTGGAGTTCAGCACTACCTGGGTAATCAAGGGAGCTACACTCGCTGATTTCGTGGCGGAATGGACGGATGCCCCAACGCTTGAAGTAGGCAAGGACCAGTCCACCTCGCCGGGAAGTGAGGCGCCTGACGGCTGGGTCATGTATTTTGATGGCGCCTTCGGGCACCAGGGCGCGGGGGCTGGAGCAGTACTCATCTCGCCCACTCAGGACAAGCTCTACTACGCCGTGCAGCTGTGCTTTCAGCGGGGTGAGAAGGTCTCCAACAACATTGCAGAATACGAAGGCCTCATAGCTAGCCTAAAAGCTACGGCAGCCCTGGGGTTGAAGCGCCTCACCGTCAGGGGCGACTCGCAGCTTCTCGTCAATTTCTCCAACAAGGTATACGAGCCGAAGGACGAGCACATGGAGGCATACCTCGCGGAGGTGCGCAAGATGGAGAAGCAGTTCCTGGGCCTGGAGTTGCAGCACGTGCCCCGTGGCACCAACAAGGAAGCTGACGACATCGCCAGGAGGGCATCCAAGCGATAACCCCAGGAGCCTGGCGTCTTCAAGGAGCGGCTCTTCAAGCCATCAGCGACACCGCCACTTTCAAGGACGGCTCAGCCACGGGAGGAACTCCCACAGCAGCCTGTCACAGGAGCCCCAGCCTGTGGCCCAACTTCGGGAGCGCGCCTACTCTTGGCACTCGAGCCCCAAGAGGGATGCTGGACCAAGGAATTCAAGGAATACCTGATGCAAGGGACGCTGCCGGAGAAGGAGGAGGACGCGGAGCGTGTGGCCCGGCAGGCCACAACATACTGCATTCGGGACGGTGAGTTGTACAGGAAGCGACCAAATGACGTTTCACTGCGTTGCATCTCCAGAGACCAGGGGAAGGAGTTGCTATCTGACATACATGGTGGAGAGTGCGGGCACCACTCGTCATCGCGGACCCTCGTCGGCAAGGCATTCCGTAGCGGATTCTACTGGCCCATGGCGCTCAACGACGCAGCCGAGCTAGTGAAGTCGTGTGAAGCCTGCCAGTTCCACACCAAGCAAATTCATCAGCCGGCTCAGGGCCTCCAGACCATCCCGCTCACATGGCCGTTCGCGGTCTGGGGGCTGGATATCTTGGGCCCGTTCCCTCGAGCACCTGGGGGGCTACCGCTACCTCTATGTCACCATCGACAAGTTCACCAAGTGGGCGGAGGTGGAAGTTGTCCGCACCATCCCAGCTGGCTCCACGGTCAAGTTCATCAAGGGTCTCGTGAGCCGTTTCGGGGTCCCCAACCGCATCATCACTGATAACGGCTCGCAGTTCACTAGTAATCTCTTCAAGACATACTGTGCTAACCTTGGAACGTAGATCTACTACGCTTCGGTGGCGCACCCCAGGAGCAATGGTCAGGCCGAACACGCCAACGCAGAGGTCCTGAGGGGCCTTGTCGGTGGGAAACGACACCTATGGGATCACAAGAATCCCTTCTGCGGTTGGGGCACTGGGTGGTGAGGAGAGCAGGATCAACAGTCCGTACAAGCACGCGGATCGTTTACCCAGGTTCGGGCCACAGAGATGCGTAATACCCTAGTCCTGCTTGGATGTGTATATCTGTGTTCTTGAGGAGCTCGAACTAGCTACAAGGGGCGTAACTTGTCCAAGAGTCTGAATCCTTCTCCTGGATGCCCAGGGCCTCATTTTATAGGCGAAGGGATCGCCATAGTGGCACCAGGAGGTGGCGTCGGGGTACTGTGGCTAAGCTTATTGCTAGCCATTACGGGACAAGTAGCATTAAATGCGCCCCTGACATGTCCCCTCCACTTTACCGCCGCTTTGCCTCATCTTGACACGCGCCTGGGCTAGCGTGGCGGTGGCGCCATGTAAGCAGGCAAGCAGCTGAGGTGGCGTGGTGGTGGAGCCTTCAGGAATATCTGCATGCCACCAGGTAGGCACGTGCTGAGTTGGCGGAGGAGCCCTGCATCGACACGCAGGTGCCTGCCGGGCTGGTGGGCTGGCAGCTGCATGGGATTGGTGGCGAAAAGCTTGGCGGGTGCGGGCCTGGCGGCGGCCTCGCGGATGCCCGCGGCAAGGGCCTGGCCGGGGCCCCGACAAGGATCTTGCCGTGGCGTTGCGTTCGTCCCCGGCAAGGATCTTGCCGGGGGTCTTGTGGGCTTCCTTGGCAAGGATCTCGCCGAGGCTCGCCGTTTTCCACTCTTCTGATTAAGAGTGTTGTTCTTGTCTTCACAAAGATCTGCATACCACCATGGAGGTGCCTCCCGAGCCCTGGCCAAACGTGGCTGATGGTGTTGGAAACCGTGGGTTCAAGGGTGGCTTGCTCCACTGGTGTTGGACGTGCTGCCCCGGCAAGGGTCTTGCCGGGGCTGCTGAGGTTGCACTGGCAAGGGTCTTGCCGGGGAAACCTGCTTCGTCCATCTGCTCTCTGTGGCCTCGGTCTTGGCATTGCTTTTTGGTTTGTTTCTGTGGCTCCGGCCCTCTCCCCTGCCCTACTTAGTGTGGTCGTGGCCGCGCGGCTCTGACTGCCCGTGCACTCAGTAAGGGGTACTGAAATAGAACCCCTATTTTAGTACACTGACAGGACCCCCGGGCCTGGGCCACACATAAGCGCGGCGTGGTTGTTGGGCTAGGCCCAAAAACAGTGTGCGGGCAGACGGGGCAGTTTTTTACCATGGCCACTTTTCGTCCGCGGCACTTCCCCATGACCTGCGTTGATTGCATGACGTGGGGGTCGCGCGTGCGGGTGACCGAAGCATGCTGACGTTATCTGTGGTGAACAGTAAAGAGGCGGCCTGCGTGTCTCTTCGAGACCGCAGGGTCGCTGCTCATTTACTCTCCGCACTTGGGGAACCGCTGCTCCACGCGTCCCATTACGCCCGTCTCTTGCGCCACATTCACTGCATGTAGAGCGAATGGCAGGCGCGGGGGATATGGGGAATCGCGCGTGCGTGGGTTGTTTCCCACGCGCCTTCAATTGGGCGGGGAAGGCGGTCGACGGCCCCGCCCGCTGTCACTTCAATGAGCCGGATTGGCCGAAAGGGGCGGCCGACCCCGCCCCTGCCTCTTTATAAAGAGGGGAGCGGGAGGAACGGCGCCTCTCAATCCTTCGTCACCTGCTTCTCTCCATTCCTACTCTTTCCTTCCTTCTGTCATGGCGAGGGGGCGTGGCGATGCTTCATCAGTGGCTTTGAGGGTCTCGTCTAGACAACGCGTCGCTTCTCCCCAAGAGCTTGTGGCGGCAGGGCCAGCCATTAGAGGAAGGGGGAGGGGGCGAGGTCGAGGCCGTCGCGGTGCTCGGGGAAGAGGAGGACGGGGCAGCGCACCGGCCTCGCCTCCGCCAGCGGCCCCTCCCCCGGTGGAGGGCCACGTCGGGGACAACCCCCGCGAGTTCTTCATCAGGCTGCGCCAGCCGCCGCGCCGTCGTCTTCGCCTTCCGACCCCATTAGCACGGGAGATGGAGCTGGACCCACTGCAGGTGCTGCGGCTGCATATGAGGGGCTGTGGGAACAGCGGCACATGGGCTGATGTCGAGTTCCCCGCTCGTCATGTCATGTATCTTCGTCGAGGGTGGAAGACCTTTGCTCGCATCCACAGCCTGACGGAGGGGCTCACTCTCCATTTCAAATTAATGGAGAGCGGCCTCCTCTCCGTTAAGGCCCCTTTGGGCACTTCGGGACTCGCGTAAGGTGCTGCGTGGAGAGCTCCTCCGATGGCAAAGACTCCTCCTGGAGCGAGAGTGACGAGGAGGACAACAGCAGCGACGACGAGGGTAGCGGGCGATAGGATGACGGGTCTGACTAGGCGTCAGGCGCGCCGTGCCTGGGCGGGTGCGGCAGCAGCAGCATCTGCACCTGGCCGCTCCTCCGGCGGAGTTTTCTCGGGGAGGGGCCAGCTCCTTGAACTTCTCGGGGCCGTCTCCTTGGGCGGCTGGCATTGGGAGGCTGCGGAAGAGGAAGAGGGCGGGTGACAAGGCCGTCAAGTCGGAGTACGCGGACACCGACGCCTTCGTCGTGTATTGGCGACCTACGGCCTCGTCTTCTAGCTCTTCCTCCGGTGCCGTCATCACCAGCCAGCCTTTGGACGGTCACCGAGATGTTCTCTTGGTGCTTTCTGCTGCTCGTAGCTCGCCTAGGCACTCCTTTTGCCCCTCTTCGCTTCCTTGACCTGCCTCCTGAGGAGAGGGACAAGAAAGGGATTACAGGCACCTTATCTTTTTTCAACTTGTAAGCCTACAGGCATTAGTAGAATTTAAAGCTTGTAATCCCCCTTGCTCATGTTTTTCATTCCATATGAACTGTACCTGTATGGGATGTTTTTAATGAAAAAGGGATGTTTGCCGGGTTTTTCGTTCGTGGGTGAAACCCAGGACAAGGAGCGAATGCTTGTTATTATTTAGGATAAACGTTTTTCGCCCGGCAACAGGCCTTGCCATCCCTCCACTTTGCTCGATCATTCTCACGCCCTTGGCGGAGGCAGGGATGAAGCGGGCTTAGGCTCCTCGGTCCATTTCCTGGCTGCCGCGACTACAACCAAATCCGAACCCAGGAGATAATCCTTGGGTATAGAAAAGGGGAGCACGGTAGCTTAGAAATAAAACAAGGTTTCATATATCCCAGTTCCATACCGAAATGCATGATAGAGGATAAAAGACTTATCTAGATCTGCAGCCCCCGACAACCTTTGGCTTGCCGCGGTTGGATCCTTGTGCTTGCAGCCCCCGACAACTTTGGTTTGCCGGGGTCAGGACACCGGTCCGTTCTCTTTCTTCCAAATAGCTCGGCAGAAGTGCTCATGTGCCCTGCGAACCAAAGAGGACAGGAAAGAACAGAGAGACGGGCACTCGACCTCTAAGCTAGGGGTTAGCCGCCGCTAAGCACTATCAACCCTAACCGAGAAAGAGACTCGACCTAGCATGCATGCTATAACTTAGGGCGCCAGCGCTTCATTTATTTATGCTCAGGGTGTGCGTGTGGCTTTGTACAGAGGGTTACATGCCTTGCCGGCAAGCCTTGTACAAAAGGTGGCTTGCCGGGAGGCTCGGCAAGCCGCGCCTTATGGGTAAAACTTGCGAAGATGTTCGATGTTCCAGGAGTTGCTCACTGGAATGGCATCTTCGGTCTCCAGGCGGACTGCGCCGGGCCTGGTGACTCGTGTTACCCGATAAGGGCCTTCCCACTTCGGCGTCAACTTGTTGGAATTCTTGGCCGACTGAACATGCCGAAGAACAAGGTCGCCTTCCTCAAGGCTCCGGGCATGAACCTTGCGGCTATGGTAGCGGCGCAAGGCTTGCTGGTAGCGTGCTGCTCTCACAGCCGCCCGGAGACGATCTTCCTCAAGGAACATTGCGTCATCTTGCCGCAATCACTCTTGCTCAAGCTCATCATAAGCGAGCACTCGAGGTGACCCGTATATGAGTTCCGTGGGGAGAACTGCTTCTGACCCGTAGACCAGGGCAAAGGGTGTCTGGCCGGTGGCTCGATTTGGCATCGTTCTGATCGACCAAAGAACCACCGACAACTCGTCAATCCAGCGCCTTCCACTCTTGCGCAGCCTGTCAAAAGTCTTCGTTCTTAAACCTTGCAGAACTTCAACATTTGCTCTCTCTGCTTGGCCGTTGCTCCGTGGGTGCGCCATGGAAGCAAAACAGACCTTGCTGCCGAGATCCTCGATGTACTGCATGAAGGCGTGGCTTGTGAACTGTGTGCCATTATCGGTGATGACCCTGTTGGGTACACCAAAACGGCAAACTAGCCCTTTGAAGAACTTGATGGCTGACTGCGCTGTCACCTTCCTCACTGCTTCCACTTCTGGCCACTTTGTGAACTTGTCGCTTGCAACGTACAAGTACTCAAAGCCCCCGACGGCACGGGGGAAAGGGCCCAATATGTCGAGCCCCCGGACCGAGAAGGGCCAGGAGAGAGGGATGGTTTGAAGGGCTTGAGCTGGTTGATGAAGCTTCTTCGAGTGGAACTGGCACGCTTCACACTTGGTTACTAGTGCCGTCGCATCCTGGAGGGCAGTGGGCCAGAAGAAACCTTGCCGGAACACCTTGCCAGACGGGACACCGAAGACACACTTCTCAGGGTTCATCTTGAGGTTGACCTTGCGCAGGTTTGCAAACGTCTCCTCCAGATCTTGCACAAGTGTTGCTTTGTCCTTGGTTTTGACCACTATGTCATCCATATAAGCTTCCATATTTTTATGTAGCTGGGGCTCAAAACCAATTTGGACTGCTCTTGCAAAGGTGGAGCCAGCACTCTTCAACCCGAAAGGCATCCGTAAAAAGCAATACGTACCACATGGGGTGATGAATGCTGTCTTCTCCTCGTCTTCTTTCGTCATGAAGATCTGGAGGTACCCTGAGTAGGCGTCGAGGAACGATAGTAGGTCACACCCGACCGTGGAGTCAACAATCTGGTCGATGCGCGGCAACGGGAAGGGGTCCTTGGGACAAGCCTTATTGATATCTGTGTAATCGATACACAGCCTCCACTTCCCATTCGCCTTGTGCACCACTACCAGATTGGCCAACCACGTCGGATGGAGCACTCCCTCACCAGTCCTGCTGATTCTAATTTTCTGATCTCCTCTGTGATGAACTCTTGCCTCTCCAGAGCTTGCTTCCTGACCTTCTGCTTGACGGGCCGTGCATGAGGACAGACAGCAAGATGGTGCTCAATCACTTCCCTGGGAACGCCGGGGATGTCGGAGGCTTGCCATGCAAACACATCGACATTCGCCCGCAGGAAAGTGACGAGCTCGCTTTCCTATTTGCTGTCGAGGGTGGAGCTTATGGTAAAAGCTCCCCCCGTGCCGTCCTCCTTGACAGACACCTTCTTGGTCTCTGGTAGTGCAGCTCTGGACTTCTTGCTCTTGCCGGTGGAGCTCTCTGGCACGTCCTCAATGGGAGCACAACACTCCGAAGAGGTGCGCTTGCCGGAGTGGGTGCAAGAGGTCTCGCCGGTCTTCTTCTTCCCCCTGGGGCTCCAGCGGCAGGAGCAAGTGCCTTGGCAGCAGCTGCTGCAACTGCTTCCCGGTACAGTTGGTCGGCGCAAATCAACGCGTCTTTCTTGTCGGAGGGGACGGTGATGATGTTCATCGGCCTGGGCATCTTCAGCGTGTTGTAGGCGTAGTGAGAAGCCGCCATGAACTTGGCTAGTGCCGGGCGGCCGAGGATCCCGTTGTAGGGCAAGGGGATCTCGGCTACATCAAAGACAATCCTCTCCGTCCTGTAGTTCAACTCACTTCCAAACATCACAGGCAACGTGACCTTCCCCTTCGGCTGGCTCCTTCTCGGGTTGACCCCTTGAAACGTGCCTGTTTCCTCAAGGTCTCCATCAGGAATTTGCAGCCTCCTGATCACAACAGGTGAGATCAAGTTCAGACCGGCCCCGCCGTCAACCAGCATCTTGGTCACCTTGAGGTTGCGTATCGTTGGTGAGACCAACAACGGCAAACACCCGACCGCGGTTGTGCAGTCAGGGTGATCCTCGGCGTTAAAGATGAGGGGCGTGCTGGACCACTTCAGCGGCTTCTGGGCGTCGAACGAGGGATCCGCTGCTGTAATCTCACGCGCCCACTGTTTGAGCTGGCGGTGAGAAGCATGCAGCAAGGCACCACCATCGATGCACATGACCTCTGTAGCCTTCTGGAACTCTTGCTCACCGGACTCGTCGTCCTCGTCATAACTATCGTCTTCTTGCTTCTTGTCATGGCCCCGAGCGGGCCTCTCGTGTTGGCTATCCTTGCCGCGGGGACCTCCTTGGCTGCCAAGCTTCTTGCCGGATCCTTCGGCACCCTCCTGACCCTTCTCCTTGTCCCGCCTATCATACTCGGCCCTTTGCTTCTCAGCAAGTAGCTTGACTTGCCGGCAGTTCTGGAGGTCGTGGCCCTTGGTGCGGTGGATCTTGCAATACTGCTTGTCATTGCCCCCTGGCTTATCGGCGACCGCCAAGGCCCGGCAGGCGCTGCACCCAACAATCTCCTTGCCGGGGTCGTCTGCCTTGGCCTTCTTGGTGGCGCCGGATCCCTCGACGGCAAGCACGGCTTTGCCCTTGCGTTTCTTGTTGCGACGCCGGCCCTTCTTTGCCGGGGCGGCGGTGTCTCCATCAGTAGAGTCGGTTTCCACGCCGGCTTCCTCGTCGGGGTACTTCCTTCCCTCCTCAGCCCGGGCACATCTATCGGCCAGAACATAAAGTTCGGCGACATCCTTAACCTTGTTCATTGCCAGCTCCTCGCGCATCTTGCGGTTGCGCACGTTCTGGTGGAACGCGCTAATCACGGCGGCGGGATGAACATCGGGGATGTTGTACTGCACCCGGCTGAACCTCTGGATGTACTTGCGCAGGGTTTCTCCATCCTTCTAGGGAATGATATGCAAATCACTCGCCTGGCCGTGAGCTTGGTGGCCTCCAGTGAAGGCACCAACGAACTCATGGCACATGTCCGACCAAGAAGAAATGGAATCCACCGGCAAGTGCATCAACCAAGACATGACGTTAGGCTTCAGCGCCAATGAGAAGTAATTGGCGAGCACCTTGTCGTCGCGGGCTCCAGCAGCCTGCATCGCGATGGTGTAGATGCTGAGGAACTCCGATGGATGGGTCTTGCCATTGTACTTCTCGCCGACGTCAGGCTTGAACGTGCGGTGGGATGGCCACTGGAACTGCCGCAGCTCACGGGTAAAGGCCGGACAACCCACCTCGTAAGGTAGGCCGCCGAAGCCTCCCAGAGCCGGGGGGTTCGTAGCGGGCCCTGCCCGCTTGTCCGACTGGTGGCGTGTATCGCGTCGGCGCTCGATGGTGGTTCGAGCATCTTCGTGAGCTCGCTCCCGAAGAACTTGGCGCCAATCGCGGTGGGTCCGCGGGTCGGACGACGCTATGGAGAATTTATCACAAGCGTCGTTACGACGGGCTGATGCCCACGGTGGTTGGCGCGGAGGAGGAGAGTGTACCGTAGCCGCAGCACCCCCGGTCCTTCCTCCACTGGCATGTGGTGGCTCGACGGAGCGCCGACCTGAGGGCCCCGTTGGTCGCGGATCGTCTTTGTTGGCGATGGCAACGAGGCTCCGGATGGTGGCTCTCCACTCGTCAAGCTTCTCCGCAGCAGGAGGGAAGTCGAGGAGCAGTTGCGCACGCGCCAAAGCTTCTGCTAGCGTGGGTGGTGGCGAAAGCTGCGTGGACCGTGGCGCGCTTCGACTTCTAACCATGTTAGAAGGAGCCCCGTCGCGGCCTAGCAGCCGCGTGCCACTTTCGCCAGCGATTTGGCGGGCATGTAGGCCCCCTTCGACCCGCGGATGAAGCACATGGCTCTTCCCACGACGGCGTCCAGGGTCACCAGCGTGGTGACGCTGCTCGTCGTGCACGTCATGGGAAGAGTGCGCCATGGGCGCCGGGATGGGCGTCCTGGAGGTCGCTGCGCCACCTGTGGGTGGCACAACAACACCCCTGGAGGGCCCTGTGCCGCCTGCGTGGGGCCCAGCCCCGTCTTTGGATTTAGCGGCGTGTGGCTCGCCATTTGGCGTGCGAACGACGCCGCTCACCAGGCTTCGACTGCCAGAGCGATGCTGATGCTCGCGGGCTGTGGCTCGAGTTCTGTCCGCAACCGATCCGCTGCTCGCCCGCACCGGATCAGGCCGCTTCGCTCCCGACGAACCGACCGCCGTGGCCGCCTTCTTCTTGGGAGCCATGGTGATGAAGAACTGTGCCACTGGCTGCAAAACCAGATGCTCACTACTGCGCCCCCTACCTGGTGCGCCAAAGATGTCGGTGGGAAATGGCACCTATGGGATCACAAGAATCCCTTCTGCTGTTGCGGGGTGCTGGGTGGTGAGGAGAGCAGGATCAATAGTCAGTACAAGCACGCGGATCGTTTACCCAGGTTTGGGCCACAGAGATGCGTAATACCCTAGTCCTGCTTGGATGTGTATATCTGTGTTCTTGAGGAGCTCGAACTAGCTACAAGGGACGTAACTTGTCCAAGAGTCCGAATCCTTCTCCTGGATGCCCTGGGCATCCTTTTATAGGCGAAGGGATCGCCACAGTGGCACCAGGAGGTGGCGTCGGGTACTGTGGCTAAGCTTATCGCTAGCCATTACGGGACAAGACGCATTAAATGCGCCCCTAACGTGTCCCCTCCACTTTACCACCGCTTCGCCTCATCTTGACATGTGCCTGGGCTAGCGAGGCGGTGGCGCCATGTAGGCAGGCAAGCAGCTGAGGTGGCACAATGGTGGATCCTTCAGGAAGATCTGCATGCCACCACGTAGGCACGTGCTGAGTTGGGGGAGGAGCCCTGCGTCGACACGCAGATGCCTGCCCGGCTGGTGGGCTGGTAGCTGCATGGGATTGGTGGCGAAAAGCTTGGCGGGTGCGGGCCTGGCTGCGGCCTCGCGGATGCCCTCGACAAGGGCCTTGCCCTGGCCCCGGCAAGGGTCTTGCCGTGGCGTTGCGGTCATCCCCGGCAAGGATCTTGCCGGGGGTCTTATGGGTTTCCTTGGCAAGGATCTCGCCGAGGCTCGCCGTCTTCCACTCTTCTGATTAAGAGTGTTGTTCTTGTCTTCACAAAGATCTGCATACCACCATGGAGGTGCCTCCCGAGGCCTGGCCCAACGTGACTGATGGTGTTGGAAACCGTGGGTTCAAGGGTGGCTCGCTCCACTGCTGTTGGACGTGCTGCCCCGGCAAGGGTCTTGCCGGGGCTGCTGAGGTTGCCCTGGCAAGGGTCTTGCCGGGGAAACCTACTTCGTCCATCTTCTCTTTGTGGCCTCGGTCTTGGCGTTGCTTTTTGGTTTGTTTCTGTGGCTCCGGCCCTCTCCCTGCCCTTCTTAGTGTGGTCGTGGCCGCGCAGCTCTGACTGCTCATGCACTTAGTAAGGGGTACTGAAATAGAACCCCTATTTTAGTACACCGACAGGCCTCAAGACCAGGACATTCAAGAAGAAGCTCGAGGCCTGCGGCAGGGGCTGGTACGACGAGCTCCAGTCCGTGTTGTGGTCCATCCGCACCACCGCCACCAAGCCAATGGGCGAGACCCCGTTCTTCCTCGTCTACGGGGCAGAAGCGGTCCTCCCTCACGAGGTCAAGCATCGCTCCGCACGGGTCCTGGCGTTTGATGAAACACAACAGGACACCAGGCGGGGGATGGACCTCATGCTGGGGGAGGAACGCCACCGCGAAGCCACGCTGCAAGCGACAAGGTATCAACAAGTGCTGCGGCGGTATCACTGCCGCAACATCCGCTCCAGGACGCTCGAGGCGGGTGACCTCGTCCTGAGGCGGGTCCTCTCCAGGGAAGGGCTGCATAAGCTCTCGCCCATGTGGGAGGGCCCGTTCAAGGTCGTCCATGTCTCTAGGCCTGGCGCCGCGCGCCTGGATACACAGGATGGGGTACCCATCCAGAAAGCTTGGAACATCAGCACCTCCGGAAGTTCTACCCATGAAGAAAGGCCCAGTGCCTGTGAAGAAAGGCCCAGTGCCTGTGAAGAAAGGCCCAGTGCCTGTGAAGAAGGCCCAGTGCCTGTGAAGATCGCCGCCCGTGACACTCTCATGTAATAACGAGTGGGGCTGTACACACCCCGGAGTCTCAGGAGTGCCGCCCTCGGGCCTCGGGGGCTCCCTCCCACGTCCTAGTGGCAGCACTTAGCTCCGCGCTGGTGAGAAGACTTGAAGACTAGACTAGGTGCCGGACGCGGCTTTTCATTTGCTTTCAGTAGTTGGCTCACCTCCTTTTAATTGAAGTTTGCTTCTGGTGTTCCTTGCTGGTTTGGTTCCGTCGCCTTTTGCCGCTGTTTCCAGCTCCAGTTTAACCCGTTTTCTCTCTCTCGCATACCTCGCGAGGGGGCTAGGCAGGTGCCCTCGCGAGTGTTTTTCCTTTCCTCTGCCCTTCGTCTATTTTTTCGCGAGGCATCCTCGTTCGAGCCTACAAGATGGCGCACCTCCCCTAATCCGTGCCCCTCGGGTAATGCGATACGAAGCGCTGGGTCAAGGCTCGGGTGAACGATAAGCCTCCTAGCGACGCTCCTAACAAGTTTTTTGCAGTTCCTTAGCACCCGCCAAGTCAAGGAAGGCCTTCATAGGCACCAGGAAGCAAGCCTCTCGTGAAGAGGAGGCTACCCAAAACGTGCCAAGCTAAGTTACCTGTACACAAAAATAGAGCACGGAAACAACAAGCACAGCAATAATGATTGAGAAATCATAGTTCGATACACGCCCCTCCGGGGCCCATACTGGTTTCTTTTTGATGCAGAAAGGAAAGGAGGAACAAAATAAAAGCGGCGCCTGCCCCTACAACGGTCCACGGGGGCAGGCTCCTAGCGCTTTCCTGAGCTCAGCCAGACCCCTCCTCACGCTTCACAGAGGCGCGACGACGACACGACCCGCTACTGCCTTCGAAGCGGGCACAGCGGCGTGGCGGCTGGTCGTAGCCACCACTGCTGGAGCTGTCGCCTGAGGAAGAGCCGCCGTGCCTAGACGAGACGCGGTCGGCACCAAGGGCGGGTTCGCCCTCGTCCTCGTCTCGACCGTCACCAAGGCCGAGCACCTCCTCGCCGTCGTTCACCTCGGGGAAGCACCCGGCGCGGCGACCATCTTCCCCAAACAACCTCACGTAGAGGGTCGCATCACCGTCATACTTGAAGTGGAGGGTGCACCGCCTGCCCAGGCCGCGCGCGCGGGCGAACATCTGCCAACCGCGGGCCAGGGCTATGTTGCCCGCGGAAGAGACCTCGACTGCAACCCAAGAAGCCCTGCTGCTGCAGCCGTCCGCCTGTAGCCAGAGCCCGCCTGGACCGGAGGCTGGTAGGTCGTCGGCGAAGAAGTGCGGGAGCTGAAGCCAGTTGCCGGCCGGGTTCTCTGACCAGACGACGAACTCCGGCAGCACCTCCGTCGAGTGGAAGCGTGGCCGGGGAGGCCGTGCAACCATGGCACGTCTCCCTTCATCGACAGGGCTGCCACGACTGGAATGACCCCTGCCACACGCAGCGGCGCCACCACGGGTACGGGGGGCCGCGGCGGGGGTCGCGGTGTGCTTGCGGGGACGGCCACATCCGTGCTTGGGCGCCGGGGAGCCGGGCCCCTCACGAGGGGCCTTCCCCTTCTCCGTGGTAGAGAACCTCTTCGACGGTGCCATCGGTGTCGGCGGTGGAGCAGAGGAGGAGGAGCAAGCAGAATGGGAAGAGATGAGCGATGGGGGCTCTGCCCCCTCCCCATTTATAGCAGGAGAAGGCCAACCAGCGCCCCCATGATCACATGTAATGATGGTTTTCCTTGCATGTCGCAGGGACTTGTCAAGTCGGGCAGTTGCCGAGGCAGCGTGGGGAAGCGGAGACGGCCACGTCCAATCAACCGCCACGCGTCGACCAAGGCCGCAGGCTATTGGGGCCCGCGGTGCTCCGCACTTGACCTTTGGCTCCACCCCGAAGCCAAGCCCGAGCGCGCCTTGGGCCCGGGGGCTACTGTCGGTGTTCTGGGAACGGGGGTCCCCAGACTTGCCTACCTGCGGCCCACGGGGTGGCTCTGCGAGCCGGCCCGTACGGCCCATCTTCACCAACAAGCATTCAAGACCCTCGCGAGGGGCCAAGCCTCGCGAGGCGGTCGATGCAAGACCCCCTCGGGGGCGGCTTCACCAGGTTGGCTCGCGAGGGGTGGAGAGATCAAGGCAAGGCAAACCTCGCGAGGTTCTCGTGACATGAGCCATGACGATCGAGACCAGGCGGGCGCCAGGCAGGCGCCAGCGCGCACAGTGTCCTTGTTTCCTGTTTGGTGCTAAGGAGGCAAGCGCAGGCGCGGAGTACCGATGCCTCAAGCAAAGGTTTCCATATCAGTGCAACTAGACCAAGACCAGTAGGACGACAAGACGGAGGTCACCATGGAGCCCAAGGCGGCGTCACCACCAGAGCCTTTTGCAGGCGAAGACTACTTTTGTCAGGATAAGTTGTACTAGCTGTCTCCTTTCGAATTGGCCGTTGTTGGCTCCCTTCCCGCTCAATATTTGGGAAGAGGACCAGGGCCTCTATAAATAGGACTAGCCACCACCGTAGGAGGGCATCTAATCTTTAGCTGATCCTTAGCCACACACCGAGCACAAGAACACCTCAACCTCAGGAGGCTGTTCTTCCCCTTGTACCGTTCATCCTCAGCCCAAGAGGCAATCCACCACCACCACACTGGAGTAGGGTATTACACCACAATGGTGGTCCGAACTAGTATAAATCTTGTGTCCCTTGTGTTGTGAGTTGGTCGTGTTAGCCCTCGAGATCTTAGTGAAGCTAGGACGTGGATCCGTAGGGGGAGATCTTCGTGCGCACCCCAGAGTTCAAACCTTGAGGGTTTTGCCGGAACCCGTGATCCGACAAACCCTCCCGCAAGCATCCGCAACTACGAGAAAAGTATTAATAATAAATTCTAACCATAGCATTAAACTTTTGGATCCAATCGGTCCCTTACGGGATAGCGCATAAACTGGGGTTTAAGCTTCTGTCACTCTCGCAACCCATCATCTAATTGCTACTCCGCAATGCATTCCCTTAGGCCCAAATATGGTGAAGTGTCATGTAGTCGACGTTCACATGACACCACTAAGGGAATCACAACATACATACTATCAAAATATCGAACACGTATCAAGTTCACATGATTACTTGCAACATGATTTCTCCCGTGACCTCAAGAACAAAAGTGACTACTCACAAATGATAAACATGTTCATGATCAGAGGAGTATTAAATAGCATAATGGATCTGAACATATAATCTTCCACAAAATAAACCATATAGTAATCAACTACAAGATGTAATCAACACTACAAGTCATCCACAAGAACTAATCTATAGTTCCGGTAACAAGGCTGAATACAAGAGATGAACTAGGGTTTGAGATGAGATGGTGCTGTTGAAGATGTTGATGGAGATTGCCCTCCCCAAGATGGGAGAGTTGTTGATGATGATGATGACGATGATTTCCCCCTCCGGGAGGGAAGTTCCCTCGGCGGAATCCCTTCGCCGGAGGGCAAAAGTGCTCCTACCCAAGTTTCGCCTCGAGACGGCGACGCTCCGTCCCGAAAGTCTTTCCCTTATTTTTTCTAGGTAAAAATGACTTATATACTAGAAGATGGGCACCGGAGGTGGGTCGAGGAGGGCACAACCCACCAGGGCGCGCCTGGGCTCCCTGGCACGCCTAGGCTCCCTGGCACGCCTAGGTGGGTTGTGCCCACCTTGTGGGCCCCTCTGGTAGTTATTTGCTCCAATAATTCTTAAATAATCCATAAAAAACCTCTGTGAAGTTTCAGCTTGTTTGGAGTTGTGCAGAATAGGTGGCCTGACGTAGCTTTTCCAGGTCAAGATTTCCAGCTGCCGGAATTGTCCCTGTTGGTGTGTTCCTTGCAAATTATGAGAGAAAAGGCATTAGAATTACTCCAAAAAGCATTATTATGGATGAAAACATTATAAATATAAGTAAGAAAACGTGATGCAAAATGGACGTATCAACTCCCCCAAGCTTAGACCTCGCTTGTCCTCAAGCGAAAACCGAAATCGAAAACATGTCCACATGCTTTGAGAGAGAGGTGTCGATAAAAAACAAAATACGGACATAGAAGCATCATGTTGACTATTATAACATCAACAAATTTAAACATAATACTTTTATCATAGAACTTTTATCATATACTTCTCATGAATAACTAATAGTTCATCACACAATCGAAGTACAAAGCAAAAACTCTATTATAAACCGACAAACTATGTTCTCAGTCAACTTTGCAACAACAATTCATCATCTTTTCAGGAAGAGTCACGAGTCGGAGCCTTTAGGCAAGTTCACATACTCAACCATCATATAGTCTTCTATGATTGCTAACACTCACCTCGTACCCATGAGCAAAACGTTTCAACTGGACACATAGAAAGATAGGGGCTTATAGTATTGCCTCCCAACATACTCACCTCAAGGGTGATGTCAACATTAATAACTCATGCTATCTATATTCAACTGGACATATGTGCATAGATCTTTCCTCACCACATGATGCTTGCCAAAGGAGAAAAATAAAAGGAATAGAAGGAAAACTTTGACTCTTTGCATAAAAGTAAATACATAAAAGTAAAATATAGGCCCTTCACAGAGGGAAGCAGAGGTTGCCATGCGCTTATTTGTTTGTATGCTCAATCCCTTGGTGCAAAAGAACATCACGTTGTATTGCCCCTTAAGATGACAACCTTTATTATGCAGTCTATCGCTTTTATTCTTTGTCATCCAAGTTCGTACAACGCTCAATTTTCTCTTACACTAAATGATCTCACACATTTAGAAGCAATTTTTATTGCCTTTTTGCATCAATGACAACTAACTTGAGGGATCTTGCTCAATCCCTAGGTAGGTATGGTGGACACTTAAAAAGATTTGGGTTTAAGGGTTTTTGGATGCACAAGTAGTATCTCTACTTAGTGCGGAATTTTTGGCTAGCAAAGATAGGGGACAAGCATCACATTTTAAAGGATCTATGGCAATATGACTTCTATGTGAATATAAACAAACATAAACCATTAAGTTGTCTTCCTTGTCCAATGTCAACAATTTTGGCATATAATATTTTGATGAGGGCTCACAATCACAAAATATTTCTAGGATAGTATATTTATATGTGAATCTTCTCTTCCCTTATTAATTCTTTCATGAGTTGCATCATTGACTAATACTCTGTTTGTCAATCTCTAATAAAACTTCCTATTTATACTTTTCCTTATGTGGTGCCATCACCTACCATAGGATTAGTATATGATCTTATTGATTTACTTCCTTTCTTTTATTTATTTCCTTTTTTTCTTATCACTTCTCTTTATTTGCAACATGAAAGTAAAGAAAGCAAAAACTCAAACTATACTTTATTATATAACTTGCACACGATTACAATGATAGATCACTCAGCAAACTCTCAAAGAAGAAAGGATCGAACTATCTTTATTTCATCTAAAGCAAAAGATCGAACTAAAATAAGTAAAGGCAAAAAGATAGTGGGATGATACGATACCGGGGCACCTACCCCAAGCTTGGCGGAAGCCAAGGGGAGTGCCCATACCCGATACTCAGTTCTCCTTTGGTGGTGAAGAAGATGGTGGTGGTGATGAAGAAGAGGTCTTGTCCTCGGATTTCCATGGCAGTGGTCCACCATCATAAGAGGAGGAGTGAGTCTCACGGGTCCTGCAACTAGCAGCCAAACTCATACCTTTAAACCTCGCCTCCCAAAGACTTGGTTTTGAAGATCATATATCTGGCTTTGGAGAAAGTTGATTTGCTCGTTGAGGGTGAAGATGATGTCCATCATGGGCTTGCCATCCACCTTGAGATCACGGGAGAGGTCCGTGATCATAAAGTGATTGGCGTTGAGTCCACACTCCACGATCCCCTTGCACCGGAAGATGTCTTGCTCCACAGCTTCAAGCCTGTCCTCCATGGTTCCCCATCCCTTTGGGGCCTTGCACATCGCAGATGTGGAGCAGCCCCTCATGCATCTGGATGAACTGAGGGTGCTGCACCACCTCCCGCAGATATGGATTAATGACGTTCTTGAAGAACCTATCCTTGGAGGAGCTTGAAGAGGCCATGGTAGATGGGATCTGACAGAAAACAACAAGGGAAAAGAGAATAGAGGATTTCTTCGCGATACGGTGGTTAACAGGTTCGGGAAGTATATATAGATTTTTTTTATCTTGGAGGACAAGCATACGGGAGAAAAACGGATTACGGAAGGTGTACCAGGTGGGCACAACCCACCTAGGCGCGCCCTGGTGTCTTGTGCCCACCAGGGGACACTTCTTGGGAGTTTCTTTATTTCCAAAATTTTAAAATATTCCAAAACTGATAAAAAATATTTTTGCGGATTTTTCGGAGTCTGTTTACTTACCGTATCACGTACCTCCTTATTTTCATGATTCTGGAGTGTTCCGGAAAGACTCTTTTATGTGTTCTTCCGGTGTCAAAGTTTGGATAATATTAATTTCAACATTAATAGGTGTACCTGAGATATAATGCTTTATTCGTTGCCCATTGACAACCTTCGGGTGAGTACCTTCGGAATTATTTATTTTGATGGCTCCAGACCGGTAAACCTCCTTGATGACATATGGGCCTTCCCATTTTGAGAGGAGCTTTCCTGCAAAGAATCTAAAACGATAGTTTTACAAAAGAACATATTCTCCGACTTTAAAGTCACGCTTTTGGATTCTTTTGTCATGCCATCTTTTAACTTTTTCTTTGAATAACTTTGCCTTCTCATAAGCTTGGGTTCTCCATTCATCTACAGAGCTAATATCAAATAACCTCTTCTCACCAGCAAGTTTGAAATCATAGTTGAGCTCTTTGACCGCCCAATATGCTTTATGTTCTAACTCAAGAGGCAAATGATAAGCTTTTCCATAAACCATTTTATAAGGAGACATACCCATAGGATTTTTTATGTTGTTCTATAAGCCCAAAGTGCATCATCTAATTTCTTAGACCAATTCTTCCTGGACCTATTAACAGTCTTTTGAAAAATTAATTTTATTTCTCTATTACTAAGTTCAACTTGACCACTAGACCGAGGATGATAAGGTGAGGCAATTCTATGATTAACATCATACTTGGCAAGCATTTTACGGAAAGCACCATGAATAAAGTGTGAACCACCATCAGTCATTAAATATCTAGGGACTCCAAACCTTGGGAAAATAACTTCCTTAAGCATTTTAATAGAGGTGTTGTGATCAACACTACTGGTTGGAATAGCTTCTACCCATTTAGTAACATAATCAACAGCAACCAAAATATGTGTATACCCATTAGAGGAAGGAAAAGATCCCATGTAATCAAATCCCCAAACATCAAATGGTTCAACAGCAAGTGAATAATTCATAGGCATTTCTTGACGCTTACCGATATTACCTATTATTTGGCATTCATCACAAGATGAGTCGTACTTACGGGCATCCTGGAAGAGTAGGCCAATAAAATCCAAACCGCAATACCTTATGAGCAGTTCTATCTGTAGCATGATGTCCTCCATAAGTCTCGGAGTGACATTTCTGTAGGATTTGTCCCTGTTCATGCTCAGGTACACAACGTCTAATAATACCATCTGCTCCTTTATAAAGATGTGGGTCATCCCAAAAGTAGTGTTTTTAATCATAGAAGAATTTTTTCTTTTGTTGGTATGTAAAGCTAGGTGGTAAATATTTAGAAACAATGTAATTAGCATAGTCAGCATACCAAGGAGTACTATTAGCAACATTTATTGCAGCTAACTGCTCATCAGGAAAACTATCATCAATAGGAAGTGGGTCATCAAGCACATTTTCAAGCCTAGACAAGTTATCAGCTACGGGGTTCTCAGCTCCTTTTCTATCAATGATATGTAAATCAAATTCTTGTAACAAGAGAACCCGACGAATAAGTCTAGGTTTAACATCTTTCTTTTCCATAAGATATTTAATAGCAGCATGGTCTGTGTGAACAGTTACTTTGGAATCAACAATATAAGGTCTAAATTTATCACAAGCAAACACCACTACTAAGAATTCTTTTTCATTAGTAGCATAATTTCTTTGAGCATTGTCTAGAGTTTTACTAGCATAATGAATAACATTCAATTTCTTATCAACTCTTTGTCCTAGAACAACACCAACAACATAATCACTAGCATCAGACATAATTTGAAAAGGCAAGTTCCAATCAGGTGGTTGAACAATAGGTGCAGAAATTAAGGCTTTCTTGAGTGTTTCAAAGGCTTCAGACAATCATCATCAAAAACAAAAGGAATATCCTTTTGCAAAATATTAGTAAGAGGCCTAGAAATTTTAGAAAAGTCTTTGATAAATCTCCTATAGAAACCAGCATGACCTAGGAAACTATGAATACCTTTGATGTCCTTAGGACATGGCATTTTCTCAATGGCATCAACCTTAGCTTGGTCCACTTCAATACCTCTTTCAGAAATTTATGACCCAAGACAATGCCTTCATTAACCATAAAGTGCCACTTCTCCCAATTCAAGACAAGATTTGTTTATTCATATCTCTGCAAAACTCGGTCAAGATTGCTTAAACAATCATCAAAAGACTTCCCATAAACAGAAAAGTCATCCATGAAAATCTCAACAATCTTTTCACAAAAGTCATAGAATATGGCAGTCATACATCTTTGAAAGGTAGCAGTTGCATTACATAAATCAAAAGGCATACGTCTATAAGCATAGGTTCCAAAAGGACAAGTAAAAGTGGTCTCTTCTTGATCAGGTTGAGAAACATGTATTTGTGAAAAGCCAGAATATCCATCAAGGAAGCAAAAGTGTGTGTGCTTAGATAGTCTTTCAATCATTTGATCAATAAAAGGCAAAGGGTAAGGATCTTTTCTTGTTGCTTTATTTAATTTTCTAAAATCAATTAGCATTCTATAGCCTGTAACAATTCTTTGTGGAATGAGTTCATTTTTATCATTAGGAACAACAGTAATACCTCCTTTCTTAGGGACACAATGAACATGACTTACCCATCTACTATTAGCTATGGGATAGATTATACCTGCTTCTAGAAGTTTTAGTATTTTCGTTCTTACCACCTCTTTCATCTTCGGATTTAACCGACGTTGGTGATCAACAACAGGTTTAGCATCAGGTTCCATATTAATTTTTTGCTGACATAGAGTGGGACTAATGCCCTTTAAATCATCAAGAGTATATCCAATAGCAGCCCGGTGCTTCCTTAGAACTTTCAATAGTCTTTCTTCTTCATGTTCTGAAAGGTTAGAACTAATAATAACAGGATATATCTTCTTTTCATCAAGACAATCTTTAGGTGGAGGAGGACCTCCTAGAGTTTCAATAGGCAAATTGTGTTTAAATAGAGGACGTTGTTCAAAGAAAATCTTATCTATTTCATTTCTTTCATGCATATGTAAATCATTTTCATGGTCTAGCAAATATTGTTCTAAAGGATCAGTAGGTGGCACATCAATAGAAGTAAGACCAATTAATTCATCTTTACTAGGCAATTCTTTTTCATGAAGATTTCTACTAAACTTGGAAAAATTAAACTCATGAGACTCATTACCAAAACTAACACCGACAGTTTGTTTCTTACAATCTATCTTAGCACTAACTGTGTTCAAGAAAGGTCTACCAAAGATAATGGGACAGAAGTCATCTTGTGGAGAACCAAGAACAAAAAAATTAGTAGGGTATTTTATTTTCCCACACAAGACTTCAACATCTCTGATAATACCAATTGGTGATATAGTGTCTCTATTAGCAAGTTTAATAGTAACATCTATTTCTTCTATCTTAGCAGGTGCTATGTATTTCATAATTTCTTGATATAAAGTGTAAGGAATAGCACTCACACTAGCACCCATGTCACATAAACCATGATAACAGTGATCTCCTATTTTAACTGAAATAATAGGCATGCCAACAACAGGTCTATGTTTATCTTTTCTATCAGGTTTAGCAATTCTAGCAGCTTCTTCACGGAAGTAAATAACATACCCATCCATATCTTCTTCCAAGAGATCTTTAACCATAGCAATGCTAGGTTCTACTTTAATTTGTTCATCAGGTTTAGGTGTTCTAATATAGCTTTTGTTAACCACAGTTGAAACTTTAGCATGTTCCTTTATCCCAACAGGGACTGGTGGTTTCTCTATATAAGCAGAAGGAACAACTGGATCAACATTATAAATTATAGTTTCTTCTTTAATTGGTACCGGTTCTTTGGTTTCTTATTTAATAGGTGGGTAATATTTAAACCATTTCTCTTTAGGGAGTTCAACATGAGTAGCAAATGATTCACAACAGGAGGCTACTATCTCAGAGTCAAGTCCATATTTAGTGCTAAACTTTTGAAAAGCATCGGTATTCATAAAAGATTTAACACAATCATACTTAAGTTTAATACCTGACTCTTTACCTTCGTCGAGTTCCCAATCTTCAGAGTTGCATTTAATTCTTTCCAAAAGATCCCACCGGAATTCAATAGTCTTCTTAATAAAAGAACGAGCACAAGAAGTCACTGGTACAGCGGCGTCCTAAACAAACGGTTTAAAACCCCTTTCCACGACGGCATTTGGAACCGTCGCCAAGTGAGTGTGGGCGATAGGGGGGGTCCTTCCCACACGACCCAGAAATCGTCGGGGATAGGCCCTCGTGGGACCCAGGCTGGGGCCGTGTGTGATCGGGCGAGGCATGGAAACCCAATCATTTCTGTAGGTATGTACATCCCACACGGTGAATCCCAGAAATCATTTCCGTAGGTATGTACATCCCACACGGTGAATCCCAGAAATCATTTCTGTAGGTATGTTCATCCCACATGGTGAATCCCAGAAATCATTTTCGTAGGTATGTACATCCCACACGGTGAATCCCAGAAAATCATTTCCGTAGGTATGTACATCCCACACAGTTCTTTCTGTGGAAACGTGTGTGCAAGGTGGCCTAACGCAAACAGTTCGCTGCCGGGAGCCGTGTGTGATTGTTAGTTGATCGAACATGCCTACTTTCTAGAAACCGTGCGGGTTGTTTGAGTTCATCGCCCACGGTGCTGTCTGAGTAACCGTTTGCAATAGAAAACCCCAATAAGCAGGGTAATTAGCCTATTATTGATAATCCATGTACTAATCAAACTGATATTTCTTCTAAAACACGCCAGATATTTCATATCCGTATAAAAGCAACCATGATTTCATAATTGAATTACATAGATAGCTTCGGCACTCAGTTACGCCATTACACAACAGCACCAAGTTTCACATGCAGCATCAAAAACCTTTGGTAAGTAGCATTATACACGGTAAACAGACAGATGAATCTCATCTGGGAAACTGCGGAAGCGGAAGGCAAATATGAGCCTTCAGTGATGTTGAATGTCCTTGCAACTTTAGGCCAGTGGCTATGGATAATTGCCCGCCCAACCTTCGTCCTCTTCAGCAAGACTTCAATATTGTACCGTGGGTGTTGAATGAATACCTTCCTCGCCTCTTGACCATGCAGGTGGTTTGTGAGGTAATCATCGGTGAACTGCTCTGAAAAGTACTAAAAACAAAGCTATGCATAAATCGCTATTGTAAATTTTGAAATGGCGCAATGGGTAAAAACAAGGTAAAAGAGTTGGTACCATCCTATGTCTTCTTCATTGTGCAAACAAAGATCTTGCTGTTATTCGTCGCAAGTTTCTTCATCCTAACAATCTTTCTAAGTTTCTTGACTTGACTGATATTCATGGACATCTCATTTCCCCATATGCAAAATGGGTCGAACAGTGGGTCTAAGCCTCTGACAGCAGGACCTACATGTGCAAGACCAAATTGTAAGAAACCTAAATATTAGAATGATTCCTGCAACTGCACAATAATGTGATATTAGACAAAGGACCCTACTTGACAAACCTCGATGGTAAACCGTAGTGTCTCCCATTGTTTCCCTGCAACACACATAAGGAAGATCTTGATCAGGTTAACTGAGAGTTGCCATACTATCAGTAGAATATGTATTGAGTACAGCCAAATTCGATTGGTGTCACATTCATAACAATACAAAACTGTACCCACAGCAAATGAAAATCAAATTGCAGAACTGAACCAAATTGTTAAATGGATAGCAGACCAAATGAACCAAAATAGTTAACTGAGCATGACATTGCAGAATAGAAACATGTACTAGAAGATAAGAGAGTTAACAAAACAAAGAATGCTTGAGAACAGTACTACGAAATGTAGCAATTGTTGGACCAAAGTGTTAACTGAACATTACATTTCAGAGGACCAAACTGTTAACTGAACATCAGATTGCATATTAACATTAAAGAGGACAAATCACTAGAAGGCACTGGCAGTGGCCTCGAGAAAACATCACAAACTGTATTTTGAAGTAGACAACCGCGCGGCGGTGTCGACGGTGGCCTCGAAGAAGGGTCGCCGGCGAGGAGGCGGCGCTGCAAGAAGAAGGGTCACCGGCGAGGAGGCGGCGCTGCAAGAAGAAGGGTCGCCGGCGAGGAGGCTGGGCTGCCAGTAAGCAGCAGTGAAGGTTTGAACTTGGAAAGCAAGGAGGAACAGTGGAAATGTGTCTTTTGGTAGGAGGGAGGGGCGGGGAGATAGATATTTCCGCGGCGGCAAATTTTTTTTGCTCGGCGCCGCGAGAAACAGGCGCGCAAGTGTGGTTCAAGCGGGGTCGGTGGACTATAGACGACGAAGCTTCCTGCGTAAGCCAGACAAGATGGTGCGCCAAGATATTTTATATCGCATCCCACACGATTCTTTCTAGTAAACTGTTTGTGGTATACCTGATTTTTTCATTATGTTTTGAAAGACAAAATGGTGTTACGGAGGGAAAGGATGGTGTTTGAATTGCTAGAACATTTACGTACAATGAACATGCAACTAGTACGTGAGTGTCGTGTTTAAATTTGGAATTATTCCGGGTTCGTTTGGCATTTTTATGCATTAATTGAGTTTCTAGGCATTTAATGTGCATAATTCAAATTTGAACTACAAGCACATGCTCCAATGCACCAAAGTTTGCTGAAAAATCACATGTGTGTCTTTTGGTGAATTTATAGGTCCCATGCCAGAAATGGGAATAAAATTCAAACATCTGGGTGTCGTGTCTCAGCCAGAATGATTGAGAAACTTCGTTTTTTAATTCCTGTAAATCCAAAACACGGCTAAAAATCATGAAACTTGGCATGGTGTCATGACATGGCACCAACATGCTGTAGTATTTTTTTCGGCCGAATTGGGATAAGCTTTGGTGTAAGCTTCTTGCAAACCGGAGCTTCCCTCAAGAAGGCTCCTGGTTCCGTGGGGGAACGTGTCACCTCCGTGTGCGAAACGACATACGTACACTGCCTTCTCCCGCCTTAATTTTTTTTACACAGACAGATTAGACCAAATAGAAGTATTGTGCTAAATTTTGGAATTATTCCATGTTCGTTTGGCCTTTTTTAATATTAATTGAGTTTCTGGGCATTTAATGTGCATAATTCAAATTTGAACTACAAGCACATGCTCCAGTGCATCATAGTTGTTTGAAAAATCACATGTGTGTCCTTGGGTGAATTTCTAGGTCCCATGCAAGAGATGGGAGTGAAATTCAAACATCTGGGCGTCGTGGCTCGGCCGGAAAGATTGAGAAACTTGGTTCTTTAATTCCTGTAATTCCAAAACACGCCTGAAAATCATGAAACTTGGCATAGTCTCATGACATGGCACGAACATTCTACGGTAATTTTTTTGGCCGAATTGGGACAAGCTTTGGTGTAAGCTTCTTGCAAACTGGAGCTTCCCTCAAGAAGGCTTGTGGTTCTGAGAGGGAACGTGTCACCTCCGTGTGCGAAACGACATACGTACACTGTCTTCTCACGCCTTAATTTTTGTGCACATCCAGATTAGACCAAATAGAAGTACCGTGCTAAATTTTGGGATTATTCCGGGCTCGTTTCGCCTTTTTTATACATTAATTGAGTTTCTGGGCATTTAATGTGCATAATTCAAATTTGAACAACAAGCACAGGCTCCAGTGCACCAAAGTTGTTTGAAAAATCACATGTGTGTCCTTGGGTGAATTTCTAGGTCCCATGCAAGAGATTGGAGTGAAATTCAAACATCTGGGCGTCGTGGCTTGGCCGAAAAGATTGAGAAACTTGGTTTTTTAATTCATGTAATTCCAAAACATGCCTGAAAATCATGAAACTTGGCATGATGTCATGACATGGCACGAACATGCTGCGGAATTTTTTGGCCGAATTGGGACAAGCTTTGGTGTAAGCTTCTTTCAAACCGGAGCTTCCCTCAAGAAGGCTCGTGGTTCCGAGAGGGAACGTGTCACCTCCGTGTGCGAAACGACATACGTACACGGCGTTCTCCCGCCTTAATTTTTTACACAGCCAGATTAGACCAAATATAAGTACCGTGCTAAATTTTGGAATTATTTCGGGCTCGTTTTGCGTTGTTTATACATTAATTGAGTTTCTTGGCATTTAATGTGCATAATTCAAATTTGAACTACAAGCACATGCTCGAGTGCACCAAAGTTGTTTGAAAAATCACATGTGTGTCCTTGGGTGAATTTCTAGGTCCCACGCAAGAGATGGGAGTGAAATTCAAACATATGGGCGTCGTGACTCGGCCGGAAAGATTGAGAAACTTTTTTTTTAATTCCTGTAATTCCAAAACACGCCTGAAAATCATGAAACTTGGCATGGTCTCATGACATGGCACCAACATGTCGTGGTAATTTTTTTGTCCGATTTGCGAAGGCCCACACATTAACAATCAACAAAGTCATTTTGGAACGATTGTTGTCACGTTACAAATCGGAAACACAAGTATTATTGAAACATGGGCGTTCGACTTACCAATTACGTGCGAACGCGCGTCCCCCTTTTTCTTGGCTAGGAGGTGCCGTGCGGGGTAGCTATTTGAGTGCGGGAGGCATGCGATCAGACCCGTGCGCGTGCTCATCGGGAGGAGAGCCCTTTGACCGCTACCCACCATGCACCTCCCTCCCAACGTCTCCATTAATGGTTCCCGAGCACCTGTTCTACGACGTGGCTATATGTCTCACTGGACTGAGATTTAAGAGAGAAAAATGAAAATCTGAAAAGAAATTTTTGCACGGATCTTGATGTAAGATCCGACGGACCTATATAGCATCGACTGCGACTTATAGCATGCATGATGAATATAAGGACGATGACAGTGGATAATAATTGTCTTACATATTTAGAAACATAATTAAAAAAAGCCACATGCGGCAACGCTTGAAATACAAGGGCAAAAGAAGAAGGAAGACAACTATCTGGCTCGCTGATCTCTACTTTCTTGATGCGTTGCGGCAGGCCGCGGGAACTAGTCTCCGTGGCGAGCGGCGACGAGCTCTTTCTTGTCCTCAAGATGCTGCTTGAGAGCATCCACGGATTCCTCCACCAGCCTTCTGCGCTCGATGCGTAGCCTATTATTCTCGTCCATAAGTTTCTCGACGATGACGCCGGTCCTCTTCAACAAGGCAGTGGTCTGCTCCTGCTGCTCCGTACTTCCGACGATCTTCGCCATCAGCAGGTCGCGCTCGGCCCGGAGCTTCGCATTGCTCTCATTTAGTTGTCGTATGACGTCGGTAGACTGTTCAAACGAGGCTTGCAGGTCATCCTGCAACCTCGCCCACCTGGAGATCTGATCCATCTGCCTATGGACGAGGGCACGCATGCGCCTGTAAGAGTCCTCGCCTGCCCGCGAGGCATTTTCCCAGGCCGCCGCGGCAAGGGAGGACATCTCTGCTGCATTCGTGACGCGGTAGGACATCTCTTCTGCTTCCGTAGCGCGACCGGACCAGTCTGCTGCATCGACGGCGCGACGGGTCCGCCGTGCTACTTTGGCGGCACAGCGGGACCTCTCTGCTGCTACGGCTGTGCGGCGGGACATGTTGGCTGCTATCGCGGCGAGGCGGGACATCTCTCGTGCTCCTGCTTCCAGGATCGCCTCTCCCTGGTGGCAATCTCTCGACCCAGAACTCACGCTGGCCATGGCGGACGCAAGGGAACGATAATGAATGACTTGTTTGTTTTTGACTTTTTGTGGATGAGGAGTTGAGGAGGAATGTGCAGTCATCTTGGAGTAGTAGTATTTATAACCGCGTAGTAATACGCTCCTAAGTGGGAAACCGTTTAGGTTTTGATCAGTGTGAACAGGTTTTCAATTTGGAATGTGACGGGACGCATGCTCAAAATTTACTGACGGTTATAAGTGCGACACTATTCCCAAAAGGCGTAGCGTGGGCACGTACGCCTTATTGGCCGCGTACGTGGCGTTTCCACCATAGGGTGCACCGCAATAGGCAATGTTAGCACACGTCTTTTAATTAGAATGGGTGTGCCCGTCTAGCGCACACACGTTGATCTATCTAACTGTTTCAGTTTGTTGTGGCTAATCGCAAACAGTTCATCCATGTGAAGTGTATGCCATCAATCGCAGACACTTTGATCTGGCTTACCCGTTTCCGTTCTGTTGCCTAATCGCAAATAGTTAATCCTTCTCAAGTGTATGCCCTCAATCACACACACCTTGATTTGGCTGACCGTTTCTTTTGTGTTGCCTAATCACAAACATTTCATCCGAGTGAACTGTCTGCTGTATACCGCACACACCTTCATCTGGCTGCTTGTTTCTTTTGTGTTGCCTAATCACAAACAGTTCATCCGAGTGAACCGTATGCTCTATATCACACACGCCTTCATCAGGCTGCCCGTTTCATTTGTTCCGCCTCATCGCAAATAGTTCATTGGACTGAACCATATGCCCTGGACCGCACACGCAACTAAACTCTGAACCGTGTTTGATGCATCCTCCATCGCACACGTTTTCACCTTTTTTGACAGTTTTCATACAGCACTGTTTGCGATTATGGCATCGCACATAGTTTCCCGAAGGGTCTCTGATCGTAGTGTCGCGTTAGCAGCATCCTGCAGTAGTGAGTATCAAGCATGGTTTGATCATTACGAGAAAGCCAAGCATAAAAGTTCTGGATAATAATTTCTCTTGAGAGCTCATGATTGGGGCATGAATATAACATTGACTTAAGCCTCCCCAAGCTAGAGCGATACTTTCTCCTTCACGAGGCCAAAAATTATATATATAATTCCGATCACGATGAACTAGATGCATAGGATAAATATTTTGGTGGAACTCCAATTTAAAACAATTCCAATTCCATGATCCAATATCATCGCATAGCCTATACCATGCCAATGCTTTTCCCTTAAAAGACAAAGGGAAAGCCTTTTTCATCACTTCATCCCTGGGTAAACCTGCAAGATTAAACAATCGACAAATTTGTTCCACATATATCAAGTGCATATCACGATGTTCAGTTCCATCTCCTGCATAAGGATTAGCTAGCAGTTGTTCTCTCATACCCGAAGGAATTTCATATTCAATATTATCAGTAGGTGGAGTAGGTTGAGGGGTAGCTAATTGTGGTTCCGGACGAGGTGAAGATACCCCGAACAAACCCCTCAAAGGATTGTTTTCCATACTAACCAGTGACAATACATTTAAGCACACTATATAAATGTTTCCTTACCAAATTCCACTTACCAAAGGCGCTTCACTCCCCGGCAACAACGCCAAAAATAGCCTTGATGACCCACAAGTATAGGGGATCATTGTAGCTCTCTTCGATAAGTAAGTGTGTCGAACCCAACGAGGAGCAGAAGGAAATGACAAGTAGTTTTCAGTAAGGTAATGTCTGCAAGTGCTGAAATTGTAAGTAACAGAGTAGTTAGATAGCAAGATAATTTGTAACGACCAAGTAATGATAGTAGTAACAAATGTGCAGTAAGGCAGCCCAATACTTTTGAGGCAAAGGACAGGCCAAAACGGTCTCTTATGATAAGCAAAGCATTCTTGAGGATACACGGGAATTTCATCTAGTCACTTCCATCATGTTGGTTTGATTTGTGTTCGCTACTTTGATAATTTGATATGTGGGTGGACCGTGCTTAGGTGTTATTCTTATGATTAACCCTCCCGCAAGCATCCGCAACTACGAGAAAAGTATTAAGAATAAATTCTAACCATAGCAATAAACTTTTGGATCCAATCGGTCCCTTACGGAATAGCGCATAAACTGGGGTTTAAGCTTTTGTCACTCTCGCAACACATCATCTAATTTCTACTCCACAATGCATTCCCTTAGGCACAAATATGGCGAAGTGTCATGTAGTCGACATTCACATGACACCACTAAGGGAATCACAACATACATACTATCAAAATATCGAACACATATCAAGTTCACATGATTACTTGCAACATGATTTCTCACGTGACCTCAAGAACACAAGTAACTACTCACAATGATAAACATGTTCATGATCAGAGGAGTATTAAATAGCATAATGGATCTGAACATATAATTTTCCACCAAATAAACCATATAGTAATCAACTACAAGATGTAATCAACACTACTAGTCACCCACATGCAGCAATCTATAGTTCCGGTAACAAGATTGAATACAGGAGATGAACTAGGGTTTGAGATGAGATGGTGTTGTTGAAGATGTTGATGGAGATTGCCCTCCCCAAGATGGAAGAGTTGTTGGTGATGATGATGACGATGATTTCCCCCTCTAGGAGGGAAGTTCCCCCAGCGGAATCGCTCCGCCGAAGGGCAAAAGTGCTCCTGCCCAAGTTCCGCCTCGAGACGGCGGCGCTCCTCCCGAAAGTCTTCCCCTTATTTTTTGTAGGTAAAAATGACTTATATACTAGAAGATGGGCACCGGAGGTGGGCCGAGGAGGGCACAACCCACCAGGGCGCGCCTGGGCTCCCTGGCGCGCCCAGGTGGGTTGTGCCCACATGGTGGGCCCCCTCTGGTAGTTATTTGCTCCAATAATTCTTAAATAATCCATAAAAAAATCTCCGTGAAGTTTCAGCTTGTTTGGAGTTGTGCAGAATAGGTGGCCTGACGTAGCTTTTGCAGGTCCAGATTTCCAGCTGCCGGAATTCTCCCTCTGGTGTGTTCCTTGCAAATTATGAGAGAAAAGGCATTAGAATTACTCCAAAAAGCATTATTATGGATGAAAAAATTATAAATAACAATAAGAAAATGTGATGCAAAATGGACGTATCAGCATCACCTGCAATCTGGCATGACACGCCAGATCAGTACATTGAATGTATTTGCAAGCTCACAACAACCAAAAGCATCAAGGCAAGACAATAACATAGCATTAACAGGTTAACTTATCAACAACTACTATGATGTTGAAATAATAACTAAGCATAATATAATACTACTAGAATTACTACTGAACAACCATCTCAAGAACCATCTCATTCTTGGCTATCCGGCCAAGCAATAAATCACCTCGATCACCTCGTGATCACCACGTGACCACATCACAAACTGAATGATCATCCTCAAGATCATCCCAACATCGTCATCAACATCCTGCCAAACTGTTACTTCTCACAATATCAACATATTAATCATCTAAAAGTCATTCTGTCATGTGAGTGTTGATCAAACGGTATGACCTAGCACGAACTTCTGCCCATGACCGAGGACGCGGCTATCGATAGATTAAGTACACACTCTACAGAGGTTAGCACACTATACCCACATCACAGGACCCATGGCCTCTTGCTCTCATTCGGGTGGACCAACGGCGTTCCAACAAACCAGTCTACTGCCTTGACAGTCTCCCGGCCACTCCGACCAACTCCCCTTTGGGATCAGTCATGGGTGGCCCCGATGTCACCTCGTGACACCCAATGACCACCGTCGTGGCAAAACAAAAACGGTCCCAAACAAGGACAAGAGCACTCAAACAACCCGAGCACACAAGGTTATTGCCGCCTACCGGGCCAGGGTAGCGTGCGCACCTAACCTTCCCTAGTTGGAGGCACCGTCGAGAGGCATAACAATAGACCGCATTAGGGCCTTCCCGTAAAGGCAAATGTGGTTGCACTAGAGAAGCCGGGTTTGGTGGCACCTGACCAACCAAATGACGGAATTTGTCCCCAAGATAGATCTGCAATAACTGATACTCTGATATCATCTACCAACCTGTGATCCAAGTCATAGCAATATCCAACAAATAATCCAAAGCATAATATCGTCATATCAAAATACTCCGAGGATAGCATAACACTACTATCATGATGAATCCAAGAATCAAGATACTACTAATCCAATAGCAAGATCAAAATATTGACCTAAGATCCACATCATAACATCATATCCAAAATAATACTCCAAAGCATAGCATCCAATACCATCATTAAAATAATATACACTACAAAAAAATACACTTCTGTGATGATACGTGTTTGTTACAGTAGGTCACGCTTTCTGTCATCCATGTACATCCATGACAAATTTATGACAAAATCAAGATAGTCATACCTATGCTGTCGTAGAAGTGTTCCATGACATTAATAAAATTATCATCACGGAAGTGTCCACTTCCATGACGATAAATCACGCGTCACATAAGTGCTTTCGTCAATGGTGACCGACACGTGGCATCCACCATAACGGAACGCCGTTAAGCTATCAGGTCCGGTTTTGGATCCGATAACCCGTTAACAGCCCCAACCATTGGGGATTTTCCACGTGTAAAATCATCATTTGCTGGAGGGAACACGTGTCGGCTCGCCGTTGGGACAGATGTCATCCACTCATTGGACCCAAAGCGCCTATGATACGTCGACACGTGGCACGGCCCAACAGAGGCCCATTCCTGTGAAAAGGCCGGCCCGTTTGACTTGGTCAAAAGGTGGCGGGCTAGCCCACGGCAAGCCTGTTAACGTCCTGTTCGCATATACGCCATTTACAGCCCGCTGACCCAGGGCCCGTTTACAGCCTATCAGGCCTAGTAGCATCATCTGGGCCGTGCAATATGATTCCAGCCCATTTTAAGTTCCGGCCCATGTATGGCCCATGACGTCTTTCGGCCCATATGAGGCCCTTTGTAACTCTCGGCTCATTAACGGCCCGTGGTTAAACTGGCCCGTAATGAACAGTGTATCACTTTATACCCATTAACGGCCCATTAATCCATTGGGCCATTTGCAGCCCATATTATCTTTCGGCCTTCTCAGGGCCCATTTATTCTTGGGCTCATTTCCAGCATTCGGTTACTTACGGCCCGTTACTGCCATTTTCTGCTTGTGGGCCAAATTCAGCCCGTGGTTACAGTCAGCCCGTTTGTGGCCCGTTAATACATTGGGCTGTTTTCATAGCGTCAGCAAATACGACCTATTAACGACGGCCCGTTATGGTCGGCCCATGAACAGACGACTCCAACTCTAGCCTGTTTACGGCCATAATGCGGTCTGTTTTTGGCCCATGTTTGGCCAATCAATCATACGACCCGTCTAAGGCCCATTGATGATACGGACCGTAGAAGGCCCATTGTTTCTATGACCCGTAGAAGGCCCATTGTTTCTACGGACCGTAGAATGCCCATTGTT
Organism: Triticum aestivum; assembly: GCF_018294505.1. Taxonomy (NCBI): domain Eukaryota; kingdom Viridiplantae; phylum Streptophyta; class Magnoliopsida; order Poales; family Poaceae; genus Triticum; species Triticum aestivum. The sequence goes on along the minus strand of NC_057814.1, from coordinate 407,848,446 downwards.
TCTACGGCCCGTAGGAAGCCCAGTGTCACTACAGTAAATATGTAGCCCATGGCCTGTTAAAGGCGGGAAACTACTATAGGTTTAAACCTGCTAATGGCCCAAGATGATTATAGGCCCACGTTTTGGCCCATATGAGTAACGGGCCGGCCTGAAGACCGACAACACTGGGATCCACTGAACCTTCCAGCCTAAATTACAGCATACCGACCAAAGAATAAACCTAGACTATACAATAAAGAAATTACGGCATATTACATCCACTGGGAATCAAAGTTCGCTACCAGTGATAAGAAAGCGCAACATGACCGCGAATTACATACACTGGGCATCAAAGGTCGCCACCAGTGCATATAAACACGCCGACAAAAGAATATACAAAACTAAGAGCACTTCAGAAGGCACTAGACCTGGCAAGCTCGGGCCCCGCAAGCAGCCGAACAAGCTGATGAGACCTCAGTTGTGTCAACGATAGATGCTTCATCCCTAGCTGTATGGCACCATAGTGCACAAGGCAGTCCCCTGACATCTTCATTACATCTTGGACTTCAAGTCGGAGCTAAGCTGAAGCAAGCCTTTCCGTTTAAGTTGAGACTGAAGAAGTCGAACTGATTGAGGCAGCGACTGCACAGAGGTTGTCTCACACCTGCTGGTGAGTAGCTTCAACTCACTGTCTTCATCAAGACAGGACCTTGGGGTCATCTCGCTGTCCTCAAGATGGTTTGGCTCACTATCTTTCCTAAAGTTCTACCTGGCATAAGAGATACGACTCTGAAAGAGAAACAAGGAGACACGTAACAGGTTTCACAATTATATAAGCAAATAAATGGATCCGTTCTGCATAAGGAACATGTTTTTACAACTACAATTTAAAACTGGTAGTTGTTGCAAACATCCAATCAGATGTAAACAGCAGTGGAGGAAATGATGCCTATCCAAATCTATACTAGAACAAAGTTTGAAGGCTTGAGAAGGATGAACTTACATTACATGTTAACACGGGCTGGACAAAGCCCTTCTCCATGTTGATGGAAAGATAATTCAATAAATTCCCCAAAGAAAATTCTTTATAAGCGTTGCCATTATTCTACATTTTGCAAAGAGTAAATATAGATCAAATAATATTGGAAGAAATAGAGGATAATGAAGCTCAGGTGCAGACTGATGATACATAATCAAATAGCAATTAATTAAGTACAGCGTTACAAGGCAAAAGGTACTGACAAGAGGAATGCAGACATCAACGTGTGCAGTGGCATTGGCTTTATTCAACATTTTGGTAAGAGTAAATGTAGATATGATAATTTGGAGAAAGTGGAGGGCAGGGCAGATAAGATGCAGAGTAATGCTAGACAATCAACTATCTCGCGATGCATGTACAGTAATACCACCACCGTCCGTTATTAGTTGTCGCTCAAATGGATGTATCTAGCACTATTAAGTTCTAAATACATCCAATTGATCAACAATTAATTCGATACAGAGGGAGTACATGACAACAGGTACTTACATGAGCAATCCAAAACTTCATAACCATTGTGTTAATTCTACATTTATCTAAGAGTAAATATAGATCTTATAATTTCAAGCAAAGGGAGGATAAAGAAGCGAACATTTACAGTGATGCTACATAATCAAACAGCAATGAGTGTAAGTATGCTGACAAAGGGCAAGAGGTACTGACAAGAGCAATGCAGAGCCCAGTATTGTCGTGAGATCCTATGATCCTTTGAGCAAGGAGATTCATCTGAAATTAGTTTTCATACAAGAGAGAAGGTAAGGCACATGCAGAAATTTAGGAGTTCAAATTTTGAATTGATATCATAGACAGTACCTGACGCTGGGCTGTCAGCAGTTCTAATAGGGGTTTGGCCACTGGAGTAGGGGTAAAGTCTGTTACAGTTGGGCCTGTGTTTTCTGTGGCTGCTGATCTATCTGATTTAACAGGTATCACTACCTTTTCCAAATACCTAGTTTGTACTCCTTGAGGATCTGCAATCACCCTCTTCCTTTTGGACATCTATTACGAAAGAACAACATTTGACTGGAAAAACATAGTATGACGACACATGGAATAGGTACAGAAAATGGATAGGTATGGCATATACTCATATATGATGCTTAAACTAAGCAGATGGTGTAACAAAGTAGAAGTAATGCAAGAGGTCAGATGCAAAATATGTGCGACCAATACAACCTTGCCAAGTTAGAGCATGCACCTTGATGGGTGAATAAGATAGGCCATCCTCCACCATGCCAAGTTTGTTAGCCAGTGGATCGTTCCGCAATATTCCTCTCGTGCGCCCATTCTCATATTCATTTTGATAATGTTCAATACCTGACATGCATGAAAACATAAAACAAGTGAGATTATCTTTGTAATGCAGAAGTGATTCTAATCCAATACTTCCTCCCTGTAAACCCCTTTGTGCTATCTCTGCAATTCTTCTAAGAGGTGCCATGCATGCTGTAATTTGGTGTGTGCATTAATATAATGTGGCCTACTACTCAAAATATGAGAGCTCCAGAAGTGATGATACTTCGCAGATGACAGCTTCAACATATAGTAAAGAAGAACAAGTCGACCTGACCTGACAGATTCAAAATATACTAAGGGAGAATAACTCGACCTGACCAGTCGACCGCAAGAGAAGAGGATCATCTTAAAGAAGAGCAGAAGAGCAAGCAGATTGAAGATATTACAAGTCTTTCTATACAATGTCGGTTGGCCACCCATGATGAACCAGAGCGCACAGAGAAATACTATTCCTTCCGGTCTCTCCATATGTGGCTCACATGCATTTCGAAACTAAAGTAGGAACATTTAGCTGACCAATTAAACATCTCTCAGTTTTACTAATATCAGCATAATATCAGATTTGAATTTGTACAACTAAGCTTGTTTAGCTCGATGGGTGGAGCAGTGCTATTACGACACGAACCACGTAGGCTGATCGTGGTCATCATAAAATGGGGAAACCGTAAGCATGATGAGTATAGTGTTGACCGTGGCAGTGGGATGGCAGATCTGAAGCTGCAAACCGCGCAAAGGGTAGTTAGCAACCGATATTTGCTTTGAAATAACAACTAAGATTTGGTATGGACAAGAAAGTACAGTCAACAAGTGACAAAGAAATGCAATTCTGCTGTCTCTCTATATGTCGCGACATGCATTTGGAAACTCAAGTGGGACCTTTAGCAAACCAATTAAATGTGTCTGTTAACTAATATCAGTATCATATCACAATCATATTTGAACAACTGAGCTTTGGAATTTTGAGTGTTGTGTTGTTTAGCTTGAAGGGTGGAGTAATGCTAGTATGACAGAAAGCACCTACGCAGATCATAGTAGAGTAGATAAAAGGGGAAAACCCTAAGCATCAAGAGTAAAATCAGGAAAGTGGAACTAGCTGGACCAGTGGGTGGCGCACATGCTTTTCGAAACGAATATAGGAACATTAGGTGACCAATTAAACGTTCTCTGTTTTAGTAATATGAGCATCATATTAGATTCGTATTTCAACACGTAAGCTTTGGAATTATGAGTGGCATGTTTATTCGCTTGATGAGTTGAGGTTTTGAGTACCAGTGCTAGCATGACATGAAGCAGTGAAGCACCTACGATGATGGTAGTGAATATAAAGGGGGGAAACCATAAGCTTTACGAGTATAGTGACCGTGACATGGCGGATCTAAAGGTGCAAACCAGACAAAGCTACTTCGCAACCAATGTTTGCATTCAACTAGCCACTACGATTTGGTACGGACAAGAAAAGTACAGTAAAGAATTTAAGATCTATTTTCCGGGTGAGATCAATAACTTAAGCACATATGGAAGAGTACCACCTCTCTAGCGATGCAGTGTAGGCCCCTGCTGATACGTTGAGGGTGCTGCGGGTGCGATGGCTGTCGGCGGCGAGGACGAGGACTTTAGATAGCAGACGGCCGGGTCGGGGGATAAATCCTGTTGCCGTGGATGAGGCGGTCGTAGGAGCGGCAACGGCAAAGTGGACGACAGCGCCGATGAAGCGAGACGATGCGATGAAAGGATCCTGGTCCGGCGCCATGGATGAGAGACGTCCATCTCTTGCAGTGGACGATAGGGTAGGGGTAGCGGCTCCGGCAAGGTGGAGGATGGGGTGGCGGACGGAGGAGGCTGGCCGCAGTGGGGAGGTTGTCGTGGCGCCGATGGTGTATGAATGGGGAAATGGAGGGGGAGGGGGGATCTCAAACTTTGGGACGCGCTTGTCTGAAATGTGGGAAAGTTATGAACTTATCCCCTGTTTAAAATTTCGGACATCACGTCGGTTGGGGATAGGACGGTAATCTCGCATCTCCCAAATATTTGCCGGTAATGATTTCGGGCGAGGAGAGGGTGTTTTGCCGCCCACGGTTGGCGCCCACGGTGTATGAACGGGGCCGACAGGTAGGGCGGTTGTGTCACGTCTGAGGGAAGTTACACATCTGCCCCTATTTAAAATATTAGCCTACATCGATTTCGGACGAGGAGAGTTTGTTTTGATGCCCACCGTGGATGAATGGGGAAATGGAGGGAGAGACACATGTCTTTCGGACGAGCTTGAATCAAATGTGGTTTGCCGCCCACGTTTGGCGCCCACCGTGTCTGAATGGGCTCAGAGGTCGTCGTGTCATGTCTAATTGAAGTTACTAGTCTACCCCTATCGACAGCAGTGTAAATCCGGTCGATAAGGATGTCAAGTGTCAGGGGTAGACAGTAATTTCCATCTTGCAAACACTTGCTTCGGGCAGCCCACAAATGATAGTGGGTGTTTAGCCGCTTCGTTCAAAACTTGGGAGAATTAGCATTCACGTTTGCCCTGGGCCCTGGCAACTAAATCCAAATCCAATTTTTATTCGATTACGAATATCCATAGACAATTCTACGTTTTGTTATTTATTTCTTCAAAACCACAACAAAGATTTATTCCACCTTTATATATGATTATGATTTAGAAATGCCGTGATCTTCGAATTCAGTAGGTTGGATACACTTTGAGTCAAACAGTTATTTCATCCAATACAATATGCTCACACGAAAAACAGTTCACCTTATGTCAATCATACAAGTACTGAGGATTACCTCGCCTAAAAAATTCGGATCATTACAACACATGGACAACATAGGGGGTCTTACAACATAATCCATTCAGAGACAAGACACAACATGCAAGTACAATAATCTAATGACAATTTCAACTGCTATCTAAAGAAGAACTGGGATTACCCTGGGCTTCAGATAGCAGAAGCAGCAGGACCTCCTCCGTCTTCAAATGCAACATTCTTACTTCCTCCAATTCTTGGGTTGCTTGCATAATGCATGCAGCTAATTGCATAATTTCCAGCTTCAAGATCGAGATTACCTCATTCATGGCAGCCACACCATCTCTTTCTGCCTCTAGTCGAGCCTCAAGAACTATACTATCTGTGCTTAGACAGCTCTCCGGTGGTGTTGCCTCTGAACTGCTACCATCAGGTAACATGGATGGCGCACTGCTTCCACAAATAGATTCTGGGGTTGTACATTGTGTCCTAGTGTGAACGGCATCCTGAAAGGTTTCAGCTGGACATAAGTAAGAGATAGTTATCGCATGATCTAGGCAGTAAGCTTACATGGTAAACGACATACGAATTATTCCCGAGCATGGCAAGCTATATTTAAATGGTTCGAAGCAGCATCAGCCAAAAATAAATTAAAATGGTAAGATGAAACTAGGGATGTAAGTGGCAAATAAACGACATCCGCCAGTCCCATGTAGTTAGTTTTTGCTAGCTCCCTGGTTCATTTTCCTCAAAAAACAAAAACTCTTTTGAACTATCATACCACTAGTGGACTTTAATCAGGATTAAACGGGACCCAGTTGACATCCCTAGTTGAAAGGGAGTGTACCACCGCTATATTTAAGTTGCCAAGGCATCTAAGCAGTTGAAATAATCTGAGAAAGCACTTAACAGTGTGGCCTCATATAAACTACGAAGACAGTCTTGTGATGAAGTTCAGAGGAAAAGTTAAGGACTCAAATGAACTAGGCATGCATTTCTTTACGATAGTACAGCAGGCACTGCTGACATATTGGCCAACTCAGGTATAGCGTAACAAGTAACAAACAAGCATTCGAATCAAGCAATACAGCAAAGCAGACAACTAAACTATTTGTTATTCTGTAGGATTACAGGTTGAGGGCACAAGCCAAGAAAGCAGCCCACACGCATTACATTTCACATGTACTAAAACACACTGGCTTACCATATGTTGCTATGAAGCCTCGCTGTTGTTGCAATGTTCTTTGAAGATATCGTCAGCATCCCGTGGTTGCAAATCTACTTGTTGTAGTTTATTCTGCACCCTCTATTTAGGTAAAATTAATTTTAATCGCATGCACTGGTTCGAATTGATCATGAATGGTTCATCTAAACTAATGAAAGAAGGATGTGTGCATACACGACAATATATCTGCTCCCCTCTATTTTTATGCTTGTTCGAGGTGCCAGCCCCAAAGGAACAAATATTTTGCTTGATGGGGTTGGCAGCTCCATAATTAATAGAAGCATCAAATTAGTCATGCAACTTGGGAAGATCAAGAACACACAAAAAAGTAATGAACAGGGGCTCGTAGCAGTGATGTAATAGCTAGCATCAGAAAATGTAGGGTAAAACGAACAAAAACCAGCGGAACCACATGCTAGTTTGCTGATGTGTAATTAAGCATAGAGAACATGAAGCAGTCTGATGGAACCAACAGGTGGCATCAGAACGACACCATTATCGTAAATATAGCATGCAAGAAGTAAAATAGTAGGCAGTGATATCTAGGAAGTATAGTAATACTTAGGACAAAACTAAAGCATATTAACTATATGTGGACTGGTATGTAATTTAGCACATGTAACATGTTCACTGCCAGAAGTATGGCCCTACAGGTGCAAGCAGAATAACGCGTCTCATGAAAAACTGAATGATGCCCTGAAGAAATGCAAAGGTGCGGTGCTTATGCTAAGAAAGTGAATGTAGGCGCCGGTCGTTGAATAATAGTACCTGATTCTCGGCGGCGTATGGGTATGGTTGGCATACTTGATAGCTAAGGATTGTCGATGGTGCTCGTGTTGTGGTTGAGTTTGTGCCGGCTGTCACCGTCGCAGAAGCGGCTCTGGTGCTACGGTTGTGGCGCCTGTCGACATACAAGAAAGCTCATCTGTGGTAAGTGAACAGTTGCACGATAAAGAGAAAAACCGAAGGAGTACAGATCGAAATAACCTGATGAGGCTGCAGCGTCGATAAAGCAGGGCCGATGGAGTTGAATATGGCGTCCGTGGATCGGGTCCGGTGCAGTGGACGAAGGCTTTGGTGGGCGCGTTGTACAGTGCTTTCGATGAGGCGGATCTGTTGCAGCGGATGAGGGCTTGTATGAAGGGCCAGCGAAGGGACGGACGAGGGAGTCAGTGAAGGGCCTACACTGTGGTGGACGAGGGCACCGGTCAAGCAGATCCGGTGCGGTGGACCATGATGGCGGCTAAGGAGATCTGGAGCGGTGTACAAGCCAATCGCTGAAGCAGCTCCGGTGAAGTGGTGAGTTGGCAGTTGGGGGTTCCAAGGTGCGGAAGGTAGATCCGTCGGGGTGTGAGGTCCACCGCTGCGGCGGAGGACTAGATTCGGTGGCTTGCCGTGGTTGGGGGGGTCGGGGAGGGGAAGGGGAGGGGCTCTGGGGAAGAATGTTGGGGGCAAAGAGGGGAAAACAATGGAGTTACCAAAGCAGCCCTTTTTCGTTCATGTGGCAGGGGTAAAACAAGAATATCGCAGGGCTAAACTTTCGGGCGCGAGATATTTCGATGTGAGCGGGAAGTTTGAAAGCTTTTGGCGCCTGAAATTATATTCTGCTCTTGTACGGCCGACTATGATATCATGGCCGAGAATTTGTTTGTTTTGCACGCAAAAAAAGTGCAAGTTTTGAAAATCAATGTCTCCAACTCGAAACTTAGATTGTCCATTCAATTCAAATATGGATCATTGAGCTACTACAAGCAAATACCATCATATGGTCCAATTCAAATGAAATTCCAAATGTGTTTATCCTAAATATGATGACAAAAGCAAAAAATGTGTATGTGTATGAATAAAGTGGATGATTATAAAGTTTGAACATGCCCGTATGTGTTCTAGGTTTGATATATGAATTTGAAATCACGAAATCCCAGCTTAAAAATGTACCTCCGTTTAAATGAATTACAAAAGCTAATGATGGAGTCGAATTCCAAAATTCCAATCTTAGGTTTGTAATTCTGGTACATCAAAGTATATCACGCATGTTCAAAAGTATCGTTATCTCATAGTCCAAACTGTGAAACAAATCGATCAACCTTGAGTGCACACACTATTGACCATGTATATCTCAATTACGCTAAAGTCCCTCAAATATAGACACCTCACTCTTTATCTAAATCCAACCCCCCCCCTCGTCGCCCCCACCCCTCGTCGCCCCCACACACACACAGAGAAGTCGCTCTCTCCCCCAACACATGAGCACATTAACACCCCTCTCTCTTCTAAAGTCCGGACCCCAATATAGGTCTCTATCACTTTGTCTCTTGGGCATGCACACATCTCTTCCCCCACTCTCTAGCTAGGTCTCCTGGCATCTCTCTTTCCCAAGCACACGCACTATGTAGAGTGTATCTTTCCCATACACACAAAACGTCGCCCCCAAACGTCTATCTCCCTAGTTATGTGGTTCTCGCATACTCACCTCACACACCACCCCCACTGCAAAACAAGCACACTTTGTCTCCTTGTGCACCACTCTCCTCTTTCTATCTCTCCCACATGCGGACCCGCCCCAGCTCCTCCCTGTATACATGTATGTTGTGACTCTTTCCATAGCTCCCTAATGTATCATCGTTCTCGATCTCGCACATTGTTCTCTACACCATCTATTCTAGATCTCTCATGAAGTCCCTATCACACACACGATGACTCGCTTCCCTTGCGTCTCTATACATAGGCCAATTTCAAACAACATCAACATTGCCTCCCTATCTATACGTCATTTATGGACACAAAGCCCCCCTCTCTCACCCCTCTCTTCCTCTCTCTCTCACCGTCGCTAGCTCTCTCTCTCTCTCTCTCTCTCTCTCTCACACACACACACACACCCCTCTCCCACACACAATCGATGTCTCTTCCAAATAGTCTGCTCCCCCCGCCCGCACCCATGCTATCCCGCTACTACACATGTCACACCATTCTCCCTTCCCTTATACTAGGTTTACATCATTAGTGGTCTCCCTGCTCCACACACACACACACACTCCCTCTCACACACAAACGCGCGCACAAACACACACAGACACGCACAAACACCCATTAATTTGGATCCTCATCTCTCCCCATGTCCGCATATGTATCTCGCACACTCACTCTCTAATTATGTGTATGTGTCTCCATGTTACACAACACAAAGCCCCATGTACATGTCTCTCTCTATCCTCCACACACATAGACACAAATAATCTGTTATCATTGCCTCAGTCTCTAGACATATCACACACGCACACTGTCTCTCTCTCTCTCTCGCAAACACGCTCAACAAGGGTTTCCCCGTGAATAACTTACCGTCTATTCATCAACAGTCGTGGCAGTACGGCGAACACGAGACGTGAAAAAGAATAAATCTACACGTGCTTAGACCACCTAGTATGACTACTAGGACTAGAGCAAGCCAAAAAGCGCGCCGCCGTCACCCCCTCCTTATCGGCGACGGGAAAACCTTTGTTTTACACAGTCGAGAAGTCATTGTGCTAAGGTGTCACAGCCCTAGAATTTGCCTGCAATAGTTGCAACTGCATCCATGCATCATGTTTAAATTTTTGAAACTTGAATTAGGGGTGATCAATCCCTAGCACCAAAAAAAAACTCAACTAGGTTCAACTTAAAAAAATTTCAATGAACCCAAAGTGCCTCAAGAAAAGTTCATGATTTTTGGTTAAGGTAGAAACCTCTACCAAAAATGATGAATATATTTCTAGGATATTTTTGGATTTTTGAATTAACTCATATTGTATTTGAGTTGGGGTTATAAATTCCTATAAATAATTTTATAACTCCAATCATTCTGAAAAATATTGTGGGGCTTTGGGCATGTCCATATTGCATCCACAAATAATTTCAGAAGCAACAAAAATGGTTTAGTATTATTACTAAATCAAAACAGAGCAAAATAAATAGAAAACAGAAAGAAAAATAGGAAAAGAGAGAAACTTACCTGGCGCTCACCTGCAACAGAGCCGGCCCAGCTCCCGTTCTGGCCCAACCCACCACCGCAAACGCCCTCACCCGTCGTCTACCTCTGCCTACTGGCAGAGGCGTGTCGCCCGCACGCGCATAGGATGCCACCTTCTACTTCAACCTCCCGCTTTCTCCTCCGTCCTCGACCGAGTGCCTGGAGACGCCCCCGAGCCCCCTTGGTCCTCTCCCCTCACTCCCCCGGGCCCCTTCCCTCCTTTGCTCTCTCCGCGCGGCACCACCGAACACACCCGAGGCCGCCGCCGAGCACCGCCGCGGCCACAGCCTCCCCCGTGCCTCTCCTACGTGACCTCGAGCTCCGCCATCGACCCATACGCCGTCTACACCGAGCCACGCGACGGGAAGAGCCCCGGAGCACCGTCCCAGACGTCTTCTTCCTCCTCGGGTCACCGAGATCGCCGGCGACCGTGCTCCCGCTCCGACGCGTCCCCGAGCCCGCTGGCCTTCTCCTCCGCCCCCAGCGAGCCCCGCCGTCTTTCCCCTCTCTTCTCGCTGCCGAACGCGTCCCCTAACCGTGCTCTTCACCGGATCCGAAAGCTTCCGCCCGCCGGCCATGTCACCGCCGTCGCCGCAGCCGCTCAGGCTCAAAACCGAGCATGTCACCGTGCTCAGCACAGCTCCACGGGCCCAGAGCAACCACCTGTTGCTCCTGCCGTGCACCATAGCGACGTTTGCATCATCCCCCGAACTCCGGCCACCGCATTTGAGGATGCCACTGTCGATTTAGGTCACCTACGGCGACGCCAGCTGCACCAAACGACGCGGACGGGTTCCAGCTCTGCGTAGCACCCCTCCGCACATCAAACCGTGGTCGGAGCAGCGATTCCGCAGCACTCCGCTGTGCCTGCCATCGCCGGCGTCAAGCCGCCGGCGCGTTTGACCTTTGACCAGGGGTTTGGCTCCCCTGAGTCACTCACATGTGGGCCCAGGCTCCTAATTAACCTGGGTTTAGGGTTAGTTTAGCGTTAACTAACTTTGTTAATTAGCCTAGACAGTGACACGCGGGATCCACTGGTCAGATTTGACCAGGAACGGTCATGTTGACTTGCTGACGTCACACCGACGTCATGCTGCCTTAGTAAATGCGTTTCTGGTTTTTCTTATTTCAGAAATGATTTAGAAATTCCAGAAAATAGTTAAAACTTCTAAAAATCATAGAAAATAACTGTAACTCCAAATGAAATATTTTATATATGAAAAATGATCAGAAAAATCCAATCTATCCATCTGTACCATTTTCATGCATGTTTGAACAACTTACAGCCACTGTTTATGACAATTTGAATAAATGGCATTTTAAATGTCCCATGTGGAGTATGAATTTGAACCTAGTGTTCAAACCAACTCCATTTAAATCGTTGCTAGTTGCGTTAGCTCAAATCACAGCATATTTCCATGTCACATTCATATATCATATTGTTGCATCGCATTGATTGTGTTTCTTCTCTGTTGCCGGTATTTGTCCCCCCTCAGTAGACGTATGTTCCGACGATGAGTTCGATGACACCAATGAAGAGCTATACTATCTTCAGAAGTGACTGGCAAGCAAAACCCCCTTGTTCATTCTGATACAAACCCACTCTCTCGCTCCTGCTCTCTTTTACTGCATTAGGACAACAACGATTCAACTGTTACATGTTGCGGTAGTTGAACCCCTTTCCTCCGCATGAGCTGTCATTGCCAGAGTAATTAGATAAAACCCACTAGCATGAGTAGGAATTGTTTGAGCCCTGTTGTGCCTACTCATTCATGCTTGTTTGTCATGCCTGCTACTGCTTAGAGTTGAGTCAGGTCTGATTCATCAGGGATGAATTGGAATGTTGTGAAACATGTCCTACTGTGTATGAGCTAAGTGTGTGAACACGATTTGGTAAAGGTAGCGGTGAGAGGCCATGCAGGAGTACATGGTGGGTTGTCTCATTGAAACTGTCCTCAGGAACGGAGTTCTATGTTTGTGATCCATGAACAGTTACTACCACACAGTGGGTGCCGGTAACTCAACCCTCTTGACTTATTAATCAACCTGATCTCTGTCCAGGAGTTGCAACTAGTTTCTGGTGTTTGTAGGTAGTGTTAGTAGTCTACCAAGTGGCACCCGGTACAGGTGGGCTTGGGATAAACTAGGCACAGTGGCATGGTGTACCAAGTGGCACCCGGATGGTGGGCTTGGGAACCCTGCTCACATCGTTTGGGGCCGTGAGCGACACCTCGGCCGGATCTCCTTGCGGATGGTACCCGAATAGGCGATAAACCTGGACGAGAGACTTTTGTGGTTAGTCAGGTCATGGCCGACTCCCTCGCCAGGCTTCCGCTTGAAGGTTGCCGAGATACACGATGTGTACATGGTAGTAAGTGGCGAGAGCGTGTGTGAAGAAGTACACCCCTGCAGGGTTAACATCATCTATTCGAATAGCCGTGTCCATGGAAAAGGACTTCTGGGTTGCCTGTACAGTTCATAGACAAGTGAAAGTGGATACTCTAAAACTCGCAAGATAAGCGTGAGTGCTATGGATGGCGTTCTCGTAGGGAGACGGGAGCGGATCCATAGTGGTGTATTGATTTGGTGAATATGTGGACTCGTGTGCGCCACCTCAAAAGAGTTACTTGCAGTCGTAGTTTAGGATAGCCACCAAGTCAAAGCTGGCTTGCTGCAGTCAAACTCCACCACCCCCTTTGTTGATACTGATGCATATGTAGCTAGTTCTGATGTAAGTCTTGCTGGGTACATTTGTACTCACGTTTGCCTATTTTCTGTTTTGCAGAGAGATGTCAGTCTCACTAGTAGTTCCGCGTGGACTTCGACGTTTAGCTTGTTACCTCAGCTACGATCTTGTACCCTTGGGAGGGTCTTGTAGATAGTCAGGCTTCTCAACCTTTTTCATTTATAGATGTCTGTACTTAGACATGTTAAGCTTCCGCATGTGCTTTGACTTGTATGCTCTGAATGTTGGGTCATCAGACCCATGTTTGTAATATCTGGCTCTCCGGAGCCTAATGAATAAATACTCTGAGTCGTAGAGTCTTGTTGTGATGCCATGTTGTATTTGCATATATCGAGCATATTGTGTGTATGATTGAAATGCTTGGTATGTGTGGGATCCGACAATCTAGTTGTTTATCCTTGGTAGCCTCTCTTATGGGGAAATGTAGTCTTGTGCTTCCATGAGCCATAGTAGTCCGCTATAGCCCGGTTCACCGAAGTCCTGCTAGCCCAGCACTACTGCTCCGGAACACTTGACTGGCCGGCATGTGATTCACTTTGTTCCTGTGTCTGTCCCTTCGGGGAAATGTCACGCGGTGACATCCGGAGTCCTGCCTAGCCTGCTAAAGCCCGGTTCACCGGAGTCCTGTTAGCCCAGTGCTACAGACCGGATTCGCACGCTGCTGACCGACATGCTCGATGTTGATTCATGTATGCCTGTCCCCGTAAGTTAGTACCACTTTGGGTTCACAACTAGTCATGTTGGCCCGGGTTCTCTGTCATATGGATGCTAGCGACACTATCATATACGTGAGCCAAAAGGCACAAACGGTCCCGGGCCATGGTAAGGCAACACCCGTGGGAATACCGTGCGTGAGGCCGCAAAGTGATATGAGGTGTTACCGGCTAGATCGATGTGACTTGGAATCGGGGTCCTAACATAAGGCCTCACATGCTGAGGCGTTGAATAGAATGTAGATGCTAGTTTACGGAAACAAGTATCGATAATACGTTTGTATCTCCATACGTATATTTCTTATCTTATAAAAAACCAAGTTGGTGATGATGGTACGCGTGCCATCTTGCAATATAGACCGTCCGATCTATATCTGACTGATGGAAATTAAACTAAAAGATACCCGCACCCCTCTCCACATTTGCAGACAAGGCCTTCCCTCGTTCATCCTTATCTCCAACAACCTCATTGTTGAGAAATTAAGAAAGGAAGCCTTTGGAACAAACTGTCCTGGTGGCCGCTGCCGGCGTCGTCAATCCCCATGCCTCCGCTCAGTCCGACCACCAATCACCACCACGCCCCACTCCTCTTCACCTTATCTCCTATTTGTTGAGATATCATTAGTGTTTACACATGGGATTACTCCTGCATGGGTCAATCACAACGAGTTTTTTTATAAAAAATGCATCTTGATGTTCCGTGCAATGCACGGATCTTGCTAGTACTCCTACAGAAGACTAAGTTGGTGATGATGGTGTGTCTGCCATCCGTTGTTTGTGACCATTAGATCTACATCTAACGACTATGAGGTAAGTTGTTGCCTTTTCTCACAAACATCCCACTTTTTTACCAATTTGCAGAAAAACCCATAATTGGTATCTTAAAACCAACCACATCCCTCCGTGACCTTACCAAAACAGCCCAAGGAATATATTATAATTGAAACATAATATATCTCTAGTGATATATGTATATCAAAATTAGAGTGTTTTGTATCAAGTTTGTGAATAAGTATTATTCTAATTATGATTCGTTGCAATGCACATGAACATTGCTAGTATTTCCAACCATGCAATTTTTTTCCATAGTTTCGAGTTTTCCATCAAGATATTAGTCACTCATGGTTGATATTTACTTTCAATCATGTACACATATGCACTATGTTACTAGCCTTGCTTATTGGGTTCCAAAGCTTAACTTTCACTCCTACTTACAATATGTAGAGTATATAACAAAAAACTACCAATTTCAACCGCCCTAGGAAGAATCTATTGTACAAAAAATAGCAAAAACATACCCAAAATTTCTTAATCCACGCCAAAAACTACTACCTACCGATTAGGTTAGTTTAAACCCATTTATGACAAGGTTGGCCCACATGTCCGTGCTGACAAGGCAGCTTAAACCAACACATTTAGTTTTACCGTTGACATGAGGGACCCACGTCTGACCTTCTATCTAGTTATTCCCCCTCGAATCATTATTTTTCTTGAACATTACTTCAAACAGTACTGATGCATGTTCGTTGGTGGCGCCGGTGATGAGCGAGTTGGCCGCCGCTCCACCGGACGGGCCGGACGCCGCGCTGGCCTCCGCACGGGTTGGCAGGCTGGCCCGAGCGTGACTCACGAGTGAGCAAGCCGCCGTGCTGGCCTTCGCTCGAGCCAGATGGCTGGCCTTAGCGCGGCACGCGCGAGCAAGCTGCCGCGCCGCCGTGCCAATCTAGCTAGCAAACCTTGCAGACAAGCAGCTGGACGGAGCTATCTTGGCTAGCTAGCGGCCGCGAGCGCCGGACGGAGCTGGCATCCGGGCTGCCGCAAGATGGGCTCCGCACTGCCGGCTGTTTTGACCTCGCCTTCTGCCGGCGGCGGTAGCTACGACCCATGGCCGAGGATGACTAGGTGGACGGGCCGGAGGTAGGAGGTCACTCAGGGATTTTTGTGCAGACTGACATGTAGGTCCCACAAGTCATAACGCCTGGTCGAATAGAAGGTGTTGACTTAATGGGCGACATGGGCCCTGTTTGGATACCCTAAGTCAGAGGTTAGATTCTAACCCTGAACTAACTCTAACCAAAGTGGTGTTTGGATGGCAGGGTTAGATTGACAACAAATGTATCCAAACAGGGCCATGGGTTGAAACGTGCCTATAAGGACACTTTGTAGAGTAGTTGTTTCTTGGTAGGGCTGGTTGGTAAGATCATGTACAATAGTTGATAAGGTAGTCTTATCTTAAGTCTGCGACGTATGCAAGTGGTAGTAGTTTCTTGGCATTATTAGTGGTTTCTTGCATTATTAGAGGTTTCTTGTAAGGAACAATGTACTACTAGCGACAAAAGGCGATTCTAGGTCTCGTTGTACTCCAACGAGTACTACTAGTGGTCGCGAGAGTGTATACCTCGTTTTGTGGGTTCGATATCGGCCGAACGCACGACGACCTTTTTTTTAAATAGTAACTTCACTGCGAGCCAATATTTTACACGGGTAGTTTGAGTTTGAAGTCAAACGGACGTGCGGCACCACAATCTGGGCGCACTGGATAGCCTAGCCACGTGAACGGGTTTTCCTTCCCAACATCTCGTGGCTCGCGTGCTCGCCCTAGCCGCACCTTGCTTGCAGCTTCCTCATCAGCTAGTAGCATATTTAAACTAGCGCCTCCCAATTAAGCCCGAGGAGCCGGAAAAGCCTGGCGGGGCATTCGGAACCGTGCAATATGGCTCTGTACGTAAAGTGCTCTACTACTAATCTGTATCTTGTGGCGTTGCACGCATGGACTTCACTCCATTATGGGCTCTACTATAAAAGAAATTCCTCTTGATGTTTTTTTTAAACGAAGGCAAAAGCTTTGCTTCATCTCATTCATAAAGAAGGAACTACTAACAAAGTTCAACGAGATCCATTACACCTCCACAAATGGAAGCGAAAAGCCTAGTCTCGCTGTATCAAATAACTCAAATGTTCTGCCCCCGCAGTAACCGTCGCTGATAAACAGGCTGCTAGTGTGTGCGTGAGAGGAGCGGCTGAGTAGGCCAGCTACGTGAGAGGAGCGGCTGAATAGAGCACTGAGAGTACCCACTAGGCCACTACGCAGGTGTACTTTCCCTGCATTGATAGTACAGCGATGGTTCTAGAGAACAGTAGTACCCTCCACTTCCAACTGTAGCTCCTTGGCCCTGATATTCAAGAGTTCAAAACTGGTGCACTATACTAGAAGTACAGTACATCGCACTACTAGTTGAGAAAGTAGTACTAGTACTGCTACAGTACGAGTACGTACTCCTCCGTCACATAATGTAAGACGTTTTTTGACACTAGTTGGCGTGTACAAAAAATAGCAAAAACATACCCAAAATTTCTTAATCCACGCCAAAAACTACTAGCTAGTGCCAAAAATTTCTTACTAGTGCTATTATTTACAGCATAATGCAATCCCATAACGTCCCATAATGCTAGTACTAGTAGTAAATAATAGCCTCACCCCTTCGCTAAGGAACGATCTACAGTTGGAAGGGATGGGGCCCTGCGGTTACTACGCTCTTATCTCCTCCTCGCCAGTTCCCCTCCCCCCGAAGAGAAGGCAGTTCATCGCTGCTCCCATGGATTCACTAGGCGGTTCTCCTCCTCGTCGGGGCTGGGAGACCTTGGACGACGATCCCCTAGGAGAAATCGCACGCCGCTCCAACGTCCTCACCGCTGCAAGACTCGGTGCTTCCTGCACCAACTTTTTCAAGACGGTGCTTAAAATGGCTTGGGAAAAGGCCATGCTTGTTGGTCTTCCATGCGTCCTCGAGGAGAAGGTTCTTCTATGGGACAATCCTTCGAACAGTCCACCACTCCCTGGCCATGGTTGCACGTTGACTCCGCTAAAGTTGCCGATGTTGATAGGTAGTCGGATTTTGTCCGATGAGCAGGTCAGTAATGGAGTTTGATCATGTAGTACTTAGTTATTCCATTTCCATCCCATAATTTCTCCGCTGCCCACCGTCTTATATATAGGTCTGGGTCGGTGCCAACGAAGATTGGCTTGCATACCTCCGGTCGGATACCACCATCATTTTGCACAACATCCACAGCAGTGCGGCCGTTCCGGTAGACCCCTTCTCCACCATTGGGATCGGCCTTCCGGACTGGCTGGGCTTGAATACGTATGATGATGCCTACATGAGATTGAAGAAGATAGCAATTGCGGACCCGCCGACAAAGCGACGCGGCTACGACGATTACTATCTCATCGCGGTGTTCGACATAAGGATTGCCATGAATGCAAGAGGCAGTAACGGCAGAGGCTGGCGCATGTTGGCGGCGGCAGATTTGTACCCCTACACGTTCGAAGACGCCGTGCACCATCTAGGCCGCATCTTTGCGGTGACAAGCCAGGGGACTTGTTTCATCTGGTTGCCATCCTACGGTACGGGAGATTACAAATGGAATGCACAAACCATGATTTGCATCCCTAACGGTACTCCATTATTTTGCAGGGACCAGTCATCCCGCGATCAAAATAAGATCGCTGATCCTGGATGTGCATTTGCATCCGCGATTCGGTCTAACCTGGAACCTTGTAGCTGATTGGCATATTGGGATCAACTATCTTAGCAGTCGTTACCCATGGTACCACTAATGTGCAACATGGTCACACAATCTACCACGATCGGACCGTCACCATCTACCCAGGTATTCCATTTTTAACCCTCTCGCCTTCTCTTTCATTTTTGTACTAGTACTACCTCCGTCCTGGTTTACTGGTCTCCATTGTTATCTGTGCCAAACTTTGACCATAAATTTAATTAATAAAAAGTTCATGCATGTTATCAAAAATTGTATCATTGAAAACAATGTTCAAAAACGAATCCAGCGATATAATTTTTGTTGACATGCACTAACATTTTATAAGTTAAATATTTATTCAAAATTTGGCACAAATTACAAAGGGGACTAATAAACTAGGATGGAGGTAGTACTCTACTTACATACTAGTAGGAGTACTTTTTACCTTGGAGGACGCGTATAGCTAGATAGGCCCTTGACGACTTGAACCCACTAGCTGCCACCATTTTTGTTTTTCCATGTCTTACTATCTCATCCATGTAGCCAAGGGTGGCTATATATAATAAGCCGGTTATTTTACTTCCTCTATACCGGAGTAGTACTATTTGCTGCACAGTATTACTGACCGCCATATTTGAGCACAACATTATTATGCATGGACCTTGACTATGTACGTCACCATGTGTCCAGATCTGAGATGCCGCGTGTACCAGATGAACGGCGCCGAGTTCGACCCCCGTGATGCTACGTGGGTGCCGAGGAACTCTTGGAGAGTACTAGCTTTTCATTGGGGACAGCTACCCATTGTGAAGCGGATGCCACCTTCCATGCACGACACAGAAGGCCTGCCGTTCATGAAGCATGGTTGTGTCTTCAGTGCGCACCACGGGATGGACGATATGCTGGGACACGCTATCCCTAATTTATGCCGCTTCAGCTTGGATGAGTCTCCATCGTGTGGAACCGGACTAGAAAGCTGCGACAATGATTCTCGTTTCCCACCGGTATGGATCGTGCCATCCATGAAGAACACCTAGGACTGGAACCTGGAGGAGGACATGTAGCCCATCTATAACGTGTAAGTGGAGTACGGTAAATTGTGAACGGTAGCGCAGTGAATATATGTATACTAGACGTGCACAAATTTATCACATGAATTGGAGATGAACTTGTGTGGCATACTGGCATTTGTCCTTTAGAATTTGTTACTAGTAAATGTGTTATGTGTATGCAACTTGTGTGGTTGTTGCATGGGCTCCAACACGCTCTTTGAGAAAAAAAAGGTGGTACAGCTTTGGATATACGTGACGTGGCGGCATCATACAGTAGCATCGTTCGCTATAGTTGTAGTACGCTCCTACTAGGACGACAACTCCTATAAAACCTTGCACTTGGCTCTTTGCCTCTTCGGGAGGTTCAACAGTTCGTACTTGTATGAACCTTGCACTTGGCTCTTCGCCTCTTCGGAAGGTCCAACAATGATGATACTACAATACACATTATGCTTCTGGCAATCTGACACCGATTGAACTGCTGCACGTCCACCGCGAGGGAGAGGGCGAGGGAGAGGGCGCTGTAGTCAAAACCCTCTCCTTGTCCTGTGAACCACCGCGCGCGTGGGCGAGGGAGAGGCGTAGTAAGCAAGCTTCTCCTCGTTCGGCGAGTTGACGGGACACATCAAAGCAGTACTAGTACTAGTCCATACTGCGTCCTTTCCGGTTAATATGGCTTAATTTGAAACGAGAAAAATACACTGGCGGTCAACGTATGTAACAATATGCTCTTTACGGTCACTATATATAGTTTTATGGTGATTATACGATCACTAGCTCATCATAGAGCACCGTATTGCACCCTACTGACCAGCCACATAGTCGACGTGGCACTTTGTTGGCTGTTTAAATTGTCACCTAGTTTCCGGGTCCCACCTGTCAGTTGGCAGAGCAAAGAAATCAGCTAAAAAACAAAGAGTGTAGTACATCTACACTTCCAATGCATTTAGCCTTTAATCTAAATCGATATTGATTGACTAATGCACCAACTTGTGCTCTAGGTATAGGCTACATGTCTATCCTTAATTACAGCATGCAACAACCTTCATTTAATCTTCTTCTCTCAATGGTCGCATGCACACATAAGTCTGCTACTTTTGGGCGTTAATTATGCCCTGGTCAATGTGTAAACTCTAAATGTACAGTCTTTCACGGACGTAGGGAGTAGGTTGAGCACTTGAGCATGAGCGTGTGTGTTGCGTCGTGTGCTGTGTGCCGCATGGGTGCGTGAGTGTTGCGTGCGTCCATGTGTATGTGTGAGTGTTGCATGTTGCATGCATGGGGCTTACTCCCTCCCATTGACATGTTCATATTTCAAGCTTCCTCTGTTCCCGCCATATGGTGATACTCCCTCTGTTCCCAAATACGGAGTAAAATCCTCCCTCTTTTCCCAAATACGGAGTACTTGTCTTTCTAGAGATTTCAACAAGTTACTACGTACGGAGCAAAATGAGTGAAGTGAGCGTAGAGGCATAGGGATAATGTAGAAAGGAAGTCTTCGCGATCCATTATTCCCCATCTCGGTCAGAGAGAACTATTCAACTAGTCTTCGCAGTGAAGTGACAATACACGCTGCAGCAGATGGGACACTTAATTAATAAGCTGAACCAGCGTGTTGGTGTTACTAAAGTAGCCTTACCCAGTACTGCCATCATGTTTGCCAGTAGAGCACGCTTCTGTCCTCCATTAACTCACATATGGGCCCTCTTATGGTACCCACATGTCATCAGTGTAACTATTTACACTCCGAAGGATGGTATATCCTGGTAGTAGTAGTAGAATTGAGATTTAATGCACTTTCTTCCCTATCTTCCACTCTTCTCACTCCTCCCTTCTTCTTCCTCCTCTCTTCCCCATTGTCGGCCGCACACCATTTCCCCCCGCTCACTGCTTGCCCGCCCGCGCTATCTTCCTTGGTAGCTCACGCGTACCATATCCCCCCGCTCACTGCTCGGCCACACGAGGAGAAGCTTCTTCGCTCGCCCGCCCGAATCCACTTCCCGCTGGCTCGCAGGCACCGAAAACCCCAATGGCAGAACCGACTGACACGCAGAGCCGCGATTGGAATTCCCTCCCCGATGTTCTCTTGGAGCAGATCTGTAATCGTATGGACCTACTCAGCACCGTCCGTCTGGCCGCATGCTCGGTGTCTTTGTACTGTCTACTCGTCTGCAACCGGCCGGCTCTTTTCAAGACACCCTGCTTGCTGATGCCCGATCCTCGCAGGTGGCCTAGACACCGACTTGACGATCGTACGGAGGTTACCGTGGTGCCCCTTGACATGCTACCACCACGCGTCCACCTGTCCTTCATGCGCGGCCACTACTGGGCGGGCATGAAGGCCAACTGGATCATCCTCATCCACCAATCCGGTAGTCCGTGGCGTCTCGTGGATATCTACACCTAGTGAGAGATCACCCTTCCATCTTTGGATACCGCCGCCATCGAGCCTCGCAGCCCGCCGGACACTCCTGCCTACTACGCACGAGACGTGTCGAGCTTTTGGCTCCACCTCTGTTTGCTGAAGGTTGTAATCTGTAAAGTGCCCACGCCATCAAAATACTACATGGATTACAAGCTCATTGCCGTGTTCAGCATGGGATTAGTCTATCTGGAATCCGGTCCACATACATGGTTATGGCTCATCGTCGATCCTCTTTACCCAACACTTCTGTCTGATACTATACTGCACGATGGCATCGTTTATGCGGTCGACGCACAGATTGGCTGCCTATACTAGTGGAATCTATCGTCGTGTAATTGTTCTATCTCATCTCATCTTTACCTTAAGAATACGACTGCCTGTTCATTGTTACAAATTTAGAATATATAGTATGTCTATAACCACATCATTGCTATATGTTCCTCTCATTTCCAAGATTTTTATGACTACACACGTTATTGTTAGAGTTGATATGAGAACAATTGGTATCTAATGATTGTTAGAATAGATATTATGAGTATAACCTCATGATTGCTATATGTTACTCTCATTTCCGGGATTTTCATAACAACGCATGTTATTGCTTAGAGTTGATATGATAACTGTAGTAAGTGCTATGGTAGAATATGAGTAGGCCCTGTCATATCTGTTTTCCTCTCATTGTTACATGATGTTTGAACCATGATATATTGCTAGAATATGAAAGCCATTGGCTTATTTTTTTAACTTGGGGTATGATTATGACCACGGCATTGCCATTCTCTGTCTATGATATGTGTCACTGTTATAATAATCTTAATTCCACACATACTCTGAACATGATTGTTTATTTTTGTCCTTTTGGTCTCCAATTTGAATTGTTGCAGCAGACGCAAATGCGCTGGCCTTCATGATTCCAGGACCTGGAATCATACCAGCCGATGGGTGGTGGTTTATCGCTCGTTCAACTGACGGGGGTCATTTGATGCTCATTTGCACGTACCAAATTGACCAAACCATTTCATCAAACCACATGCAGTACAATGCCTGGGGCGTTCGTGACATTGATGGCTATGGCTGCTTCGTGTTCGAGAAAGATCCCAGCTCCGTTGGGCCAGGCGTATTCAACTGGAGGCAGGTTTACAGCCTCGGCAACCACTCCATGTTCCTCGGGCTCAATTATCCGATCGTCCAACCAATCATTGATCATATCACCGACGATGATTACCGTGCTAAGCAACTTCCATTCGCCAAGGGGGACTGTGTTTACACATCATACCATGGGTTTCATGAATCACCATATCCAAAGATTCATCGACATAGCTTGTTGCCAGATAATCTTCAGTGTGTGAAAGGCATCAAGCTTCCATGCGATGGATGGCTTTTGCAAACCCGACATGCGGCGATGTGGTTCATGCCAACAACAAATATGCACAACTTGATTCGTACTGATATTTATTTGATGGGTAGCATAAGCACCTGCCATTCGAATTCCCAGTTCTCCAATTTTTTTGAAACAAGTGCATGCTCTTATTATCACGATGAAAAAACAATATCCCTGCTGCATCCCAGTTATCAGTCTGTACTTGCAGAATTCTCTCGTTTATTGAGCACGTATATTGTTTTTTTAGGTCAAGCAAGTTTCAACTCGGCTGTAGACTGCCCAGGCTTGGTTTTGTTTTTAACAGGCCCAGCCCATGACGACAACGGGGCACATAGATCCAGCAAGTATCTACTGGCCTCTAGCCCGCCAGTGTTAGTTATATTTTGTCTTACAACATCCGCAGGCAGTTTTTTTACTAAATCAAACACACAGCCCAGTTCTATTTTCCTCTTGAAACGCATGTCCTACATCCGTTTTCTAATCTCTACCTATAGTTTTACTATTTCATATACACGTATCATTATATTGAAAATACATAAAATTCCATTTTCATATTTACATCCTTATTTTAGTTGTTGTTTTCCCTCCGAGCGCTGATTTTTTTACCACTGGTTTTCCCTTAAACCAACTCAATTGTCCCACGTCTTATTTGCTTACAAAAACAAAATGATTTTTTTTTGCAAATAAATAAGTTCTTAAAAAATGTTTATCATTTCAGGATTACAAAAGTTCGGACTCCACCAAAATATGCAAAATAAGGTTGAACTTTTTGACCGTGGTCCTGGGCAGAGAATGGGTTGTAATAAATTACTTAAGAATTAGCAAATGGGCTGCAAATTATTAAAAAATAGCAAATGGGCTCTATGTTGTCTGCCACAGATTTGGGCCTACTAAGTTCATGCGTACACAAGGTTTATCAAAAAAGAAACTTAGTCAACAATCGACTCTACCACCGTCAGATCGTTAGATGTCAATCTAACGGCAATCGTGCTTCTTCAGTCTCTGATCTTCCTGACCAGCGCCGTCGGAACCGCCTGCTCCTGCCTCCTGTGGCCGGCTGTGCTGCCGGGCAGGCCTCACGGCCCCATCATATACTCGCATCCCTGGTCTGTCTATCCCTCTACTCACCCACACCTCCTGTTATTTTCCGGCGACGGCAGCCGAACCGGTCAACCCTCCTACTCTCCATCGCGTGGGCAACCACTGTCGTGTCTTCCCCGGCTCCGTGTCGTTCCCTTCGTAGGCCTCGCCGTCGTCCACCGCCCTGGTGCTCTCGGCGTGGCGTGGTCAACGCGGTCAATGAACAACATCCATCGGAAGTGGACTGTACGTGGAGAGGCTGACAGCTGGGTCCACGACTGCACACAAGGAAATGCCTCCTTATTACGCGCAAAATAATGATTCCTCCACCTGACATCTGGGACCCGCCGGAAGGGCCTCTGTATTTCATGAAAAAAACATTCCCTCCGCTTACAGGTCGGACCCACCAACTATATCTTCGCACGCAAGGAAGTGCCTCCTTATTGCGCACAAAAAAATGAATACCCCCTGCCAGCTGGGACCCACCACAGTGGGAGGCTGACTTGTGGGCCAACTAAGTTGAAGGGGATGGAGGGCTTTGTCAACTTATAGTCAATATATGAACGATTCTAGCTCCAGTGACCCTACGATGTCCATCCAACGGCCTTAGTGCTTCTTCAACCTCTGGTCTTCTTGCTTCAGCCGCCCAAAGCAGCGCCGGTCATGCCGCCTGCTCCTGCCTCCCGTGGCCGGCTGTGCTGCCGCGGAGGCCTCACCGCCCCCATACTACTCACACTGCTGGCCAGGCCATCCCTCCACTCACCCACACCCTTGTTATTCTACGGCGACGGCAGCCTCACATCGCAGCCGAACCAGTGAACCCTCGTACTCCTCTCCGCGTGGGCATCCACTGCCGTGTCTTCCCCGGCTCCGCGTCATCCCCTTCCTAGGCCTCGCTGTCGTCCACCGCCTTGGTGTTCTCAGCGCGGCGTGGTCAATGTGGTCAACGACCGACTTCCATCGGAAGAGTACTGTACATGGAGAGGCTGACATCTGGGTCCACGGCCGCAGCCGGGTCCACGGCCACAGCCCAGTTTGCTTTGTGATTTGCCAAGTAAGTCGCTTTGTCAGGCCTGTTGGCTGCAAATCTTTCAAGACGAGAAAAGCTTCAGGGCCAGTTCTTTTGCTAGCTTTTTCGGGCTTCCAGAATAAGCTGCCCCCTACCCAGCTTATTCTAGAAGCCCAACTAAAATTTTCCTTTTAGAAGCCTATTAGTTAATTCTTAACTACTAGGCTTCTAAAAAATAAATTTGGTTGGGCTTTTAGAATAAACTAGGTAGGGTGCAGCTCATTGCAGCTTATTCTAGAAGCCTCCAAAAGAACTGGCCTTCATTCGGCTGGCCGAGAAAATGGCCTATTAGTAATGAGAAATGGGCTGTACATTTTTAAAACACATCAAACCGGCAATTAGTTTCAAATTTCTTTTTTTCATTTCAAGATTTTAAATTACATTGATTTTTATGCGTGGACAATTTGTTGGATTTTATATTGATATATATTTATTTTTAAAATCAGTTTGAACGTGACTCGAAATTTCGGGATTAAAAACAGTTCGGACCGCACCGAAATATGCAAAATTTCGTATAATTTTTTAACCATGGCCACAATATGGGCTGTAATGCTAACAAAAAGAATATGGGCTCCAAAAAAAACCTTAAGAATTAGCAAATGGGCTATAAATTATTAGAAATAATGGCAGATGGGTTGTATGCTGTTTTCCACAGATTTGCGGCTTTCCTAAAAAAAGGTTGACGCACAAGCAGTGACTGTTGGATGTCCATCCAACGGCCGTTGTGCTTCTTCAATCTCTGCTCTTCCTGATCCAGCCGCTCAAACAAGCGCCGGCGGGACTGCCTGCTCCCTCCTCCCCGCGGCGGACTATGCTGCCGCGCAGGCCTCACCGCCCCACCGTACTCCCATCGCTGGCCTAGCCATCCCTCTACTCACCCACACCTGTTGTTATTCTCCAGCGATGGCAGACGAACCAGTAAACCCTCGTACAGTCGTACTCCCCTCCGCGTGGGAAACAACTGCCGAGTCTTCCCTGGCTCCGTGTCGTTCCCTTCCTAGGCCTCGCCGTCGTCCACCGCCCTGGTGCTCTCGGCGTGGCCTGGTCAATGTGGTCAACAACCGACATGCATCTGAAGTCGACTGTATGTGGAGAGGCTGACAAGTGGGTCCACGACCGCACACAAGGAAATGCCTCCTTATTACGCGCAAAATAATGATTCCTCCACCTGACATCTGGGACCCACCGAAAGGGCCTTTGTATTTTGCGAAAAAAACATTACCACCGCTGACAGCTCAGACCCACCAGCTATATCTTCGCACGCAAGGAAGTGCCTCCTTATTACGCACAAAAAAAATGAATACTCCCCCTGCTAGTTGGGACCCAGTATATTGGGAGGCTGACTTGTGGGCCTACTAAGTTGACGGGGACGGAGGGCTTTGTCAACTTAGTCAATATGCACGATTATAGCTCCAGTGACCGTACGATGTCCATCCAACGGCCGTAGTGCTTCTTCAACCTCTGGTCTTCTTGCTCCAGCCGCCCAAACCAGCGCCGGTCGTGCCTCGTGCTCCTGCCTCCCGTGGCCGGCTGCGATGCCGTGGAGGCCTCACCAGCCCCTACTACTCGCACCACTGGCCAGGCCATCCCTCTACTCACCCACACCCCCTGTTATTTTGTGGCGACGGCAGCCTCACACCGCAGCGAACCAGTCAACCATCATACTCCTCTAAGCATAGGCATCCACTGCGGCGTCTTCCCCGGCTCCGCGTCATCCCCTTCCTAGGCCTCACCGTCGTCCACCGCCATGGTGCTCTCGGCGCGGCGTGGTCAACATGGTCAAGGAACAGCTTCCATCGGACGTGGACTGTACGTGGAGAGGCTGACAGCTGGGTCCACGGCCACAACAAGGAAGTTCCTCCTTATTACGCGCAAAATAATTATTCCTCCAGCTGACAGCGGGGACCCACCGGACGGGCCATCATATTTCGCGAAAAAAAATGTTTCCCCCTGACTGCTGGGACCCACCAGCTACATCTTTGCACGCAAGGAAGTGCGCCCGGGCAAAAAAAACGATTCGCCCCCCGGCTGCTGGGACCCACCAGCTACATCTTCGAAGGCAAATAAGTGCCTGACAGTCGGGACCCACCTGGTCGAAGCGTACGTAGCGTTGTCATTCTGGTCATGAACGTGTACGTACATACTGGTCGATGTAGAGGCGCGCACGTAGCATGTACACGTACGTACAGCGGCCAGTGTGCAAGAAAGAAAATACGGCCACGTACGTACATACGGGCAGGGTCTCGAACGCCTAGTCGCGCATATGTACGGCTAGGGCTCGTGTACATGGCTGGGTCGAAATGGAGAAACAGCACTGTCGTTGTGTTCATGGGGAGCCAACCGGCTGGGTCGGAACGAAATGCGTCGTCGTGTTCATCGGGAGGGCTTGGACGGAATAGCCGATGGAAACGACGCCTGGCATACAGCAGAACGGAGGAAACGGCCTTGTGTTCGACCGGCCACGGTCGAAACGGGATCCTGTTCATCAGGAGGGGTCTAGCATACCGCAAAACGGAGGAAACAGACCTCCTACGGTCAAAACGGGGGTCCTGTTGATCGGGAGGGGTGTGGCGTACCGCAAAACGGAGGAAACGGACTTGTGTTGGAGTGCTACGGTCGAAACGGGGTTCCTGTTCATCGGGAGGGGTGTGGCGTACCGCAAAACGGGACTCCACGAGATGCTGTTCATCTCCACCGTCGACCCCCTCCAGCCTCCACGGGCTACTGTTCATCCACTGTCAACCTCCTCCAGCCTCCACCTGTGACTGTTCATCCACGGGCTCCTGTTCATCCAGCCTCCACCGCGAGCTACTCCACCGGCTACTGTTCAACCAGCCCTCTCCACGGGCTCCTGTTCAACCACCCTTCCACGGGCTACTGTTCATCCAGCCCTCCACCGTCTACTATTCATCCAGCCCTCCACGGGGTGGTCCTGTTCATCCAGCCCTCCAACGGGTCCTGTTCATCCAGCCCCAACCGGCTCGATCGATCGGGGTCCTGTTCATCCAGAGGCAACACCACGGGGTCCTGTTCATCCACCCCACCGGGAACTGTTCATCCAAACCCCCCAGCAACGCTCACTGTTCATCCAGAGGCAACACCACGGGGTCCTGTTCATCCACCCCCACCGAGAACTGTTCATCCAAACCCCCCTGGCAACGCTCACTGTTCATCTAGAGGCAGCATCGATCGGCTTCAGTTACCAGCAGTAGCGAAGGAATCGCTCGATCGGGTTCAGTTAACAGCCATCGATCGATCGCTCGGGTTCAGTAATGCATAGCATGCAGTGCAATCGCTCGGGTTCAGTTAGAGCCCAACGCCTCGCTCGGGTTCAGTTAGAGCCCAATGCCTCGCACCCACGCGCGTGCGTGTACGAGAGAAACGTGCATCGCTCGGCCCCGACCACCCACCGTAACCGGGAACACCCCGATATTTTCCTCGCCCTCGCTTCTACCACAGTTTTTTCCATCATGGACGGCCCAAAGAATGTCATGCAGCTGTGTCTCCGGCCCGCCCAGGATGAAAAGACCATTTTCTGTAATCATTTTTTGTCATAGAAGTAGGAGCCCACCACATCTATGATGATACTGGGTTTTGTCACAGAAGTGTCATAAGTATGACAGAAATTTTTTTTGTTCGGCCCAAGATGTCACGGATGTGTCTTTTTTTGTAGTGATAAGCCATTAATAATCCAATGGCCACATGTCATCCTCATATGCAAACATTAGTCCTAGGAATCCAAACAACATCATGGCAATAGCAAGATCAAAACAACTCCAAGAAGTGCCGTGAACAAATCATATATAGCTAAAGCAATATTTTAAACAAGTTCAAATAGCTTAAACCATGGCATTGCATTGCAATCATGCAAATGGAGGGTGTGGCTTGCCTGGGACAGATGGATACACCAGGAGGAAGTGCGAGAAGCTCACGGAAAGAATCGCCAGAAAACGTTCTCTCTCAGAGGGGGATGAATAAGGGCAGGGAAAAATGGTCATTTCATAATTTTAACACATGGTGAAAATGAGCCCATAAGAACAGGCTCGACGAGACGAAGAAGTGGGCTTTGGAATCACCTCATTTGGAGTAGGGAGCAAAAAGATATGATTGTTTTTTCTGCCAGGGACTCATTTGTAATAAAATCATCACAAACAGGACCTCCACAGGAAAAACAGAACGCGCCTTTCTGGAAATACGCTTTCAGTGAAGTGAAAGCGCATTCTGGGCAGAAGCAGAAGAAGAGTATGCCTTCAGAAGGCGAAGACGTATTCCTGAGGAATACGCCTCCACTTATCCAGCGTGGCAAGGCGGGGTCGGGCCTTGTGCCACTGACAAGGGTCCCACCTCACCTCTCTCTCTCCTCCTGGCCTCCTCCTTCTTCCTCCCGATGGCACAGGGGCGAGGCGACACCGGCCGGCCCCAACGTGGACTCTGGGCGGCTCCGGCCACCGGTCACCGTGCTCCGACCACCGGTGTGCTCGGGGAAACGAGACGCGTCTGCCTGTGAACCGCATGGCCGTCGAGGAGCCCGCCTCACCGGAATTGAAGATAGCTGAGGCGGCCAGGAGAGGCGAGGAGGAGCTCCGGGGCTTGGGGAAGTAGTGGGGTGGGGTCCTGGGAGGTGGTGGAGGGCGCTGGTGAAGAGAGGTGCGGCCGGGAATGACTTAAATAGGCGAGGGGGAGGGTGTGTCGCGCTGGTTGCCGTAGATGCGTGGCCGGAGCCGCGGACGCATGGCCACGCACACGAGCTCAGTGGTAGGCGACGAGGGAGGAACATGGGAGGTCACAAAGCAGGGGACGGAGCCAGGGGCACGGGGAGGAAAGGACGAGCGCAATCAAAGCCATGTCGACCACTGTTCGCCCGTGGGTGCGCGGCGGCGAGCGCTGACGAGGAAGCTGCTGGAGGGGGAACAGGGTTAGAGAGTGTCGTGAGGGGGTAGGGCGTCAGGTCGGCAACCACGGACACGCAAACTTCTCCGGGAAGGGGCTGGCCAACGCATCCCGACGCCCAGAGCGCACTCTGTGCAGCCAGAGCGCGTGACCAGCCGTGCCAGCGTCGTAGTCACCATGAGACAAGGCAAACAGAGGTCACGGGAGGCAGGGAAACTATGTCTAGCGTGAGGTACTTCCATCCTGGATACTGTGGAAAATTAAATATCAAGAGAAGATGCTCTGTAGCTAAGCGCGACATTGATGAAAGTTTGTTGTAGCAAACTTTGGTGCGCACTAGTGATCAACATGGAAGAGGAAAGAGCCAAACTTGCTATCTGGGGTGTTTAGCTTAGGAAGGACTATAATCCTGGGGCTTATGAGGGGAATTGGACCACAAAACAACATGGTTGCTTTGTAACTGCATAATTGGTCCAGAAACTTGATTTTGAAGTTGCACTCACTTGGAGTAGCCACTTGAGCTGGAATTTTGTAGGTCGTGATGCTTTGGACATATAAAGCTTATGTAAAAATTCCATACCAAATGGACATGCCAAAATGGTACTTCCTTCACAACCATCCTCTCTGCCCAAAAATTTGAGAAAATTCTAGAGAAATATGGGTTTGATGAATTGATCCCAAATTTGTTGGAGAGAGGTTTTACGTCCATGATAATACCCTGGTAAATTTTCAGAAATAATGAAGCAATATAAAATATACTTTCTTCACATCCTGAAAATATTGACAGAAGCAAAGAATTGAAGGTGTGCTCACATAGATAGTTGTATGGGGATGAAAATTGGAGGAGTGTGATAATATGAGAACATAAAGGAGTGTGCAAAATTTCAAATGATTTGGGTACTCCTAGCTAGTACTTCCTTCACAATGGCTTCTGTTTGACAGAAACTTTGAAAAATTGTTGAGGAAGACTCACTAGGCAAATGGAGCTGAATTTTGGCATGGAGCAATTATTTGGATGAGATAACATGCCCAAAATTTTTGGAAGCAATCAAGAAAGGATAGGTGGCACTTCCTTCACAGAAAACCACACTGGACAAAAATGAATAATAAATATTGGGGAATTATTTTTGGGCTAGGACAGGAAAGTTTGGGCATATGTGAGCAACATATGACCCAAATAAATTATGAGAATTATTTGGGAATTTTGTGGAAGACATAAATATAGGTTGCTTCACAATCTAGGGCAGACATGGCTATTCCTTTAATAGAAAAAGGAATATTCCAAGAAAAAGAATTTTGTGATTGAGCTAGAATGGAAATGACATGGTCTTGGGAGAGATTTGAGACTCAAGAGCCACTTCAGAGAAGAAATGTTGATTCTTTCCCAGGTTGCAAGTCCACAGAACCACTCCGAAAAGAAAATCAGAGCGCAAACCAAATAAATCATAAAGAAAAAGAAAGGGCCAAAAACTAGGGTGTTACAAACCTCCCCCCTTAAAGAAATCTCATCCTCGAGATTTGGTTGCTTAGGTAACAAGTATGACTTGAGGACACCGTTTCCAACTCGCGTATCCGTTTCCTTTATATTTTTTACCCCTATTTTTCACATGACTTGCTTACCTTGCTCTGGGGTGGTTTGGTTCACCTTTCCCAAATTCTGATAGGTTTTTTCTCATATACCAAATCCTTTTGCGGACGGTGATTCCGTCATATCTACGGTGATATCCAAAGGATCTGAGCATAAATTCCCTTTGGTCATGAAAACTTTTTACTTCTTCCATGGGGTTGCTCAAACAAATGCATGTCTTCCGGGTTTAATTAATACTGAGAATCATGGACATTCTCCTGACGAGATTTGACTGCCTGAAGGTGATACTGACTTATCTTGATTTGTTTCTCTGGCTAGAGCATGCGACATGTACCAAAGATTTGACTACCTTATATCGTGAGCAATATAAAAGGGGCATGGATTTATAGCTCTAGCATACCTCAAACATTAGCATCTTGAGACCGCCTGACAGGGGTGCTGGCGGAAAGATACTTTTCATGACAGGTTGTCCATGTACTTGGATCCACCAGTTTACCTGGTCTGAGTTGATTGCTCGGCTTTTAACTTACCCATGCGGTCGGTATACCCTTCTATGGTAATAATCTGTGAGATGCTTTAACATTGTCGCTAAAGTCAGACTGTCGAGGTGGCAAAGAAATCTTGGATTTGACAGAACAGACTTGGATATTCCACACTAACCATTTTAAGCGGTTCAGCGGGATATGAAGTCCTTGTAGAACAAAGTAGGCTTCTGAGGGTATGACTTTGTGGATCCATATGGAACCAGGGCCTCCAACTGACTGGGTATCCGGACCTTGATGGTCGCGCAAAAATCATCATACCTTCACTGTCAGGCTCACTACTGGAATCAGCTAATTTGCCATCTGCCAGCTCTTTGCCGTCTGCTAGCTGACGGCAAAGAAGCTCTTTGCCATCAGCTACACGTAAGCGGACGGCAAAGAAAAGGCTGACGACAAAGAAGCTCTTTGCCATCAGCCACCTCTTTGCCGTCCGCCAGCAGACGGCAAGGAATCTTTGCCGTCCGCTGGCATATGGCAAAGAGTGTGGTGGCCCCCACCCCCCGCTCGTTTGAAAAAATCTTAACGGCCCACCTCTTTGCCGTCCGCTAGCAGACGGCAAAGAGGCAAAAAGGCGGACGGCAAAGGCTGGCTGACGGCAAAGAGGGCACTTGCCTAACGGCAGGTACCCCCCCGCCCGTTACTCACTTCGTCCTCGCGCGCCCTTCTCCTCCGACCCCGCCGCCGCCGCCGCCCGCCGCCCCATCGCCCCCGCCGCCCCGCCGCCCCACCGCCCCGTCGCCCCCCCGCCCCGGCCCCCCGCCGCCCCGGCCCACAGCCGCCCCGGCTCCCCGCCGCCTCCTCCACCGCCCCGCCCCGGCCCCCCGCCGCCCGGCCCCCCGCCTCCCCGGCCCCCCGCCGCCCCGCCTCCTCCACCGCTCCGCCCCGGCCCCCGCCGCCCCGCCTCCTCCACCGCCCCGCCCCGGCCCCTCCCCGACCCGTCGCCGCCCCCCACAGTGAGCCCCTTGATCCCATTTTTTTCTGTTTTTTTGTTTAGATAAGGTTTTTTAGTTTAAGTTTTTTCAGTTTAGAATTAATTAGTGTAGGTTATTTAGTTTAATTAGTTTAGTTTTAATTAGTTTAAATAGTTTAGTTTTAATTAGTTTAGGTTTAGGTTAAGTAGAAGGGGGAAGAAGAAGAAGAAGAAGAAGAAGAAGAAGAAGAAGAAGAGGAGGAGGAGGAGGAGGAGGAGGAGGAGAAGAAGAAGAAGAAGAAGAAGAAGAAGAAGAAGAATAAGAAGAAGAAGAAGAAGAAGAAGAAGAAGAAGAAGAGGAGGAGGAGGAGGAGGAGGAGGAGGAGAAAGAAGAAGAAGAAGAAGAAGAAGAAGAAGAAGAGGAGGAGGAGGAGGAGGAGGAGGAGGACAAAGAAGAAGAAGAAGAAGACGGGGGATGAGAAGAAGTAGAAGAATGAGAAGAAGTAGAAGTAGTAGAAGAATGAGAAGACCCCCTGACCCCCAACCCCGACACCACACCCCGACCCTGAGCCTGACCCGACACCCCGACCCCGACACCGACAAGGCACCCCGACCCCGACCCGGCACCCCGACCCGACACCCCGACCCCGAGACCCCGACCCCGACACGGCACCCCGAGACCGACACGACACCCCGACCCCGACACGGCACCCCGACACCGACACGACACCCCGACCCCCGACACGACACCCCCGACACCCCGACACCCCGACCCCGAGACCCCGACCCCGACCCCGACCCCGACCCCGACACCCCGACCCCGAGCCTGACCCGACACCCCGACCCCGACACCGACACGGCACCCCGACCCCGACCCGGCACCCCGACCCGACACCCCGACCCCGAGACCCCGACCCCGACACGGCACCCCGAGCCACTTAACGGACTGACAGCGCAATTATTGCCGTCCACCCTCTTTGCCGTCCGCCGCAGACGGCAAAGGCTCTTTGCCGTCCGCCGCCAGGAAGCAGACGGCAAAGCAGCTGTTTACCGTAGCCTTCTTTGCCGGAGCCTTTTGCCGTCCACGGCTGACGGCAAAGGTCTTTGCCGTCCGCCTTTCGAGCCTTTGCCGTCCGCCGTGGCAGACGGCAAAGTAGCTGTTTCCTGTAGTGGCTCACCCATTGACGGTCATGATTTTCTGTGTCAGGATACCTTACTGAAATAGCTTGGCCACATATGTACTTGATTCTTCGTATGACCATGGATGTGGTTAGTGCAATATTTTGGCACCATTCCTTGTGCTTATTTTCTGATCTAGGTCCGCACATATATGACATATACTCAAGGCATGTAGCTGTACAGAGCTCATTGTTGAGGCCATTAATACAAGATGGTGACAAGAGTTCGTGATATCACCTTGTCGATCCTTGCATTACACGAGATGTATCTCTGCTTATCTTCATTTGCATCACTCATGAGGTTGTGGGATCCTTACCTTTCTTAGGTATATCGGCTTCATCATTGTCGTATCTCGTATGAGTGACTTGTATGGCCGGGGATACATGCTCACCATATATATAAGAATCATATGGGGTAGGCATATCTCTTGACTGAGTGATACTTCTGACCAAAATGTTGCGGATCTGATTCTTGAGCTGCACTGTCATATACTGCCTACTTACTGTGTCATATATTGTAGCAATACTGAATATGACATGCGTCAAGGTGTCGTGGGTTGAAAAGCTATCTGAGTAGCTTGTTGAGAAAGACTCGATATCTTATGCTTGAAGCTTTTGCCGTAGTGGCGCACTGGAGAAGACTAGGTTCCGTACCTGAGAAGCTTTGATACGTCTGCAACGTATCTACTTTTCCTAACGCTTTTCCTCTTGTTTTGGACTCTAATTTGCATGATTTGAATGAAACTAACCCCGGACTGACGCTGTTTTTAGCAGAACTACCATGGTGTTGTTTTTTGTGCAGAAATAAAAGTTCTCGGAATGGAACAAAACTTTGCAAGGATTTTTTATACAATAAAACAGAATTTCTGGAGCCAAGAACCACCGGAGGGGGGCACCTGGGTGGGCACAACCCACCAGGGCGCGCCTGCCCCCCAGGCGCGCCCAGGTGGGTTGTCCCCACCTGGTGGCCCCGCGGACCCTGAAACCGAAGCTATAAAATCCCATATTTCCAGAAAAAAAATAGAGAGAAAGAATTATCGCGTTCCACGAGTCACCTCCTGTTCTTCATCGGGAGGCCAGATCTGAGTCCATTTGGGGCTCCAGAGAGGGGGATCTCCGATCTTCGTCATCACCAACCCTTCTCCATCACCAATTCCATGATGCTCCCCACCGGGAGTGAGTAATTCCTTCGTAGGCTCGTGGGTCGGTGAGGAGTTGGATGAGATTCATCATGTAATCTAGTTAGTTTTGTTAGGGCTTGATCCCTAGTATCCACTATGTTCTGAGATTGATGTTGATATGACTTTGCCATGCTTAATGCTTGTCACTTTGGGCTTGGGTGCCATAATTTCATATCAGAACCGTTTATGTTATCACCATTATATCCATGTTCTAGATCCGATCTTGCAAGTTATAGTCACCTACTACGTGTTATGAAACGGCAACCCCGGAGTGACAATAGTCGGGACCACTCCTAGTGATGACCGTAGTTTGAGGAGTTCATGTATTCACCGTGTGTTAATGCTTTCTTCCAGTTCTCTATTAAAAGGAGGCCTTAATATCCCCTAGTTTCCAATTGGACCCCGCTAGCACGGGAGGGTAGGACAAAAGATGTCATGCAAGTTCTTTCCATAAGCATGTATGACTATTTATGGAATACGTGCCTACATTGTATTTATGAACTGGAGCTAGTGTCGTATCACCCTAGGTTATGACTGTCACATGATGAATATCATCCAACAAATCGCCGATCCAATGCCTACGGATTTCTATCATATTGTTCTTGCTAAGTTACTACTGCTATCGTTACTATTGCACTTGCTACAAATTACTGCTATCACTATTACCGTTGCTATTGCTATTGCTACTACTATCAAAACTATCATGTTACTGTGCTACTGATCACTTTGCTGCAGATAATTAATCTCCAGGTGTGACTGAATTGACAACTCAGTTGCTAATACTTGCAAATATTCTTTTGCTCCCCTTGTGTCGAATCTATAAATTTGGGTTGAATACTCTACCCTCGAAAACTGTTGCGATCCCCTATACTTGTGGGTTATCAAGACCTTTTTCTAGCACCGTTGCCGGGGAGCATAGCTATATTTGTTGAGTCACTTGGTATTATTATCACTTTATCACTATGAAGAATCTGAAGGATGCTAATACCAAGATATTTCCCTCTAAGACGAGGGGAGGTAAGGAACTGCCATCTAGCTCTGCTTTAGATTCACCTTCTGTTATAAGTAAACTTGCAACACCACCACATGCTATCAATCCTGATATGTCACAAGTTACTGATGATGCTACTTCTGCTATGAATGATACTTATGATGATGCTAGTACCTTGCTTGATGATGATGTGCCACTAGGGGATTTTCTTGATGAACAATTTGCTAGAGTAAGACAATATGATATTGTTGAAACTGATGATGAGCTTGAAACTGAAAATCTTGAAACACCTACTAGAACTAGCCCACCTAGATATGAATTGCCAACGGTACCGGAAGGTTATGTTATGAATGAGGAGACAACTAGAGACATTCTTGCTTGTAAGGATAGAGATGATCTAGAGAAATTATTATGCAAGTATAAAGAAAAATCCTTGAATGCTAAAATGCAATATGATCCTAAGTTTGCTACTTCACCTATCTTTATTGATGATAAGGATTATGAATTCTCTGTCGACCCAGAGTTAATTAGTTTGGTTGAATCTAATCCTTTCCATGGTCATGAATCTGAAACTGTTGTGGCACATCTTACTAAGTTGAATGACATAGCCACCCTTTTTACTCATGATGAGAAAACTCACTATTACTATATCCTCAAGTTATTTCCATTCTCATTAAAGGGTGATGCTAAATCTTGGTACAATACTCTTGCTCCTGGTTGTGTGCGTATTCCCTAGGATATGATTTATTACTTCTCTGAAAAATATTTCCCTACTCATAAGAAACAAGCTGCATTGCAGGAAATATTTAACTTTGTGCAAATTGGAGAAGAGAGTCTCCCACAATCTCGCGGGAGGCTTTGCCTGATCATCCTCTTAAGAAAAATGAAATACTTGATATCTTATATAATGAACTAACCGATGCTTCTAGGGATTTCCTAGATAGTTGTGCTGGTTGTGTTTTGAGGGGATGAACTATTGGGAAAGCTGAAGAATTATTGAATAACATATTAAAAATTATGATGATTGGACTCTTCGTGAACCACCGCCTAAACCCACTCCGAAGAAGAGGGGTATCTTATATCTCAGTCCCGAAGACATGCAAGAGGCAAAGACATCTATGAAGGACAAATGTATTAAAGGTGAGGATGTCAAAATTTTTCCTCCTATTGAAGAAATACATGGGCTTAATACACCGCCACCTCCTAAGGTGATAGAGGTAAATTCTCTAATGAAATTCAATGATAATGAAAATCCTCACAATATGCACCCTAGCCAATGCCTTTATGAGTTTGAAAATTATATTAGAAAACAAGATCACTTCAATGCAAATGTTATGAAACAATTGAAATACAATTCTGATATGATTGCTCGCTTGAGTGACTTGTTATTTAGAATCTCAAATGATGTTAGAGGTGTGGGTAAACATGCTTCTATGGTCCAAACCAAGTTAGAACAAGTTGCTAAATCTCAAAGAGAGTTGCTAGATGAAATGAACAATAACATACATGACTTTGCTGTTAGAGTAGCAAGGTAAAATTACTCGGGAACCACTTTATCCTGAAGGACACCCAAAAAGAATTTAACAAGATTCTCAAAGAGCTAACACTGATGCACGTAGTCCTTCTAGAAAGAAAAAGAAGAAGAAAAATGATAGGACTTTGCATGCCTCTAGTGAACATGAAGTACAAAAACCTCCTGATAATGAAGTATCTATCTCTGATGCTGAAACTCAACATCGTAGTGAACACTCACCTTCTGATAATGAAAAAGTTAGTGATGAGGTTCATGAAGAAAGTCAACCAAATAATGAAGAACCAAACAATGATGTTGAGATACAACCTGCAGTTGATCTTGATAACCCACAACCTAAAAATAAAAGATATGATAAAAAAGACTTTGTTGCTAGAAAACACGGTAAGGAAAGAGAACCATGGGTTCAAAAACCTATGCCATTTCCACCTAAGTCAACTAAAAAGAAAGATGATGAAGAATTTGACCGCTTTGCTGAAATGCCAAGGCCAGTTTTTTGCGTACTCGCTTGACTGATATCCTTAAAATGCCTCCTTATGCAAAGTATATGAAAGACATCATCACCAATAAGAGAAAAATACCAGAAGCAGAAATCTCCACTATGCTTGCTAATTATACTTTTAAGGATGGAGTACCTAAGAAACTTGGAGATCCGAGAATACCAACTATACCTTGCTCTATCAAAAGTATTTATGTGAAAACTGCTTTATGTGATTTAGGAGCCGGTGTTAGTGTTATTCCTTTCTCTTTATATAAAAGACTTGATTTGAATAAACTCACACCTACTAAAATATCTTTGCAAATGGATGACAAATCTACTGCCATACCTATCGGCATTTGTGAGGATGTGCCCGTTGTTGTTGCTAATGTTACTATTTTGACTGACTTTGTTATACTTGAGATGCCCGAGGACGACAACATGTCGATTATCCTTGGTAGACCCTTCTTGAATACTGCAGGGGCTGTTATTCCTTGCAATAAAAGCAAGGTCACTTTTCATATCAATGGTAATGAGCATACGGTGCACTTTCCAAAGAAACAATTCCAAGTGAATGGTATTAATGTTATTGAAAAATCTCCGACAATCACTATTGGAAGTTTTCAACTACCTCTGCCTACTGTTAAAAAGAAATATGAAATGCTTATTGTTGGGGACATTCATATCCCCGTTGAGGTAACTTAGTGATTTATGAAAGTTCTTCGGTTTCATGCTAATCGAAAGTGGTTGTTAATAAGATCTGATCAACCTTATTAATGGATCATTTTTTAGAGGTATGAAGTTGATGAATTTAGTGAGCACTATCTTCTATCCCTGCCTTTTATTTTCTGTTTTTATTAGTTAAATAAAATAAAATGCCATGCTTTGTCTGTTTTCTGAATTTACCGTGGAATAAAAAAGGACCCAAAAATAAAAGTTGTCAGAATGCCCTGAAAATTTAATACGATTTTTTCTGAATATTTATGAACTTTTGGGGCAAATAACATTAGAGGGAGGTGCACCAGGTGGGCACAACCCACCTGGGCGCGCCCTGGTGGGTTGTGGGCCCCACGTGCCCCCCCTCACTTATCTCTTCATACCACATCATAACCTACCTCCAGAAAAAATCACCATTGCTCTCTCTCTCTCTCGTGTTCTTGCTCTCAAACCC
The DNA here is from genome assembly GCF_018294505.1 of Triticum aestivum. NCBI lineage: Eukaryota > Viridiplantae > Streptophyta > Magnoliopsida > Poales > Poaceae > Triticum > Triticum aestivum. Next base: position 407,808,683 of record NC_057814.1, on the reverse strand, counting down.
GCGGATTTTGATCTCTTTGCTCGAAGCTTCGTTTCCAAAACTGTTTCGGGGGATTGTTGCTTGGTATGTGACTCCTCCATGTGTCCAATTAGTTTTTGTTTTAGTGGTTTATATTTTGAATAATTAGCTACTCTTGTTGCTGCCGTAGATGAGCTTGCATGTTGAATTCTTAGATTTCTAAGTAGTTTGAATGCTTGCTATGGCCTCTATGTATCCCTATGAGTAGTTGCTATCAATTTTTAAAGTTTTGCTGAGAAAATTTCATGGACTAAAAATTTCAGAATTTTGTTCATAGGAAAAAGATGAGTATCTTTAGGAATATTGCTTCCAAGAAGAACTCCAAGGGAGTCATCGGGGAGTCATCTGATAGTGATCTCCATACCCGGAGAATGGCGGAGGTACGGCCGTGCAAATGGCCGCATAATCCGTTCATGGAAGGGGACATAATCTTTCAAGAGTTTACACAATATGCTGCTAATGCCGGCCTCACCAACTTCATCGCAGTTGAAGGTGAACAATGTCATATCGTCACAAACACCTTTGTTCCAAGTTTTAATTTCCTTCCTAGGAATAATCCTCCTGAGGTGTAGTTTAATTTATACGCTGAACCCCATCAGATACCGCTTTCTATGTTTTGTGAAATATGCTTGCTCCTTCTGATGGAGGTTTGGTAGATCCTAGGCCTGCGGAGTTTTGAGGGTTTCTATCGTACTCTGACAGTGGGTGATGAGAGGGGTGTCGAGTATCACCGCCGCTGGCTTGCATTTTCCTGCTGTTCATTATTTCACTCTTAACATTGCAAACTGCTTGCTTGCTAGAGAGAAGGTGGGTGCACTCAGTGCCCCAGACCTTGCTATTTTATGTCGTGCACCAGAGGGCGACAACACATATAGCTTGTGGAGCTATTGTGGCACGTTGCCTTCACCTTAATAAGTCCAAGGGTAAAATACATGGTGGCATTTATGCTACTCGTTTGGAGGCTCACTTAATGTTGAGAAACGCCTTCATTATTATCCTTTGCCCAAGGTTTACCTAGATCGCACGGCCATGGAATACCACCAGTTTATTTCTACCGATTATCCTAACATCCCTATTCCGTATAACCTGGTTTATAGTGTGAGAACTCGTGATATTATTCCATTGCCTGCACCTACTTTGTTTGATCCTATTGCCAGGGGCGGATATAGGATTATGCCTGCAGACATCATCGCTTACCGGAACAACCAAGCTGCAGCATACGAGGATCCTCAGCAGTGGGATCCATGGGTCCCCGCTCCTTAGCAATTCGACTACTGATCGATTACCAAGTTAGGCCAAAAGCCTAAGCTTGGGGGACTACGTATTTCCACCGACATTACATTCATGTTCACACATTTCATTCCAGTTGTCGGTGTCCACACTTTTTCATTGTACCATCCATGTTAAATATATTTTCTCGCTTTCTTCTTGTGTGTTTGAAAAACTTTGAGAGAATCCAAAAATATTTCCTGCTTCTTTTTGATTTTTCTTTCTAGAGTAGTTAGTTGTAGCACTAAAAAGAAAACCCAAAAAGATTTCCTTGTTCTTCTTTTGCTTGTTGGGAGCTTTCCCATGTAAATAGTTTTTCTTGTTTTTGCCTTTCCCCTTTATTTGCTTGTTCTAGAAAACCAAAAGCTCCAAAAATATTTCAGTGTGTTTCTCTGAGTTTCTTTTCTTTTTATTTGAGTCATACCGAGGAGAAGACCAAGATGAAAACGTTGAGTGGCTCTCATATGCATAATTGATGATCTAACAAAGAGCCCATATTACCTTGTCTTCTCCTACTAAATAAAATGTTTGCAGATTCCATCTTAGTCCACGACACTCTTGCACTATTATTATTTATCATTCGGTCGTGCAAGTGAAAGGCAATAATGACGATATTCGATGAACTGGCCGTGGCAAAGAGAAACAGGTATGGACGCGACTTGTTATGTTTTTGTAAATATGTTTAACCTAGTATCCATGCTTAAACCCATTATGATCAAACATGTTTGCAATGACAATTAGAGATTATAGTTTCTCATGCATGCATACGTAGCTAGGAGTGGATAATGATTTATCTTGGATATCAACATTGTGTTAAAATGATTGTGATGTAGTATGATGATATGGTATCCTCCTCTGAATGTTCGAGTGGCTTGACTTGGCCCATGTTCATGCATGTAGTTGAATCAAAACCAACATAGCCTCTATGATATTTATGTTCATGGTGTTCATATCCTACTCATGCTAGTGTCCAATGTTACTTATGCATAATGCATGTTCATGACCGTTGTTGCTCTCTAGCTGGCTGCTTCTCAATCTATTTGCTAGCCTTCGCCTGTACTAAGTTGGAATTCTGCTTGTACATCAAAAACCTTGAACCCAAGTTATTCCAGATGATTCCACCATACCTACCTATATGCGGTATTACCCCTACCGTCCTAAGTAAATTTGCATGTGCCACCTCTAAAAACTTCAAATAAATATCCTTTTGTGTGCCTGGATCGTTCATGGAACGACAGGAGGTGGTCGGTATCTTCCATGCTAAGCGGGTTATTCTCGGGATGAGTGTTTATTCACTCACTATTGCACGAGAAAAGGGCGGTAATAGGGATTCCCAGTCCCGAACTCAATTTGCAAATAATTAAACAAAACTCCCCCAGGACTATTGTTGGTATGGACGACACACGTTGTTTCGGACAAGTCGTGGAGTGTGATTGTTGGTGGAGGGGGACTAAACCTTTACTTTCATCGCTTGGGAACCGCCACTAGCATGCTTAGCATGGAAGATATTGATAACTGATGGCCGTGATGTAAACAAGAAGGGTGCATGTCTCAAAATATCATTTACCTCTGTTTTAAAAACTTGAGCTCTGGCACCTCTGCAAATCACTGCTTCACTCTGCGAAGGATTATCTATTTACTTTTATGTTGTGTCATCACCTTCTAAAATAACCGCCAGAACCTGAGAGCACTGCTGTCATGCTTATGCATTGTGTGTATCTAATGCACTATCTTCTATCCCTACTTTTTTTTGTTTTTATTAGTTAAATAAAATAAAATGCCATGCTTTGTCTGTTTTCTGAATTTACCGTGGAATAAAAAAATGACCCAAAAACAAAAGTTGTCAGAATGCCCTGAAAATTTAATACGATTTTTTCTGAATATTTATGAATTTTTGGTGCAAATAACATTAGAGGGAGGTGCACCAGGTGGGCACAACCCACCTGGGCGCGCCAGGACCCCCAGGCGCGCCCTGGTTGGTTGTGGGCCCCACGTGGCCCCCCTCACTTATCTCTTCATACCACATCATCACCTACCTCCAGAAAAAATCACCATTGCTCTCTCTCTCTCTCTCGCTCTCTCTCTCGTGTTCTTGCTCTCAAACCCGCGGATTTTGATCTCTTTGCTCGAAGCTCCATTTCCAAAACTGTTTCGGGGGATTGTTGCTTGGTATGTGACTCCTCCGTGTGTCCAATTAGTTTTTGTTTTAGTGGTTTATATTTTGAATAATTAGCTACTCTTGGCGCTGCCATAGATGAGCTTGCATGTTGAATTCTTAGATTTCTAAGTAGTTTGAATGCTTGCTATGGCCTCTATGTATCCATATGAGTAGTTGCTATCAATCTTGTAATGTTTTGTTGAGAAAATTTTGTGGACTAAAAATATCAGAATTTTGTTCATAGGAAAAAGATGAGTATCTTTAGGAACTTTGCTTCCAAGAAGAACTCCAAGGGAGTCATCGGGGAGCCATCTGATAGTGATCTCCATACCCGGAGAATGGCAGTGCAAATGGCCGCATAATCTGTTCATGGAAGGGGACATAATCCTTCAAGAGTTTACACAATATGCTTCTAATGCCGGCCTCACCAACTTCATCGCAGCTGAATGTGAACAGTTCATCTCCTCACAAACACCTTTGTTCCAAGTTTTAATTTCCTTCCTAGGAATAATCCTCCTGAGGTGCAGTTTAATTTATACGCTGAACCCCATCAGATACCGCTTTCTAAGTTTTGTGAAATATGCTTGCTCCCTTCTAATAGAGGTTTGGTAGATCCTAGGCCTGTGGAGTTTTGAGGGTTTCTATCGTACTCTGATAGTGGGTGATGAGAGAGGGGTGTTGAGTATCACCGCCGCTGGCTTGCATTTTCCTGTTGTTCATTATTTCACTCTTAACATTGCAAAATGCTTGCTTGCTAGTGAGAAGGTGGGTGCACTCAGTGCCCCAGACCTTGCTATTTTACGTCGGGCACTAGAGGGCGACAACACTTATAGCTTGGAGCTATTGTGGCACGTTGCCTTCACCTTAAGAAGTCCAAGGGTAAAATACAACGTGGCATTTATGCTACTCGTTTGGAGGCTCACTTAATGTTGAGAAACGCCTTCATTATTATCCTTTGCCCAAGGTTTACCTAGATCGCACGGCCATGGAATACCACCAGTTTATTGCTACCGATTATCCTAACATCCCTATTCCGTATAACCTGGTTTATATTGTGAGAACTCATGATATTTTTCCATTGCCTGCACCTACTTTGTTTGATCCTATTGCCAAGGGCGGACATAGGACTATGCCTGCAGACATCATCGCTTACCGGAACAACCAAGCTGCAGCATAGGAGGAGCCTCAGTAGTGGGATCCATGGGTCCCTGCTCCTCAACAGTTTGACTATTGATCGATTACCAAGTTAGGCCAAAAGCCTAAGCTTGGGGGACTACGTATTTCCACCGACATTACATTCATGTTCACACATTTCATTCCGGTTGTCGGTGTCCACACTTTTTCATTGTACCATCCATGTTAAATATATTTTCTCGCTTTCTTCTTGTGTGTTTGAAAAACTTTGAGAAAATCCAAAAATATTTCCTTCTTCTTTTTGACCTTTCTTTCTAGAGTAGTTAGTTGTAGCACTAAAAAGAAAACCCAAAAAGATTTCCTTGTTCTTCTTTTGCTTGTTGGGACCTTTCCCATGTAAATAGTTTTTCTTGTTTTTGCCTTTCCCTTTTATTTGCTTGTTCTAGAAAACCAAAAGCTCCAAAAATATTTCAGTGTGTTTCTCTGAGTTTCTTTTCTTTTTATTTGAGTCATACCGAGGAGAAGACCACGATGAAAATGTTAAGTGGCTCTCATATGCATAATTGTTGATCTAACAAAGAGCCCATATTACCTTGTCTTCTCCTACTAAATAAAATGTTTGCAGATTCCATCTTAGTCCACGGCACTCTTGCACTATTATTATTTATCATTCGGTCATGCAAGTGAAAGGCAATAATGACGATATTCGATGAACTGGTTGTGGCAAAGAGAAACAGGTATGAACTCGACTTGTTATGTTTTTTGTAAATATGTTTAACCTAGTATCCATGCTTCAACCCATTATGATCAAACATGTTTGCAATGACAATTAGAAATTATAGTTTCTCATGCCATGCATAAGTAGCTAGGAGTGGATAATGATTTATCTTGGATATCAACATTGTGTTAAAATGATTGTGATGTAGTATGATGATATGGTATCCTCCTCTGAATGTTTGAGTGGCTTGACTTGGCACATGTTCATGCATGTAGTTGAATCAAAACCAACATAGCCTCTATGATATTTATGTTCATGGTGTTCCTATCCTACTCATGCTAGTGTCCAATGTTACTTATGCATAATGCATTTTCATGACCGTTGTTGCTCTCTAGCTGGCTGCTTCTCAATCTATTTGCTAGACTTCGCCTGTACTAAGTTGGAATTCTGCTTGTACATCAAAAACCTTGAACCCAAATTATTCTAGATGATTCCACCATACCTACCTATATGCGGTATTACCCCTGCCGTCCTAAGTAAATTTGCATGTGCCACCTCTAAAAACTTCAAATAAATATCATTTTTGTGTGCCTGGATCGTTCATGGAGCGACAGGGGTGGTCGGTATCTTCCATGCTAAGCGGGTTATTCTTAGGATGAGTGTTTATTCACTCACCATTGCACGAGAAAAGGGCGGTAATAGGGATTCCCAGTCCCGAACTCAAATTGCAAATAATTAAACAAACTCCCCCGGGACTATTGTTGGTATGGACGACACCCGTTGTTTCGGACAGGCCGTGAAGTGTGATTGTTGGCGGAGGGGGAGTAAACCTTTACTTTTATCACTTGGGAACTGCCACTAGCGTGCCTACCATGGAAGATATTGATAACGGATGGTCGTGAAGTAAACAAGAAGGGTGCATGTCTCAAAATATCATTTACCTCTGTTTTAAAAACTTGAGCTCTGGCACCTCTACAAGTCACTGCTTCACTCTGCGAAGGGATTATCTATTTACTTTTATGTTGTGTCATCACCTTCTAAAATAAGTGCCAGAACCTGAGAGCACTGTTGTCATGCTGATGCATTGTGTGTAGCTAATGTTGGGTGCATCGTTACTGGATCTTTTCTACCATGAACTACAATGTTTAGTCGCTGCTTGAACTTTGGAGGTGCTCTGCATTTATGTTTTGCGGTCTCAGAAAGGGCTAGCGAGATACCACTATTGTCATATTATATCATGGTTTTTTTACAACGTGTTGCTGTTTGAGATATCTTATTATTGCCCGCTAGCTGATTATGTCATTGATATGAGTTAATATAATTTTTAAGAGTTATTGTCGGCATGGTTAGTTATAATGTTGGTTGAAAACTTGGGTTCTGTTTAAGCTTACTTATGCAAACAAGAGCAAAAGAGTTCGTAAAAGTTTGTCTTTTTTCACTTTCAGTTTATCAACTGAATTGCTTGAGGACAAGCAAAGGTTTAAGCTTGGGGGAGTTGATACGTCTCCAACATATCTACTTTTCCTAATGCTTTTCCTCTTGTTTTCAACTCTAACTTGCATGATTTGAATGAAACTAACCCCAGACTGACGTTGTTTTCAGCAGAACTACCATGGTGTTGTTTTTGTGCAGAAAAAAAAAGTTCTCGGAATGGAACGAAATTTTGCGAGGATTTTTGTACAATAAAAGAGAATTCCTGGAGCCAAGAACAACCGGAGGGGGCACATGGGTGGGCACAACCCACCAGGGCGTGCCTGCCCCCCCCCCCAAGTGTGCCCAGGTGGGTTGTCCCCACCCGGTGGCCCCGCAGACCCTAAAACCAACGCTATAAAATCCCATATTTCCAGAAAAAACCAGGGAGAAAGAATTATCGCGTTCCACGAGACGGAGCTGCCATCACCTCCTGTTCTTCATCGGGGGGCCAGATCTGGAGTCCGTTTGGGGCTTCGAAGAGGGGGATCTCCGATCTTCATCATCACCAACCCTTCTCCATCGCCAATTCCATGATGCTCCCCACCGGGAGTGAGTAATTCCTTTGTAGGATCACTTGTCGGTGAGGAGTTGGATGAGATTCATCATGTAATCTAGTTAGTTTTATTAGGGTTTGATCCCTAGTATCCACTATGTTCTGAATGTTGCTATGACTTTGCCATGCTTAATGCTTGTCACTTTGGGCCCGAGTGCCACGATTTCATATCCGAACCGTTTATGTTATCACCATTATATCCATGTTCTAGATCCGATCTTGCAAGTTATAGTCACCTACTACGTGTTATGATCCGGCAACCCCGGAGTGACAATAGTCGGGACCACTCCTGGTGATGACCGTAGTTTGAGGAGTTCATGTATTCACCATGTGTTAATGCTTTGTTCTGGTTCTCCATTAAAAGGAGGCCTTAATATCCCTTAGTTTCCAATTGGACCCCGCTGCCACGGGAGGGTAGGACAAAAGATGTCATGCAAGTTCTTTCCATAAGCACGTATGGCTATTTAAGGAATAGATGCCTACATTATATTTATGAACTGGAGCTAGTGCCGTATCGCCCTAGGTTATGACTATCACATGATGAATATCATCCAACAAATCACCGATCCAATGCCTACGAATTTCTATCATATTGTTCTTGCTAAGTTACTACTGCTATCGTTACTGTTGCACTTGCTACAAAATTACTGCTATCACTGTTACCGTTGCTATTGCTATTGCTACTACTATCAAAACTATCATGTTACTGTGCTACTGATCACTTTGCTGCAGATAATTAATCTCCAGGTGTGACTGAATTGACAACTCAGTTGCTAATACTTGCAAATATTCTTTGGCTCCCCTTGTGTCGAATCTATAAATTTGGGTTGAATACTCTCCCCTCGAAAACTGTGCGACCACCCTATACTTGTGGGTTATCAAGTTTCTCCTCAGATTGCTTGTTGAGAAAAAATCACTTTCTTTTGTGAGAAGCCTTTATCGAGGTATCTTGATATGAAAGACTAGGTATCTTGGACCGGAATCTGTCCATATATTGTACTGAGGAAAATAAAGGAGCCTTGCACCATAAGCTTCTTACGATAGCGTGTGGAGGAAGACTGAGTTTTGCATACCCAAAGCGTCATATGGTGATATGCAGACTGAAAGCCATACACACACCCATAATATTTTGCGGCTCGTTATTTGCATGAGAAAAATTGTTTGACTGTCTTCCTTGATCATAACACATTCTACCTTTCTTTCAGAGTATAACATATTTCAAGCATCATTCATTGCTGAGCCAAAACTTTGTATATGATTCATACCTTTGTTTGAAAATATACCGTTGATCTTGCACTTGACTTGTCTTCCCGCTGGCTCGGTCATAACTGTTGTGAGGATTAAGTACTGATGTAGAGTTGATGTGTTTAGCTGAGCTTCTTCCAAATATTTGAAATCCTTATTGCTTCTTTGAGTCTGGTGTCGGTTGATGAGCAACTTCCATAAGGGAAAACAAGGGTAACACCGAGGGCACAAAAAGAAAGGAGCAAAAGAAAACAGCTCAACTAAACAAAAGCACACAAAACAATCAACTCACACACAAACAAAGTCACATATTAGTGCTAGTCACACAATATGCATGCCTACTTAAGCACACAAATCTCGTGGGATTTCCGGTACTATGATCTAACATGCTGTGACTGTGTGCACGAGGATGGATCATTGTGTGGAAGAGTTGGTGTAAATATCGCTACACCATGTGCTGTCTTAGCAAGGTAACATCCTTGACTAAATGGGAGGCGAGGACGTACTTGGTAAAATGTAGCGGGACACGAATGTCACGGCCACATCATCATCAAGCGGGTGGAAGGGATCCATATTCGTCCTAGGAATAGGATAGCGAGGAAAACTGGGTCTGCTGACATTGCCCTTTCTTGATGACTAAGGTCATTATGGGTTGCCAACACGACAAGATAAAGGCATGATCCTGGGTAGCAGCATGTCTACCACTGAAATGATAGGCGGGGAATGAAGAAATAAAACTAGTGTGATACCTGGGCACCATCCTGCAAACGGTGTCCGAAACACTTGGCATCATTCTGCTGGGACAGAGATGACACCAAATACCGAAGAACAGGCTCAAGGAAACTGGAGGGATGCAAGGGCTGAGCTGTAGTGGATCCGAACCGATGCTAGCTATACTCAAAAGATAAACCGTTAGCAACAAGTAATAAGGCTATAGGCATGCTATGCAACAAGAAAATGTAGCAAGCAATGCAACAAACAAGCCAGACTCTATACTACCGGTTTCTACCGCTCGCGTTGACTAGGGCATCCTACAACCAGACCTGCTCTGATACTGTTGAGGATATAGACCTTAGAGTCACCCGCCAGGAGGGGCCGGGTTACTCTAATGGTCATTACCAGAAGCCCGGGGCCAAGCCTGAAGATGATGGGCCAGAGATGGGCTTAAGACCCGGATATGGCTTAAGGCCCAGAGTTACAATCATTATTATGGTAGAGCTTGTAGTGTAAGGCAAGTATAGTTGAGAGTCCGAGCCGGACACTCTTATGAGCCGGCCGGGACACTGAGGGCTGCTGGGCGTCAGTCTCCCTATATAAAGGGACGACCCGGCAGCGGTTTAGAGACAAGAACAATCTCATCGAGAGCCGGGCATAGCAGTTTAGCTCCCTGGTGATCGTAACCCTAATCAATACCACCTCAACTGGACGTAGGCTTTTACCTTCACCGTAAGGGGCCGAACCAGTATAAACCCTCGTGTTCCTTGTCCCGCATTAACCCCTTCAAGCTTCCTAGTTGCGATGGCTCCACGACTAAGTCCTAGCTCGAGGACATCTGCCGTGACAATTCCACGACAGTTGGCGCCCACCGTGGGGCCAGCGCACGGTGGATTTGAGTTCTTGAAGGGCAGCTTCGAAGGGCTCAAGGGATACGCTGTGGGCCGGATGACCAAGAGTCGTCGCGGCAAGCTCTACATCGACGATGCAAACTGGGGCCCCGACGCCGGCTCAATTGAGTACGGGTACCGGGTCCCCTTCGGCGGAATTCATGTTTTCATTGGCAAGATTGGTGAGCCGGGCCCTGAGCCGGGTCTCTGCGCCGATCTCATCGAGACGGCTCAGCGTGCGCGACCCGCCCGGGCCCGGCCTGCCTTAAGGCATGCTTTTGTGGGGTGTATCCATGGAGGACTCTCTGATCGATCTGGATCTGGTGATGAGACGGCCGCCGGCTCTGACGGCGAGTCGGCCACCGATGAGTCAAACTCGTTGTACCAACTTCAAGATGGCAGGCTCATGGGTTGTTCCGATGGTGACAGTATTCCGGACCTATTTGAGCCGCCAAGTCAGGTTGGAGTTTTTATGGCTGGTGCGCAGCCTGTTCAGAACCCCGCTGCTGGAGCGGGAAACCCGGTGCCTTCTCCGGCTCAGGTGCTGATGGATCTCACGGACAAGATGACGGCCCTGCTAACCGCCACGGTTGACCCGGCAGATCAAGCTCAGCACGATGCAGAGGTGGCACAGTTAAAATTGGATCTAATGAAAGCTAAAGAGGATCTTGCAGCGGAAGGGATCAGGCTGACTGCGGAGAGGGCGGCTCTCGATGCCCAAACTCAGCTGATCCAGGCGCAGTCCTTCCAACTCACGATGGATCAGAACGCGGCCAATGAGGTCATGAGAAGGAGGCATCAAAAGACCCAATCTCGACTCCCTCCGGTTTACGATCCACGCAATCTCTTCAACACGCCAGGTGCAGGGTCTAGTAACCCGCCAGGGGTCATAGCGCCCGGGTCTGGACCCCTTATTCAGCCACGAGTGATGGGGCCTCCCCAGGTGCCCCCTGCCCCGCCTCAGTACGTGCCAATACCCCCGGGTCATTATAATAACCCGCTGGAGAACATGGTCGCTGCGGCAGCACGGCTGGCGGCTCTCCCAGTTGACGGCGACTCTCCGACGGCTATTGAAACCCGCCGGGTCAGGGAACTCCTTCAGACAGCACTGGCGCAGCAAGAGGCGTACTCCTACAGCCGGGACAGGATCCACTCGACCCCTCGTCCAGGCCAGAGCCCGAGTTACAGCCGGCACATGGTCTCAGCAACCGGCTCAAGTAACGTCCGACGCCATGACCCGCCCCCTGGCCATGGCCCGGCTCATAATGGAGCCTTTTACGCAGCAGACCAGGACAAAGCGCGGCAAGAGGCGGAGCAAGTGCCTCAATTGACGGCTTACCAGACCCCCCCCCGGCTTATCCGACGACTTCCGTCGACGTGGGTATCCCTACCAGGACCGGGGGTGTCCCTTGTTTAGTGCCAGCTATCCGTAATGAACGTCTACCTAAGGACTTCAAGGGCCCTAGGAAGGTGCCTAATTACACAGCTGACTTACAACCCGCAGCCTGGATCGAGAGTTATGAGATGGCTATGGAGCTGCTGGAGGTCAGTGAGGCGGCCATGGCCAAGTATTTCACCATGATGTTAGATGGGACTGCCCGCACTTGGTTGAAAGGGCTACCACCGAATTCCATTGGGTCTTGGGCTGAGCTGAAAGCCCGGTTCATCCAAAACTTCAAAGATACCTGTAGGCAGTCTATGTCAATTGTGGATTTGACTAACTGTAAGCAGCAGGAGGGTGAGTCTACGACACATTGGGTTCGCCGGGTTAAGGAGATCATACACTCGTCAGACAAGATGGATGCCGGCTCAGCGGTTTTAATGCTGGAGCAGAATTGTCGTTTTGTGCCCCTGAAGATGAAACTCGGGCGGCTTAAGCGCGACTGCAGTGATATGGGTACACTAATGGCAGCTCTTGTCAAGTACGCCGATTCTGATGGTACCAAGGATCCCCCTTCAGATGATGAAAGGACAGGGAAGGGAAAGAAGAACGGCAATGGCAAGGGTCCTCAGTTTAACCCGGGGAACCAAGGAGGAGGCAAGCGCAAGGCCGATGGCAGCCTAGAGTTTGTAGCCAACGCCAGCTCACAAGGTAATAACCAGCGACGCAAGGGGAGGCCCCCTCCCCGAGGCGGCGGGTCAGGTCCGACGCTGGAGCAGCTGTTGAATGAACCTTGTCCAAGGCATGGCTCTAGAGAGAAGCCAGCGACTCATCTGTGGAAGGATTGTGCAATCATGAAGGCCTTTAAGAATTACAATGGCCCGGGCGGCGGCTCAGGCGCCGGCGGCTTTCATGGCCCGGGCGGCGGCTCAAATTCCGGTCCTCAGAACGGTCAAGGGGGCTTTAATCAGCAGTCTGGCCAGGGTCATCAACAGCAGCAGGGGGGTTATCAGACCAATCCAAAGCAGCTTAGCGGTGGACAGTATCATGTGTTTACCACCAGTCTGTGTAAGCGAGATCAGAAGCTTCATAAGAGGGCAGTGAATGCTGTTGAGCCGGCGGTCCCACGCTACTTGCGGTGGTCTGAGCAGCCTATAGTGTGGAGTAGGGAGGATCACCCTCCCCGGGTGGATAACCCGGGCCACTTGGCCTTAGTGGTGGCTCCTCAAGTGGGAGGATATAAGTTCACAAAGGTGCTCATGGATGGAGGCAGCAGCATCAACATCCTCTATTATGAGACTTTTCGCCGTATGGGGTTGGTTGATAAGAACCTCAGCCAGTCAAACACTATCTTCCATGGTGTGGTACCTGGTAAGTCGGCTTATCCAGTCGGCAAGATCGAATTGGAAGTGGCCTTTGGTGATGAGAACAACTACAGGGTGGAGAAATTGACCTTTGAGGTGGTCAAGATAAGAAGTCCATACCATGCTATATTTGGACGGCCGGCTTACGCCAAGTTCATGGCACGGCCGTGTTATGTGTACTTACAGCTCAAGATGCCGGGTCACAATGGGACCATTACGGTTCACGGCAGCCGGAAAGTGGCTCTGGAGTGTGAGGAAGGCGATGCGGCTTATGCAGAATCTGTTTGTGCTACAGAGGAGTTGAAGTTTTACAAAGACAATGTTGACCCAACAGATATGACCTCTCTGAAAAAGCCAACTACAGAACAAGAGCCGGCAATGAAATTTAAATCGGCTGATGAAACTAAACTTGTTGATTTTGTTCCAGGTGACTCATCTCAGCAGTTTAGCATCAGTGCAAATCTGGATCCAAAATAGGAAAGCGCGCTCATCGAGTTCATCCGTGAGAATAGGGACATCTTCGCATGGAAACCTTCTGACATGCCAGGTGTACCTAGAGAACTCGCTGAGCATACTCTCAATGTTGATCCGAAATTTAAGCCGGTCAGGCAGTTCCTTCGGCGGTTTAATGAAGAGAGGCGGAAAGCTATTGGTGAAGAGGTGGCCCGGCTCTTGGCGGCCGGGTTTATCGTTGAAGTCTTTCACCCAGAGTGGTTAGCTAACCCGGTGCTCGTACTCAAGAAGAACGGCACTTGGCGGATGTGTGTGGACTACACGGACTTAAACAAGGCGTGTCCGGCTGATCCTTTTGCCCTCCCCCGTATTGATCAAATCATTGATGCTACGGCAGGTTGTGCACGCTTAAGTTTCTTGGATGCTTATTCCGGATATCATCAGATTAAGATGGCAGTTAAGGACCAGGAGAAGACGGCGTTCATCACTCCCTTTGGAGCCTTCTGCTATGTGTCTATGCCTTTTGGACTCAAGTGTGCACAGGCGACTTACCAGCGTTGTGTACAGAACTGTCTTCATAAACAGATTGGGCGCAATGTTCACGCTTATGTGGACGATATTGTGGTTAAGTCCATAAAAGAGGAAACCCTGATAGATGATTTAAGGGAAACCTTTGATAATCTCCGGGTCTACAAGATGATGCTTAACCCAGCCAAGTGTGTCTTTGGTGTTCCTGCAGGCAAACTCTTGGGTTTTTGGTTTCTGACAGAGGCATTGAAGCTAACCCGGAGAAGATCAAGGCCATCACCTCCCTGGCTAAGCCGGCGTGTATAAATGACGTTCAGCGTTTGGCGGGTCGCATCGCTGCTTTAAGCCGGTTTATAAGCCGTTTGGGTGAGAAGGCCATGCCATTATATCAGTTGATGAAGAAAACTGATAACTTTGTCTGGAATGATGCAGCTAATACCGCTTTTGAGGATTTGAAGAAGCAGCTGGCAGAGCCCCCAGTCCTTGCTGCTCCGGTTGATAAGGAGCCCTTATTACTGTATGTGGCGGCAAACGCACGAGCCGTCAGTGTGGCTATTGTGGTGGAGCGCAAGGAGGAGGGTAAGGAGCATCCGGTTCAGCGGCCGGTTTATTATGTCAGCGAAGTGCTCATTGAGTCCAAGCAGCGGTACCCGCATTGGCAGAAGCTTGTGTATGGTGTGTTCATGGCGAGCCGGAAACTTAAGCATTATTTTCAGGGTCATCCCATCACTGTGGTCAGTTCTGCCCCTCTTGGTGATATCATTCAAAACAGAGAGGCCACAGGGAGAATTGCTAAGTGGGCTATAGAACTTGGACCTCATGGTCTCAAATATGTGCCACGCACTGCTGTTAATCTCAGGCCTTGGTGGATTTCATCAATGATTGGACAGAGTCACAAGTGCCCGAGCAAAAGCCGGATAACACGTATTGGACTATTCACTTCGATGGGTCCAGGCAGTTGGAGGGCTCGGGGGCTGGCGTTGTATTGGCTTCCCCTAAAGGTGACAAGTTCCATTATGTGCTACAGTTGATGTTTCCTTGCACTAACAATGCGGCTGAGTACGAGGCCTTGCTCCACGGTCTTCGGATGGCTAAGGAGATGAGCTTGAGCCGGGTAAGGTGCTTCGGTGACTCAGACTTGGTGGCTCAACAAGTATCAGGCAAGTGGGATTCTAAGGACCCTCTCATGGCGGCTTATCGCCGCGAAGTTGATGCCATTGCTGGGCACTTTCAGGGCTACCAAGTAGAGCACATTGATCGCAGGAAGAACGAGGCGGCTGATGCTCTAAGCCGGCTAGGCTCTCAGCGAAAGCCGGTGCCGCCTAACACTTTCCTGGACGTCCTGTATAGCCCTTCGGTTAAGTTGCCTACGGAGGAAGACTTGGCTGTCCCTGACCCGGAGGCACGACTGGTGGCGGCTCTCCATATCATACCAGACTGGACAATGCCATATCTGGCTTACATGACCCGGGGCGAGTTGCCTGAGGATGAAACTTTGGCCAGGCAAATAACCCGGCGGGCTAAGTCAATGATTGTTATCGATGGCGAGTTGCATCATCGCAGTGTTACAGGAGCATTTCAGCGTTGTGTCTCCCCTGAGGAAGGTCAAGAGATCTTGCGTGAGATCCATGAAGGGGATTGTGGCCATCACGCCGGCTCAAAGTCCCTTGTGGCCAAGGCTTTTCGTCATGGTTTTTATTGGTTGACGGCTCATGCTGATGCAGAGGACTTGGTCAGTAAATGTGATGGTTGCCAGAGGTTCTCACGACGGGCTCATGTGCCGGCTCAGGAGCTGAGGATGATCCCAATCACTTGGCCCTTTGCGGTCTGGGGGCTTGATATGGTTGGGCCTTTTAAAAGGTCCAAGGATAAGAAGACCCACCTCTTGGTGGCAGTTGATAAATTCACAAAGTGGGTGGAAGCTGAGCCAGTTAGCAAGTGCGATGCAGCCACGGCGGTTCAATTTATGAAAAAGGTGATTTTCCGCTTTGGCTTTCCGCACAGCATTATAACTGACAATGGCACCAATCTCTCCAAAGGCGCCATGGAAGAGTTTTGTCAACGAGAGCATATCCGACTTGATGTTTCCTCAGTGGCTCATCCTCAATCCAATGGTCAAGCTGAGAGAGCTAATCAGGAGATTCTGAAAGGTATCAAGCCCCGGCTTTTGGTCCCTTTGCAACGGACGCCGGGTTGTTGGGTGGAGGAGTTGCCCTCCGTGTTATGGAGCATCAACACTACTCCTAACAGGTCTACAGGCTTCACGCCTTTCTTCATGGTTTATGGAGCAGAAGCAGTCCTCCCCAGTGACATCCGTCATGACTCACCTCGAGTGGCGGCTTATGTTGAGGCGGATAATGAACAGGCGCGACAAGATGCTCTTGACCTATTGGACGAACAGCGTGATGTGGCAGCAGCTCGATCAGCGATTTACCAGCAAGACCTGCGCCGTTACCATAGCCGCCGGGTTAAATCCCGGGTCTTCCAGGAAGGCGATCTCGTGCTCCGGCTCATCCAGGATCAAACAGATGCACACAAGTTATCCCCGCCTTGGGAAGGGCCCTTTGTGGTCAGCAAGAACTTGCACAACGGGTCATATTACCTCATTGACATTCGGGAGCACAAAGATTCACGTAAGTCGGAGGAGGAGACCCGTCGGCCGTGGAACATAGCTCAGCTTCGGCCTTACTACACTTGAGCCACCGGCTCTCGTGGTGTACATATTTCTCTCAGCCATGTATATATTATGATAAGCAATAAAGCAGGACCTCTGTCCTTTTTTCTCCTCCAAATATGCACGTGTTGTTCTTATTGCAAGATTACATGGTGACTTAAAGGAGGATCCGGTTTATGATCGTATTCGAATCTAGCCGTAAGCAGTAAAGTCACTTGGGGGCTTCCTGTTCAAACATGGGTCGTATTCGAACCAAAGAGAACATAGCTGTCGATACCCATTTGATTGGCAAAGCGCCGAGCTCATTGGGAGGTTACCTTTGGTCATATTTGAATCATAGTTTAACCCCTCTGAGAACCGACGTGGATCGTATTCGAATCAGCGTCGTTAAACAATTCTTAAAATCACTTGGGGGCTTCCTGTTCAAACATGGGTCGTATTCGAACCAAAGAGAACATAGCTGTCGGTACCCTCTTGATTGGCATCGCCACACCCACTGGGGGCTATATGATCGTATCCGAATCTTAGCTTAACCCCTTTGGGCCGGGTCTCTGGTCGTATTCGAACCGGAAGCCCCTAAGTTCTTCTGCTTTATCACAAGTTTACTCTGATTATGTCAAGATGTGTACGGCCGGGTCTCACTTTGCCGGCTTAACTTTGGTTTACAGTGTTAGTTGAACACCATGGGTGTTATTAAGACAAGTAAATCGGAGTTAAGATACCAACCTTGTTACCCGGGTTATCTAAACCGGAAGTATGCTTACAGGCCGCTAAGTGTGTTATTACGGCTGTGTTAAGGATATAATTGAGGACCAGTCTTTTTTGATTCATATTCCGGGTTATCTATCCAAAACACCTGATTCTCAGGGCGGTAAGCCGCCTCGAGACTTGTGATTTGCCTTTCTATGCAGGTTACCTAAAGGCACCTCTTTGAGGTTGAGAAAAACAAAGGGATGATTATGACCCGGAGAAACATCAAAGAGACAACTTCAAAAGACCTTGGCATTCAATACGTGCACGATGGCACGGCAGAGATAAACTGTTGCACCTACTCTATTACAAAACTCATCAAGTCTAAAAAGGGTGGAGCATTGTTTGGTAAACCGCCAGCCGAGTTACGATGCCCGCTGAGTTGAAGTCTCCGGCTCGTTCCTATCCTCTCCTCCGGCTGATCCCAAGACCTGGAAGGTTGATGACTTCCAGTCGATGCCGCTGAGAGCTTCGAATTGGGCTTCCTCGTCAATTAACCCGGCCGGGTCAATCTCTGGGGCGAAAGTGTGCTGACGAGCCGGCGGGATCAAGTTGAGGGCTTCATAGCGAGGGGTTGGAATCCTCTGATTCTCCGCATCATAACCCGGCTGGTACTTGGTCAAATCTGTGTCGTTCCCGATAAGGGTGGCCACCGGGCGTACCGCCTTCACGCAAGCCGCGAAGTCCTTCTGATCGAAAGCTGAGCCGTCTTCCTTCAGGCTTGGATAGCCAAGGGCGATGTCCGCCGGGTCTAACTCCGGCAGGAATGCCTTGGCCCGGCTCAGCGCGGCGATCGCTCCGGCCCTCGCAGAGGCCCGTCGCAGCTCTTGGATCCGCTGAGGCAGAACGGCGAGCCGGCGCAGGACTTCTGCCAGGTGAGTCGGCACCTCGTTGGATAGGGCCACCACAGCTAAGGCACGCTGTGACCCGGTGTAGAGCTGCTCCACCAGGGTATACACGGCCTTTAGCTTGGTGACCACGCTCTGGTTGAGGTTGGCACTTCTGGGACCTGTTTAACAGAATCAGATAAGCCGGCGACAAGGATGAATCATGAGATATAAACATTCTAAACTTGATGAAAGCCGGTGAGGCGACTTACCGAAGATGGCGGCCACCATTTGGGAAACCTGGCGCTTTAGGCCGGAGAGCTCGGCGGTCTTCTCAGAGAGAGCCTTCTCCGCCTGTTCCGCCCGGGTCACCAGTGCGGCCTTCTCTTCGGCCCAGGCTTTCCGCTCAGCATCAAATTCTGTCTTCAGCTTCTCTTGAGCGGCGATGCTGGATACAAACTTGGCGTTTGCCTTCCGGGTCTCCATCTCCTGCGTCTTCAGCCGGCTCTTGAGATCCGCAAGGTCCGCCTCTAGCTTCTTGCCAACAGCCTGCATACATTTCCGGGTTATTAACAGTCATTATATAAGTCCCAAGCGTTTTCCAAGCAAAGACACTTGGCACTTGGGGGCTAATGCATATTGAACGTATCTATCTACATACTGCCGGCTCAATTGAGTAAGCCGGAACCTAAGTCTACAACATATTCACTCATAAGTCGTCGACTTGGGGGCTATCATGGCAAAGGTAACTATGCAGTAAGTAAGAGGACAGCAGAATGATACCTCAGATTTTTGCTGGATCTGGTTCACCATGGCGACCTCTGCGTCCCGGCTCTTGTGCACTTGGCTGATGTAGCCAGAGACGAGCTCTCCAATGCTCAAGTTGGTGTAGTCGGAGAGGTCCAGGTTCACCCGGTGGGGCGGCAGCAACTCCCCCTTAGCGGAGCACTTGGCCAGCACGGTAGGTCTCCCCGGCTCAACGAACTCCGTCCGGGTGATTACCACGTCCGGGTCGTCTGCTGGTGGAGCCGAGCCGGAGGCCTCCGGGTTAATAGAAGCTTCGGTCGTTGCCTTGGTAGTCGGGGCAGTGGCCTCAGGTGCCGTGTCCATTGGAGTGGTGGCTTCGGGGGCGGAGGCAGCTGGCGGTTCTTGAGCCGTCACCTCCGGTTCAGGCAAATCCGGCACTCCGGCTGACTTGGTCTTCTTCGCTCTTTTGGTGAGCTTTGCCTGGGCGCTGAAAGGACAGAAACGTTAAGCACAAAAAGAGTAAGTACAGACAAATATAATATGAGATGGTTGTCATTACCCGGGCGCGGTCTTGAAAGTCGGAAGACTCGACTGCATAGAGTCGCCCGAAGAGGGGGAGGTCTCCTGATAATTGGAGTCAGAGGAATTGAGTGGCTGACGGATAACACCCGCCAACGGATGAAAAGGGTACAAGTGGGAAATAACCTCAGTTCGGCGCTTCCTTGTTGCGTCGGGTAACCCGGCGGAGAGGTCGGTGTCCTTGTTGGTCCGGGTATGACGCCGGCTTTCATGAACCTGTCGCTTCAAAATAAATTGAGGGTCTTGATAAGCTAAAGGATGTGAAAAGCTTACTTTCCGGGTTACCCTTCGGACTTTCAGCTGTGGCAAGGGCTCCGAGTCGGAGGAAAGTGACATTACCTCTTCAACCACCGGGTTACTGGCGCCGGTGTCATCCTGTCAATGAGCAAGTATTGATAAGGCGGACAGCAAACAAACAGTGAATATAGCAAGGACTTAAAAGACTCAGGGGTTACCTCTGACTCGGAGCTGTCGCTTAATTGCATCAGCTCGGAGGCAGTAGGCCTGCTCCCTTTCTTGCGAGGGGCGGTTTTCTTGGCGGCTTTCTTCGCCTTCCTGGCCTTCTTGGCCGCCTCATGGTCATATTTGACCCGCCAGAACTTATCATCAGCCTGAAAAATACAATGATGAATTCTTCAAACGGTTCAGATGAAGGTTACATGCAGAAGTAGATAAAAAGTTAAAGTCAGCGGCTTACCGCTGGGGCTGGGTTGGTCTTGCAGAAGGGAGCTAACCCGGTCCTTCCGCAGTCTGCCAGGCTCTCGTTTAACAGAGCCTTGGTCATCTCCTCTGCAACGTCTTCTGGAAGATCATTGCGGCTGTGTCTCTGAGGGTCATCCTTTCGTCCTGTGTACTCACACATTAAGCCGGGGCGGCGGCTCAATGGGATCACCCGCCATGAGATCCAGACCCGGACCAGGTCGATTCCGTTCAGACCATTGCCCAGGAGAGCCTTGATCTTGTTGATAGTGGGGAGCAGAGGCTGGCACTCTGCTTGAGTCAGCTTGTCCGACAGTGGGTGAGTCGGCTCCAGACGTGTTGGGCGAAAGCCGGGCAGCGGGCTTTCATCAGCCGGGGACGTATCTTGGCAGTAGAACCAAGTCATGTTCCAGTCCTTTGGGTGGCTCGGCGGCTCTGCGTAAGGGAAAAGGCAGTCCCTACGCCGCTGGATGGAGATACCACCTAATTCCAGACTTGGCCCATTGGCGCACTCATTCTGACGGTTTAAATAAAAAAGCTCTCTGAAGAGCAGCAGACTAGGTTCTTCTCCAAGGTAAACCTCGCAGAAGACTTGAAATTGCAGATGTTGGACACTGAGTTGGGTCCTATATCTTGAGGCCGCAAGTCGAAGAAGTTGAGCACGTCCCTAAAAAACTTTGAGCCGGGCGGTGCGAAGCCCCGGCTCATGTGATCCGCAAAAATCACTACCTCCCCATCCTTTGGCTGTGGCCTCTCTTCTGACGGGTCAGGGGCACGGTAGGACATGATGTCTTTCTTGGGCAGATATCCTGACTTAACAAAATCAGCTAGGGTCTCGTTGGTCACATTGGACCTCATCCAGTTGCAAGTAATGGGAGCTTTGGGAGGCATGGTGAAAGTCGGCAGTCTATGACAAAAAGGAAAAACGTCCGGGTTAATTATAAGCCGGAGGAGATCTACAGTTCAAAACTAAGGTGGCGGCTTATGAAGGGGACTAATGGTATATACTCAGGTACAGTGGGTTATTTAAGCCGCAGGGGCATTCAGAATAAATTGATTATCTACGGCCTTATCACAGCTAAGCCGGAGGATTCTACGAAGCATGGTTTTCTTTAAGCCGGAAGGTTCTATGGCGCGTGGTTTCTTTAAACCGGAATGTAAACCGCCGAGGCTCAAGGATTGCAGTTTTTTTACTAAGTACGGTAAAACAGGTTTCACACATCGCAGTAAACTTTTGGATCAAAATGGTCGGGTGAAATGAAAAATTTCTAGACCTAGAAACAGACGAGCGGATGTTCTTGAGCTCGAATGAAGCCGTTATGCAGTGGAAAGAGACCTACTGGCATTTGAAATAAGTGCCAAACAGCCGCCGCACTAATTCTATGCAGATCTAAGATCAAACAAGGGCAGTAACTATGAGAACTACCGAAGCTTGCGGACAATGGCGACGAACACGAAGAACGTGGGCAAATCCTACGGCAGATCTACTCTACAGGTCAAGCAGGACTTACCGGAGCTGAAAAGGTGCGGGGGTCGCCGCCGTTTGTCTGGTCCGAGTCAGGGTGATGCAGCGGCCAAGGTTGAAGAAGACCGGAGGCGAGGTGACGGCGGCGGAGTGCGAGCTCAGGCAGAGAGGCAGTGGCGCGAGGAGGAAGAAGGGTGGCAGAGAAGCCCGTCGGGCCGGCCTATTTATAAGGCGAGCTCGTAAAGCGGGCGCGAGAATCAAGGAGACCGTGGCGTGGTTATCTCCCCCCACAACGCCTCGATTTTCGGGATGACAGTAAAAGCAAAGATCCGTTGCGGATCTGGTGGAGTAAAAAACGGGCTTAATGGAAGATGACGTCACGGCGGATTATCCGGAGTCCAGAGGATGACGTCACGCCGGGTTATGGCCTTCACATAAATGGTAAGCCGGAGATTTTTTCTGTCGAAAGAATTGAAGATTGACATGAGCCGGCTCAAATCAATCTGGGGCCTAATGTTGAGGATATAGACCTTAGAGTCACCCGCCAGGAGGGGCCGGGTTACTCATATGGTCATTACCAGAAGCCCGGGGCCAAGCTTGAAGACGATGGGCCAGAGATGGGCTTAAGACCCGGATATGGCTTAAGGCCCGTAGTTACAATCATTATTATGGTAGAACTTGTAGTGTAAGGCAAGTATAGTTGAGAGTCCGAGCCGGACACTCTTATGAGCCGGCCGGGACTCTGAGGGCTGCTGGGCGTCAGCCTCCCTATATAAAGGGACGACCCGGCATCGTTTTAGAGACAAGAACAATCTCATCGAAAGCCGGGCATAGCAGTTTAGCTCCCTGGTGATCGTAACCCTAATCAATACCACCTCAACTGGACGTAGGCTTTTACCTTCACCGTAAGGGGCCGAACCAGTATAAACCCTCGTGTTCCTTGTCCCGCATTAACCCCTTCAAGCTTCCTAGTTGCGATGGCTCCACGACTAAGTCCTAACTCGAGGACATCTGCCGTGACAATTCCACGACAGATACCAAGCTCTGTGGCACCCCGGCTCAGAGGAACCGAAACACCCCGTATTCCAGCCCAGAGATCGAGGTAAGTCTTCTGGAATACGGCACTGCTCGGCATTGAATAAATCATCTCTTTATTACAATCGGTATGGATACAAGGGAATTACATCGGCACGGCGACTCTATGTCTGCCATGGTTGCTCTATGCGGGCAGTGAAACAACACGAAGCAGCGGAATACTTCTAGCAGCGGAACAACGACGAAGGTAGTGAACTCCACTCTGTAGGGACTCTGGCTGGGACACGTTCTAGCTCGCACGAACGGAAACCTGGACAAACAATCAATCACGGCATCACCTGCAATCTGGCATGACACGCTAGGTCAATACATTGAACGTACTTGCAAGCTCACAACAACCAAAAGCATCAAGGCAAGACAATAACATAGCATTAACAGGTTAACTTATCAACAACTACTATGATGTGGAAATAATAACTAAGCATAATATGATACTACTAGAATTACTACTGAACAACCATCTCAAGAACCATCTCATTCTTGGCTATCCGGCCAAGCAATAAATCACCTCGATCACCTCGTGATTAATACCTCCTCATGATCACTGCATGACCACATCACAAACTGAATGATCATCCTCATGGTCATCCCAACATCATCATCAACATCCTTTCAAACTATTACTGCTCACAATATCAACATATTAATCATCTAAAAGTCATTCCGTCATGTGAGTGTTGATCGAACGGTGTGACCTAGTACGAACTTGTGCCCATGACCGAGGATGCGGCTATCAATAGATTAAATGCACACTCTACAGAGGTTAGCACACTGTACACACATCATAGAACTCATGGCCTCTTGCTCCCATTCGGGTGGACCAACAACGTTCCGACAAAACCAATCTACTGCCATGACACTCTCCCGGCCACTCTGACCAACTCCCCTTTGGGATCAGTCCTGGGTAGCCCCGATGTCACCTCGTGAGACCCAACGGCCACTGCCGTGGCAAAACAAAAACGATCCCAAACGGGGACAAGAGCGCTCAAACAACCTGGGCACACAAGGTTATTGCCGCCTACCGAGCCAGGGTAGCGCGCACACCTAACCTTCCCTAGTTGGAGGAACCGGCGAGAGGCATAACAATAGACCGCATTAGGGCCTTCCCGTAAAGGCAAATGTGGTTGCACTAGAAAAGCCCGTTTTGGTGGCACCTGACCAACGAAATGATGGAATTTGTCCCCAAGATAGATCCGCAATAACTGATACTCCGATATTATCTACCAACCTATGATCCAAGTCATAGAAATATCCAACAAATAATCCAAAGCATAATATCGTCATATCAAAATACTCCTAGGATAGCATAACACTACCATCATGATGAATCCAAGAATCAAGATACTACTAATCCAATAGCAAGACCAAAATATTAATCTAAGATCCACATCATAACATCATATCCAAAATAATACTCCAAATCATAACATCCAATACCATCAAGAAAATAATATAAGCCACTAATAATCCAATGGCCACATGTCATCCTCATTTGCAAACATTAGTCCTAGGAATCCAAACAACATCATGGTAATAGCAAGATCAAAACAACTCCAAGAAGTGCCATGAACAAATCATATATAGCTAAAGCAATATTTTAAACAAGCTAAAATAGTTTAAACCATGGCATTGCATTGCAATCATGCAAATGGAGGGCGTAGATTGCCTGGGAGAGATGGATACATCGGGAGGAAGTGCGAGAAGCTCGCGGAAAGAATCGCCGGAAAATGTTCTCTCTCGGAGGGGGATGAATAAGGACAGGGGCACAATGGTCATTTTTAGAATGTTAACACATGGTGAAAATGAGCCCATCAGAACGGGCTCGACGAGACGAAGAAGTGGGCTTTAGACTCACCTTATTTGGAGTAGGGAGCAAAAAGATACGATTGTTTTTGTGCCAGGGACTCATTTGTAATAAAATCATCACAAACATGCCCTCAGCAGGAAAAACAGAACGCACCTTTCTGGAAATACACTTTCACTAAAGTGAAACCGCATTTTGGGCTGAAGCAGAAGAAGAGTACGCCTTCAGAAGGCGAAGACGTATTCCTGAGGAATACGCCTCAACTTATCCAGCGTGGCTAGGCGAGGCCGGGCATTGTGCCGCTAACACGCGGGTCCTACCTCACCTCTCTCTCTCCTCCTAGCCTTCTCCTTCTTCCTCCCAATGGCACAGTGGTAAGGCGAGGCCGTCGGCCCCGACGTGGACTCCGGGCAGCTCCGGCCACCGTTCGCCGTGCTCCGACCCCCGGTGTGCTCGGGGAAACGAGGTCCGTCGGTGCACCGCACGACTGTCGAGGAGCCCGGGAGTGAGCGGAGGCGTGGCCGTGGCACACGACAGCGTCAGCCACAATTGGGCAGAGGGCTGCGGGCCTCCGGTGGTCGAGGAGAGGGGCTGGGGAGATCCGCTGGAGTGCGGTGGTTGTACTGGTGGTGGAGAGAAGGAGGGAGAGGGTCCAGCTCACCGGAATTGACTATGGCCGAGGCGGCGGCCGTGGCGGCCAGGGGAGGCGAGGAGGAGGTTCGGGGCTCGGGGAAGTAGCGGGGTGGGGTCCTGGGAGGTGGTGGAGGCCACTGGTGAAGAGAGGTGCGACCGACAACGACTTAAATAGGCGAAGGGGAGGGGGTGCCGCGCTGGCTGCCATAGACGTGTGGCCAGAGCCGCGAACGCGTGGGCACGCACGCGAGCTCGATGGTAGGCGATGGGGGAGGAACATTTGAGGTCACGGAGCAGTGGACGGAGCCAGGGGCATGGGGAGGAAGGGACGAGCGCAATCAAAGCCAAGTCGGCCACTGTTCGCCCATGGGCGCAGCGGCGAGCGCCGACGAGGAACCTGTCGGAGGGGGAACAGGGTTAGAGAGTGTCGTGAGGGGCAGGGCGTCATGTTGGCAACCACAGACGCGCAAACTTGTTCGGGAAGGGGCTGGCCGACGCGTCCCGACGCAATGCGCGCTCTCTGCAGCCAGAGCGCGTGACCAACCGTGCCACCGTCGTAGTCACCACGAGACAAGGCAAAGAGAGGTCACGGGTTGCAGGGAAACTGTGTCTAGTGAGGTCCTTCCATCCTGGAGACTGTGGGAAATTAAATATCGAGAGAAGAGGCTCTGTAGAGAAGCGAGGCATTGATGAAAGTTTGCTGTAGCAAACTTGGCCACGCACTAGTGATCAACAGGGAAGAGGAAAGAGCCGAACTTGTTGTCTGGGGGTGTTTAGCTTAGGAAGGACTATAATCCTGGGGGTTATGAGGGGAATTGGACCACAAAACAACAGGGTTGCTTTGTAACTGCATAACTGATCCAGAAACTTGATTTTGAAGTTGCACTCACTTGGAGTAGCCACTTGAGCTGGAATTTTGTAGATCATGATGATTGGACATATAAAGCTGATGTAAAAATTGCATACCAAATGGACATGCCAAAATGGTACTTCCTTCATAGCTATCCTCCCTGCCCAGAAATTTGAGAAAATTCTAGAGAAATATCGGCTTGATGAATTGATCCCAAAATTGGTGGAGAGAGGTTTTATGGCCATGAGAATACTCTGGTAAATTTTCAGAAATAATGAAGCAATATAAAATATACTTTCTTCACATCTTGAAAATATTGACAGAAGCAAAGAATTAAAGGTGTTCTCACATAGATAGTTGGATGGGGCTACAAATTGGAGGAGTGTGATTATATGAGCACATGAAGGCGTGTGCAAAATTTCAAATGATTTGGGTATTCCAGCTAGTACTTCGTTCACAATGGCTTCTGTCTGACAAAAACTTTGAAAATTTGCTGAGGAAGATTCACTTGGCAAATGGAGCTGAATTTTGGCATGGAGCAATGATTTGGATGAGATAGCATGCCCAAAAAGTTTGGAAGCAATCAAGAAAGGATAGGTGGCACTTCCTTCACAAAAAACCACACTGGACAGAAATGAAGAATAAATATTGGGGAATTATTTTTGGGCCAGGACAGGAAAGTTTGGGCATATTTGAGTAACATATGACCCAAATAAATTATGACAATTATTTAGGAATTTTTTGGAAGACAGAAATATAGGTTGCTTCACAACCTAGAGCAGACATGACTATTCCTTTAATTGAAAAAGGAATATTCCAAGAAAACGAATTTTGTGGTTGAGCTAGAATGGAAATGACATGGTCTTGGGAGAGATTTAAGACTCAAGAGCCACTTCAGAGAAGAGATGATGGTAATTTCTCAGGTTGCAAGTCCACAGAACCACTCCGAAAATAAAATCAGAGCACAAACCAAATAAATCATAAAGAAATAGAAAGGGCCAAAAACCAGGGTGTTACATGTGCGCGGCGTGGCACCCAGTTTTTTAAATTTTGTTGTCTATTTCTTTTTTAAATTAATTCAGGATTTTCTAAAATGTTTGTGAATTCAAAAAATGTTCGTGATTTTTATAAACTGTTTGCACATTAAAAAAATCCCGATCTTCAAAAAATGTTCATGAAATAAAAATGTTTATGATTTTTTAAAAATGTTCGTTATTCAAAACATATTCAGGAATTTGAAAAAAGCATGAAATTTTAGAAAATAATCACAAAAATTCAAATAGATCAATAACGGACAAACGAATCGTCATTTACATAGAGATATTTTATGGGATCTGTAGAGGTTGTTTTTATGATTTTATGTAGTCCATCACGTGTTGTGTAAAACAGGTTTTTCGTGTTGTTTACAGCTCTGAGCCCCAAAAAAGTTGAAACGGCTTTCTATGGGTTAGTTTTTGTAATCTATATGAAAATGACAAAATGTCTAATTTGCCTCCATACATAGCTACTTTATTCTGGTGCCACAGTTTTACTAGTCATAGAAAAACACTGTTATGCTAGGTTAAGGCGAGACACATCATTCATCAGGGTAACTCAGGCGAGATCCATCAATGCAGTTTGCTCAGCCAAAAAATATTTGTTCTGGCGCCTTATGCATATGTAGTGTAGATCTGATCTAAGTCTTGCGAGTACTTTGGATGAGTACTCACGGTTGCTTTGCTACCCCTTTTTCCTTCAGCCCGGATGTTCGCAACAGATAATGGTGCCATAGATGGAGGTCCCCCCAGTGGAGCGTACTACGTGGAGATCAATGACTAGGAGTAGTCCGGAGGTCCTAGGCAGGAGGCCTCGCCTTTCGATCTAGTGGCGTTGCTTTGCTCAACCTGCCGGAGGGGGATTCAATCACGGAGGGCTTTTACATCAACTCTATTGCCCTTCCGATGAAGCATGGGTAGTTTACCACAGACCTATGGGTCCATAGCTAGTAGCTAGATGGCTTCTTCTCTCTCTTTGATTCTCAATACCATGTTCTCCTTGATGTTCTTGGAGATCTATCTGATGTAATCTTATTTTGCGGTGTGTTCGTCGAGATCTGATGAATTGTGGATTTATGATCAACTTATCTATGAATATTATTTGAATCTTCTCTGAATTCTTATATGCATGATTTGATATCTTTGTAATTCTCTTCGATGGCCAACTAGATTGGTTTTTCTGGCAATGGGAGAAGTGCTTAGCTTTGGGTTCAATCTTGCGGCGTCCTTTCCCAGTGATAGTAGGGGCAGCAAGGCACATATTGTATTGTTGCCATTGAGGATAAAAAGATGGGGTTTACATCATATTGCTTGAGTTTATTCCTCTACATCATGTCATCTTACTTAATGCGTTACTCTGTTCTTCATGAACATAATACTCAAGATGCAGGCAGGAGTCGGTCGATGTGTGGAGTAATAGTATTAGATGCAGAATCATTTTGGTCTACTTGACGCAGACGTGATGCCTATATTTCATAATCATTGCCTTAGATATCGTCATAACTTTGCGCTTTTCTATCAGTTGCTCGACAGTAAGTTG
This sequence comes from Triticum aestivum, assembly GCF_018294505.1. Lineage (NCBI taxonomy): Eukaryota > Viridiplantae > Streptophyta > Magnoliopsida > Poales > Poaceae > Triticum > Triticum aestivum. The sequence continues at coordinate 407,780,088 of NC_057814.1, read as the reverse complement.
TTCACCCACCGTATTATTTGCTATCTTGAGAGAAGCCTCTAGTGAAACTTATGGCCCCGGGTCTATTTTCCATCATATATGTTTCTGATCTACTATTTTGCAACCTTTTACTTTCCGACCTATAAACCAAAAACCCAAAAATATTTACTTTATCGTTTGTTTAGTTTCATCTATCTCTATCAGATCTCACTTTTGCAAGTAACTGTGAAGGGATTGACAACCCCTTTATCGCGTTGGGTGCAAGTTGTTTGATTGTTTGTGCAGCTATTGGTGATTTGTGCGTTGTCTCCTACTGGATTGATACATTGGTTCTCTAACTGAGGGAAATACTTATCTCTACTTTGCTGCATCACCATTTCCGTCCCCGAGCCCGGGGAGGTGGCTGCTCGGCTCCATCCGGGCCCTCTACTCCGCCATCGCGCCCTCCACTCCCGCCGCCTCCTCCTCCTCCTCCTCGCCTAGGCTCGGGCTCAGCCTCCTGCTCCACCTCAAGCCTGACCTCTACCTCCACCATCAGGACCCACCGCCCTCAACCCCCGCCTTCGCCTCCTCCTCCCTCCTCCGCCTCCACCACGACCACGACCACCACCACCAGCAGCCAGACGCTGCCGCTCCAAACCACGCTCCCAGGGCCAAGAGGGCTCTCCACCTTCCTCAAGCCCCCATGCCATTGCCATCGCCATCGCCGTCGCCATCCCGACCTCCTTCCGCTGCCGCTGCCGTGGAACACTACCAAGGCCAGGAGGAGCCCCGTGGCCTGCTGGATGAAGCCGCCCTCCACCTCCACCTCCACCTCCACACACAGGGCGAGGGCGCAGGCGCAGGCAACGACGAGCCAGGGCCGGCCAAGGGCCTTAACATCCTGGAGCAACACAAGGTGGATCTCCCACTCCCCAAACAAGGTACATTGTTGATCCACGACGATGCTACTGCTGGGGACCAACATCCGGACGAGCTGCTCCTATAGCACTGCACAAGTGTTGTCGATCAACATCAGTTCAAAGTAGTAGATGCAACCACCTTCCCAAGCCCAAGGGATGATCCTAGGGACAATATGAGTTGGTCACTCATGTGCTGGGATACATTGAGGATGGTGATGATGCTGTGGAGGGTCAGGAGGTGCTGGATCAAGGTGTCGTTGCTGGACTGGGTCAGGGCACACAAGATGACAATGTTGTTGCTGTTGGTGATGATGATCAGGAGAAGAAGCCACTTATTGAGCAATGTAGTATCACCTCTTGTGAAGAACTGGGAACAGCCATGGAGAACGATGATGCTAAGGATGATCAGGAGGAGGTGGAGCAAGGTGCCATTGAACAAGGGGATGCAACCATAGATGATGATAATGCTGTCAAAGATCATGAGGTGGTGGGGCAAAGTGTAATCGATCATGCCATTGCTGTTGATGATGAAAATTATGAGACGTCGGACTCGGACCACTCGTCCGTAAGGTCGAGCTCGACGTGCACCATCTTCGACGACAAAGTGCTCGACGTTCACCGAGATCTGTGCCTTGATGCTCTTTGCGAGCCACCGCCCACGCGCAGAGTCGCCGCCGCACCCCACGCGTTGATCCGTGATTGCTCCCTTACTATAGCGCCAGAAAGCTCCTGTCTGCTAGGACTATGTCGGTATTTCCCCAAAGAGGAAGGGATGATGTAGGACAACGAAGGTAGGTATTTCCCTCAGTGATGAAACCAAGGTTATCAAACCAGTAGGAGAACCAAGCAATGCAACGTAAACAGCACCTGCACACAAATAACAACACCTTGCAACCCGACGTGTTAAAGGGGTTGTCAATTCCTTTCGGGTAACGATGCCAGGAATTTGTAATAGATTGAAATAATAGATCGCAAATAAAATAAAGTGCAACAAAGTATTTTTGTATTTTTGGTTTATTAGATCTGAATAAAAATGCAAAGGAAAAGTAGATCACAAGGCAAATATATGAGAAAGAAGACCCGGGGGCCGTAGGTTTCACTAGTGGCTTCTCTCGAGAAAAATAGCAAACTTTGCGTAAACAAATTACTGTTGGGAAATTGATAGAACTTCAAATAATTATGAAGATATCCAGGCAATGATCATTACATAGGCATCACGTCCAAGATTTGTAGACCGACTCCTGCTTGCATCTACTACTATTACTCCACACATCGACCGCTATCCAGCATGCATCTAGTGTATTAAGTTCATGGAAAAACGGAGTAATGCAATAAGAACGATGACATGATGTAGACAAGATCCGTTTATCTATTGCGTAGATATAGATCCCATCTTTTTATCCTTACTAGCAACGATACATACGTGTCGGTTCCCTTTCTGTCACTGGGATCAAGCACCGTAAGATCGAAAACACTACCGGGCACCTCTTCCTAGTGCAAGATAAATAGATCAAGTTGGCCAAACAAAACCCAAATATCGGAGAAGAAATACAAGGCTATAAGAGCTCATGCATATAAGAGATCAAAGAAACTCAAATAACTTTCATGGATATAAAAATATATAACTGATCATAAACTCGAAGTACATCAGATCCCAACAAACACACCGCAAAAAGAGGTACATCATATGGATCTCCAAGAGACCATTGTATTGAGAATTCAGCGAGAGAGAGAGAGAGAAAGCCATCTCGCTACTAACTATGGACCCGTAGGTCTACAAAGAACTACTCACGCATCATCAGAGAGGCACCAATGGAGGTGGTGAACCCTATCCGAGATGGTGTCTAGATTGGATCTGGTGGTTCTGGACTCTGCGGCGGCTGGATGAATATTTCATCGACGCTTTTAGGGTTTCTGGAATTTTGGGGTATTTATAGAGCAAAGAGGCGGTCTGGGGGGCACCCGAGGTGGGCACAACCCACCAGGGCGCGCCTGGGCCTCCTGACGCGCCCTGGTGGGTTGTCCCCTCCTCGGGACTCCCCCCAGGTGCAACCAGGGCCCAACTTCTTCCTTTTGGTACATAAAAAATCATCGTAAAGTTTCGTGGCATTTGGACTCCGTCTGATATTGATTTCCTACGATGCAAAAAACATGGAGAAAACAACAACTGGCACTTGGCACTATGTCAATAGGTTAGTATCAAAAAAAGATATAAAATGACTATAAAATAATTATAAAACATCCAAGATTGATAATAAAACAACTTGGAACAATCAAAATTATAGATACGTTGGAGACGTATCAATCCGCTGCTCTTGCGGCCGCCCCGTTGTCGTGCCGTCGCGCCGTTGCCTTCTCTTGCTCGCCTGTGCCTGCGTTGTGGGCGGTGTGGCGGCTAGGATGGGGGGATGGGATTTCGTTAGTTAGGGTTTGATTTGTGGCTAGGGCCATGCCTGGCGTGACGCATACCCGGCACGACACGTGGCTAAACGCACGCCTGGGCCAGGCCCGCATTTATTTTATTTTATACCTTTCTTTATCTTCATCTTTATCTTTACCTAATTAATTAATTGATTAATATAATAATAATAATAATATAATAATTAATATTAATATTATTAAACAGTAAAACTGAGCTACCCACGCCCTCCCACAGCGATTTGACATCCTCCGCCGTCGGATCAGCCTAATAGACGCTTAGGATTTGGTGTTCGTTTCGTCCCTCGCGCCTGCCCATTTTTCGTTCGATCACCCAACGGGACCTGGCCACCGTAAACGGGTTGCTGCTCCGCTGGCTGACCTAGGCTTTCTGTCATTAATGGGGCTGAGAGGTCGAGAGAAATAGATTAGGCCCAGGAAAATGAGGGTAAACAATAGGCCCGTTCCGTGCATACCTAGGCATCCTCTCAAGAGTTACTAGAAAAAAGGCATCCTCTCAAGAGTTATAAAAAAGGCATCCTCTCAAGATTTCTCCACCACACTGCGTGCATTCTCCCCGAGGCGGTGGCGCGCATCGTCAACTTCATTACTCGATGTTCGGCGGTTCTCCTTGACGTGTGTTGTCAGCTTCGTCCCTTGCGGTTCGACGGCTTGGACCCTTCTGTTCGGCATAGCAGATTGGCCTAGGAAGTTGTGCAGGTGTACAATCCGTCCAGGGAGAAGAAATTGTTGATGCATGGATCGATTCTTCCTATTCCGAAGGAACTCTCATGCGTCCCCACAAATCTCAGCTTCCATAGGTAAACACACCTCGCAAACCCTTTGCTTCGATTGGTGAGGAATCGTGTATGCGTAAGCGACTGGTTCGTGCCCGGGTCTTGTAGTCTGCGGAGATGGAATCTTGCTCCATTCGATGTTTGTTTTTCCCTTGTGAGTCCCATGCTTTTATTTCTTCCCTTGGGTCGTATTCCTGTTGAGAATATACACTACCAGAAAGGGATAATTTCACCAATTCAAAACTGGAATTGAAAATTGTTGTCCTAATAAGAATAGATGCTTGACACAATCATTTTCTTATGTTTAGTTAAAACATATGCTTTTTTGGAATTTTCTGTTGGTAAGAGTAAATCCATCAATGGAGTCTTCTCTTTTCATATATTTTTATTGAGTAAAGATGCTTAACCTGGGTGCATCTTTTGTTGGTCCCTTTCGAAGTGATGGTACACATGTAGATAAATATACAAGAATTATAAGGCCAATTCATATATACACTTGTCATTGTTGTTTTATGTCTGAAATTCTTCTGAAAATGATGGTATAACTATGGTTGTGCACATGCAGGATCTTATTGTGTTTTAGGTCACACACACTACCATGAGATTTGCATTTTAATTTCTTGTTTTTGGGTACTATTGTCAATATGTGCTTTGTAATTGTCTATGAATAAATAGAGTGAGCAGGAAATTAGTGAAACCAAGTTAATACAAAGAGGCCCTATTGGTGCAATGTTTACATTCCAAAATGACTTTGTATTCAAATAGATGTTAAAGCCAACCTATATATTATAATTTTGGGACGGGCGCGGCAATGCGCGCCTTCACGGTCTAGTTAATATTAATAATAAAGCAAGCATCACCTCTTACCACCGTAATTTCGTCCGCTTCGTACATCCGCTCGGTTTTACATGTTCACTCATGTCACTTCCTACGTTCGGTTTCGTATTTGTAGCTTCGTATCACATGGGCCATAGTTTTTTTACGGGCCAAAAAAATAACACTCGGGAATTGACCTCACGGCTTTGCTCTCCCCGCTTTACGAACCGAGTTCTCTTTTGCCTGTGCTAAAATTCGATTCAAAATAATAGTCCCACACTGGTGTCTTTACATCAAATCCTATGAACTTATATATGTTCACAAGATACAAGATCAACAAGCCAACGGAGAAGGATAGATATGGTTCATCTTTACTCAGAGAGATGAAGAAAGGGAAAATGAGCAAAGAGGGGAGACGTGTATGGCTCATAAAATAAAGTGATCCGCATGACTGAAAAAAGAGCCGATCGGGACGAGTCAGGGTCGAGCAGGTTGAGAGGGTGGCGCGTGATCCATCCATTTTGCATCATGCTTTTATATCGATATTTATTGCATTATGGGCTGTTATTACACATTATGTCACAATACTTATGCCTATTCTCTCTTATTTTACAAGGTTTACACGAAGAGGGAGAATGCCGGCGGCTGGAATTCTGGACTGGAAAAGGAGAAAATATTAGAGACCTATTCTGCACAACTCCAAAAGTCCTGAAACTCCACGAAAGTCAGTTTTGGAATTTATTAAAAATATTGGGCAAAGAAAGCACCAGAGGGGGGCCACACCCTGTCCACGAGGGTGGGGGTGCGCCCTACCCCCTGGGTGCGCCCCCCTGCCTCGTGGGCCCCCTGGTAGGCCTCCGGTGCCCATCTTCTGCTATATGAAGTCTTTTGTCCTGAAAAAAATCAGAAGGAAGCTTTCGGGACAAAGCGCTGCCGTCTCGAGGCGGAACCTAGCGAAACCAATCTAGGGCTCCGGTGGAGCTGTTCTGCTGGGGAAACATCCCTTCGGGAGGGGGAAATCATCACCATCGTCATCACATCGATCCTCTCATCGGGAGGGGGTCAATCTCCATCAACATCTTCACCAGCACCATCTCATCTCAAACCCTAGTTCATCTATTGTATCCAATCTTTGTCTCAAAACCTCAGATTGGTACTTGTGGTTTGCTAGTAGTGTTGATTACTCCTTCTGTTGATGCTAGTTGGTTTATTTGGTGGAAGATCATATGTTCAGATCCTTTATGCATATTAATACCCCTCTGATTATGAACATGGATATGATTTTTGAGTAGTTACGTTTGTTCCTGAGGACATGGGAGAAGTCTTGCTATAAGTAGTCATGTGAATTTGGTATTCGTTCGATATTTTGATGAGATGTATGTTGTCTTTCCTCTAGTGGAGTTATGTGAACGTCGAGTACATGACACTTCACCATTGTTTGGGCCCAGGGGAAGGCATTGGGAAGTAATAAGTAGATGATGGGTTGCTAGAGTGACAGAAGCTTAAACCCTAGTTTATGCATTGCTTCATAAGTGGCTGATTTGGATCCCTATGTTTCATGCTATGGTTAGGTTTACCTTAATACTTCTTTTGTAGTTGCGGATGCTTGCAAGAGGGGTTAATCATAAGTGGATGCTTGTCCAAGGAAGGGCAGTACCCAAGCACCGGTCCACCCACATATCAAATTATCTAAGTAACGAACGTGAATCATATGAGCATGATGAAAACTAGCTTGACGATAATTCCCATGTGTCCTCGGGAGCGCTTTCCTTTATATAAGAGTTTGTCCAGGCTTGTCCTTTGCTACAAAAAGGATTGGAACACCTTGCTGCACCTTGTTTACTTTTGTTACTTGTTACCTGTTACAAATTACCTTATCACAAAACTATCTGTTACCGATAATTTCAGTGCTTGCAGAGAATACCTTACTAAAAACCGCTTGTCATTTCCTTCTGCTCCTTGTTGGGTTCGACACTCTTACTTATCGAAAGGACTATGATAGATCCCCTATGCTTGTGGGTCATCAAGACTCTTTTCTGGCACCGTTGCCGGGGAGTGAAGCGCCTTTGGTAAGTGGAATTCAGTAAGGAAAAAATCTATATAGTGTGCTGAAATTTACTGTGAGTTGTTACTATGGAAATTAATCCTTTGATGGGCTTGTTCGGGGTATCTTCACCCCGACCAGTAGAGCAAAGAGTTGCTCCTCAACCTACTGAACCTACTGAAAATGTTTACTTTGAAATTCCTTCGGTTATGATAGAGAAACTGCTAGCTAATCCTTTTACAGGAGATGGAACATTATATCCCGATATGCACCTAATCTATGTGGATGAAGTTTGTGGATTATTTAAGCTTGCAGGTATGCCCGAGGATGTTATCAAGAAGAAGGTCTTCACTCTATCTTTGAAGGGAAAGGCATTGACATGGTTTAGACTATGCGATGATATTGGATCATGGAACTACAACCGATTGAAATTGGAATTTCATCAGAAGTTTTATCCTATGCATCTGGTTCATCGTGATCGTAATTATATATATAATTTTTTGCCTTGCGAAGGATAAAGCATCTCTCAAGCTTGGGGGAGGCTTAAGTCAATGTTATATTCATGCCCCGATCATGGGCTCTCAAGAGAAATTATTATTCAAAATTTTTATGCTCGGCTTTCTCTCAATAATCGCTCCATGCTCGATACTTCTTGTACTGGTTCTTTTATGATGAAGACTATTGAATTCAAATGGGATTTATTGGAAAGAATTAAATGCAACTCTGAAGATTGGGAACTCGAGGAATGTAAGGAGTCAAGTATAACGCCTAAGTTTGATTGTGTTAAATCTTTTATGGATACCGATGCTTTTCGTGAATTTAGCACTGAATATGGGCTTGACTCTGAGATAGTACCTTTTTTCTGTGAATCCTTTGCTACTCATGTTGATCTCCCTAAGGAGAAGTGGTTTAAATATCATCCTCCCATTGAAGTAAAAGTAGTTGAACCTATTAAAGTTGAGGAAAAGACTATCACTTATAATGTTGATCCTATTGTTCCTACCGCTTATATTGAGAAACCACCTTTCCCTGCTAGAATAAAGGATCATGCCAAAGCTTCAACTGTGGTTCGTAAGAGTAAGGCCCCGTTCGGAAGTGCTCCTCCTCCACGCTTCTCCAGAAGCAGGCGAGAAGCTGGCCGAACGCTTCGGCTCCGTGAAGCCAGCTTCAAGAAGCGGAGGCGGCCTCCAGTGCAAATTTGAGAAGCTGCCCAAGCCCAGCTTCACGAAACGGCGAAGGAGAAGTTCAGCTTAATTACTAGGAATGCCACCGCCAAGGAGAAGTCCAGCTTAATTACTAGGAATGCCACCACCAAGTCAAGAAAACGATTCGTTTTGCAGTCGCATGTGGCCTGCTTTGCTCCTGTTTTCCTATCGCTACAGCTCCCAGCAAGTCTGGCCTGCTTCGCTCCGAACGCTCGCCCAGCTCCCGCGAGAAGCCAACCCGCCCAGCTCCCGCGAGAAGCTAGCTCGTTTGGGAAGCAGGAGCACTTCTGAACGGGTCCTAACACTAGGACACCTACACCCCCTGAGCAAATTAAAGTTGAACCTAGTTTTGCTATGGTTAAAGATCTCTTGATCGATAATATTGATGGGCATGTTATTTACTTCTGTGATGAAGCTGCTAGAATTGCTAGAACCGATACTAAAAATAAACATAGACCTGTTGTAGGCATGCCTGTTATTTCTCTTAAAATAGGAGACCATTGCTATCATGGCTTATGTGATATGGGTGCTAGTGCGAGTGCAATACCTCATTCTTTATACGAAGAAATTATGCATGATATTGCACCTGCTGAGTTAGAAGGTATTGATGTTACAATTAAGCTTACCAATAGAGATAATATTTCACCAGTTGGTATTGATAGAGATGTTGAAGTCTTGTGTGGGAAAGTTAAATATCCTACTGATTTTCTTGTTCTTGGTTCCCCACAAGATGACTTTTGTCCCATTATATTTGCTAGACCCTTCTTGAATACTGTTAATGCTAAGATAGATTGCAAAAAGGATGTTGTTACTATTGGTTTATTGGATATGTCTCATGATTTTAATTTTGCTAAATTTCATAGACAACTCCATGATAAAGAATTGCCTAGTAAAGATGAAATTATTGGTCTTGCTTCTATTGCCGTGCCTCCTAATGATCCTTTAGAACAATATTTGCTAGACCATGAAAATGATATGTTTATGAATGAAATAAGGGAAATAGATGAAGTGTTCTTTAAACAGGGACCTATTTTGAAACACAAATTGCCTGTTGAAATTCTAGGGGATCCTCCTCCACCCAAGGGTGATCCCGTGTTTGATCATAAACCATTACCTGATACTCTTAAATATGCTTATCTTGATGAAAACAAGATATATCCTATTATTATTAGTGCCAACTCTGAAGAAGCACCATGCTGCTATTGGATATACTCTTGATGATCTTAAGGGCATTAGTCCCACTCTATGCTAGCACAAAATAAAATTGGAGAAAGACGCTAAACCGGTTGTTGATCACCAACGACAGTTAAATCCTAAGATGAAAGAAGTGGTAAGAACAGAAATACTAAAGCTTCTGGAGGCAGGTATAATTTATCTTGTTGCTGATAGTCAGTGGGTAAGTCATGTCCATTGTGTCCCTAAGAAGGGAGGTATTACTGTAGTTCCTAATGATAAAGATGAATTGATCCCACAAAGAATTGTTACAGGTTATAGAATGGTAATTGATTTCCGTAAACTAAATAAAGCTACTAAAAAGGATCATTACCCTTTACCTTTTATTGATCAAATGCTAGAAAGATTATCCAAACATACACATTTTTGCTTTCTAGACGGTTATTCTGGTTTCTCTCAAATACCTGTGTCAAAAGAGGATCAAGAAAAGACCACTTTTACTTGCCCTTTCGGTACGTTTGCTTATAGACGTATGCCTTTTGGTTTATGCAATGCACCTGCTACCTTCCAAAGATGTATGACTGCTATATTCTCTGACTTTTGTGAAAAGATTGTTGAGGTTTTCATGGATGATTTCTCCATGTATGGAACTTCTTTTGATGATTGCTTAAGCAACCTTGATCGAGTCTTGCAGAGATGTGAAGAAACTAATCTTGTCTTGAATTGGGAGAAGTGGCACTTTATGGTTAATGAAGGTATTGTCTTGGGGCATAAAATTTCTGAAAGAGGTATTGAAGTTGATAAAGCTAAAGTTGATGCTATTGAAAAGATGCCGTGTCCTAAGGACATCAAAGGTATAAGAAGTTTCCTTGGCTATGCCAGTTTTTATTGGAGGTTCATTAAAGACTTCTCAAAAATTTCTAGGCCTCTGACTAATCTCTTACAAAAAGATGTTCCTTTTGTCTTTGATGATGATTGTGTAGAAGCATTTGAAATACTTAAGAAAGCCTTGATTTCTGCACCTATTGTTCAGCCTCCTGATTGGAATCTACCCTTTGAAATTATTTGTGATGCTAGTGATTATGGTGTAGGTGTTGTTCTAGGACAAAGAGTTGATAAGAAATTAAATGTTATTCAATATGCTAGTAAAACTCTAGACAGTGCCCAGAGAAATTATGCTATTACTGAAAAAATATTTTTAGCAGTTGTATTTTCTTGTGATAAGTTCAGACCTTATACTGTTGATTCTAAAGTAACTGTTCACACTGATCATGCTGCTATTAAATATCTTATGGAAAAGAAAGATGCTAAACCTAGACTTATTAGATGGGTTCTCTTGCTACAAGAATTTGATTTGCATATTATTGATAGAAAGGGCGCTGAGAACCCCGTTGCAGACAACTTGTCTAGGTTAGAAAATTTTATTGATGACCCACTCCCTATTGATGATAGCTTTCCTGATGAACAATTAGCTTTCATAAATGCTTCTCGTACTGCTGCATGGTATGCTGATTATGCTAATTACATTGTTGCTAAATTTATACTACCTAGTTTCACATACTAGCAAAAGAAAAAGTTTTTCTATGATTTAAGACATTACTTCTGGGATGACCCACACCTTTATAAAGAAGGAGTAGATGGTGTTATTAGACGTTGTGTACCTGAGCATGAACAGGAACAGATCCTACGCAAGTGTCACTCTGAGGCTTATGGAGGACACCACGCTGGAGATAGAACTGCACATAAGGTATTGCAATCCGGTTTTTGTTGGCCTACTCTCTTCAACGATGCCCGTAAGTTTGTCCTGTCTTGTGATGAATGTCAAAGAATTGGTAATATTAGTAGAGGTGTAGAAATGCCTATGAACTATTCACTTGTTATTGAACCATTTGATGTTTCGGGCTTTGATTATATGGGACCGTTTCCTTCCTCTAATGGGTATACACATATTTTAGTTGTTGTTGATCATGTTACTAAGTGGGTAGAAGCTATTCCAACTAGTAGTACTGATCATAACACCTCTATTAAGATGCTTAAAGAAGTTATTTTTCTGAGGTTTGGAGTCCCTAGATACTTAATGACTGATGGTGGTTCACATTTTATTCATGGTGCTTTTCATAGAATGCTTGCTAAGTTTGACGTTAATCATAGAATTACATCTCCATACCACTCACAGTCTAGTGGTCAAGTAGAATTGAGTAATAGGGAGATTAAACTAATTTTGCAAAAGACTGTTAATAGATCTAGAAAGAATTGGTCCAAGAAACTTGATGATGCATTATGGGCCTTAGAACTGCATATAAAAATCCTATGGGTTTGTCTTCATATAAAATGGTTTTCAGAAAAGCATGTCACTTACCTCTCGAACTAGAACATAAGGCATATTGGGCCATTAAAGAGCTCAATTAGGATTTCAAACTTGCCGATGAGAAGAGACTATTTGACATTAGCTCACTTCATGAGTGGAGAACCCAAGCCTATGAGAACGCCAAATTGTTTAAAGAAAAAGTTAAAAGATGGCATGACAAATGGATACAAAAGCGTGAGTTTAATGTTGGTGATTATGTTTTGCTATACAACTCGCGTTTAAGATTTTTTGCAGGAAAACTCCTCTCTAAATGGGAAGGTCCTTACGTTATCGAGGAGGTCTATCGTTCCAGTGCCATAAAAATCAACAACTTCGAAGGCACAAATCCGAAGGTGGTGAACGGTCAAAGAATCAAACATTATATCTTAGGTAATCCCATAAATGTTGAAACCAATGTTATTGATATTGTAACCCTGGAGGAGTACATAAGGGACACTTTCCAGAACGTTTCAGACTCCGAAAAGGAATAGGTATGTGGTACGGTAAGTAAACCGACTCCAAAACAGTTCTAATAGCAATTTTTCTCCATTTTGGAATATTTAAGAAAATAGGAAAATAATAAGTAGTCCGAAAAGGACATGAGGCATCCACGAGAGTGGAGGGCGCACCCTACCCCCTGGGCGCGCCCCCTGCCTCATGGGCACCTCGTGTGCCTTCCGGATTCTGTTTTCTTGCATGATACTTCTTTTGGTCGGTAAAAACTCATTATATAATCTCTCGAAGGTTTTGACGACCGTACCATGCAAATATCCTCTGTGTTTGTTTTGAGTTGTTTCTGTAGCAGATTTAAAGCGAGATGTCATCTCAAGACTCCTACGGAGAGAGCTATGTCTCACATCTCATTGCTGACCCAAAGACCTATGGGGACCTATCTCCTTGTGGCCGAACTACGGATGATGAGGAGGATGCTCATTTGATGAGGATCGATGATTCAAGTTCGGAGGAGGAGGATGTTCCTCTACCTCAACCTGGGGATATGCACGTGAAGTTCAAGAAGTCTAGTCTCCCTAAGAGGGCTAACCGGTCTAATAACCGATCTATTCCTTCTCGTTTTCGGCAGAAAATCAAAGGAGATTTATGTGACAAGATCTTGAAGCTGGAATTGGAGGTCGATGATTTAAAGGAGGAAATTGCTCTTCTCAACTAAAATATGAAAAAGCCGAAGGCACAATTGTCACCATCACCACCATCTTCTTCACCACCAATGGAGAACTGAGTATTGGTTATGGGCACTCCCCTTGGCAACTGCCAAGATTGGGGGAGGTGCCCCGATATCGTATCACCATCACACTCCTATCTTTACTGTCTTTCTTAGTTCGATCCTTTTGGTAATATCTTGATCTAGCAGAATAAAGTTTAGTATGATCTAGTTCTGAGTTTTGCTTTATGATCCTTCTATGTAATCGAGTCCGTGAGTTATATATAATAAAGATTAGTTTTGAGTCGAGGGTTTAGTTATGTTGCTATGATCTTGAGGGAATAAAAGAAAGAATAAAAAGAATTAAATAGATCATATTGATCTTATGGAGAGTAATGACTTCACATATAAAGAGTATGATGAATAAAAGTTGTTGAGAGTTGACAAACATAGTTTTGGTCATCGTTGCAATTAATAGGAAGTAATAAAGAAAGAGAGGTTCTCACATATAAATATACTATCTTGGACATCTTTTATGATTGTGAGCACTCATTAAAATTTGACATGCTAAAAAGTTGATGTTGGACAAGGAAGACAACGTAATGTGTTATGATTTCTTATATCCAAAATAAAGTATATTGTCATGGATCATCCAACATGTTGAGCTTGCCTTTCCCCCTCATGCTAGACAAATTCTTTGCACCAAGTAGAGATACTACTTGTGCTTCCAAATATCCTTAAACCCAGTTTTGCCATGAGAGTCCACCATATCTACCTATGGATTGAGTAAGATCCTTCAAGTAAGTTGTCATTGTTGCATGCAATAAAAATTGCTCTCTAAATATGTATGATCTATTAGTGTGGAGAAAATAAGCTTTATACGATCTTGTGATATGGAAGAAATAAAAGCGACGGACTACATAATAAAGGTCCCTATCACAAGTGGCAATATAAAGTGACGTTCTTTCGCATTAAGATTTTATGCATCCAACCATAAAAGCACATAACCTCTGCTTCCCTCTACGAAGGGCTTAGCTTTTATTTTTGTCTTATGTCTTATGCAAGAGTCGCAGTGATATTCACCTTTAATTTTTAAACTTTATCCTTTGGCAAGCACATTGTGTTGGAAATATCCTGATATATATATATATATCCAATTGGATGTAAGTTATCATAAACTATTATTGTTGACAGTACCCTCGATGGTAAAAGGTTGGGAGGCAACACTATGATATGTCTCCAATGTATCAGTAATTTTTGATTGTTCCATGCTATTATATTATCTGTTTTGGACGTTTAATGGGCTTTATTATGCACTTTTATATTATTTTTGGGAGTAACCTATTAACCGAAGGCCCAGTGCAAATTGCTGTTTTTTTGCCTATTTCAGTGTTCCGCAGAAAAGGAATATCAAACAGAATCCAAACGGAATGAATCCTTCGCGAGAATCGTTTTTGGAACAAACGCAATCCAGGAGACTTGGTGTAACGCCCCAAGACTGACGCTCCAGATGCCTTCTTTGTTTTTCGTTGTTGCCGTGTGTTTTATTTGCTTGTTGCATTCATCATGTCATCATGAGCATTGCATTCTCATGTTTTCATAAAACTTGCATCCGCTCGTAGTTGCCGCTTCTTCCGTTTCTCGGTTGACCTTCTCTCTGATCAACCGGACCGCTCTCTTCTCTCTCTTTTCTGAGCTTATCAAATCCCTTGCCTCCGTTGACCTTTCTCAGTCCAACCGTTCTTTTGTTGTCCGACCATTTGACCCTCTCTGCACAGTGCACTGACCCCCTCGCGCGCGCCCGGAAATTGTCCCGAACCCGACCCGGGTTGTTGTTACCGATGGGTCCGGATCATCCCCTAACATCCCGAAAGTATCTTCGGTTCTTTCTTGAACTCTCCCTAGCCTATTTTTTTTCGTTCGCCCGATTACGATCGGAGGGAGTAGATAGCCCCTAACCTAACCCACTCGCTATATATACTAGTCTAAACCGAGACCAAATCCCTAATTTCTAGGGATCCTCCTAGCCGCCGCTCGCCCGATTCCCCTGTCACCACAAGCCACCGGAGCACCAGGAGCCCTCCAGCCCTTGCTCCAGCGCGCCTCCTACCCCGAGCTCCTCTCGTGCTCCTCCCATGGCGCCCTCGTTCCCGAGCACGTCGACCCCGCCGCCTCGAACTCCCGTGCCGAAGTACCACCTCGCGCGCCTCCTTCCTCAAGCAGGAGCTCGACCTGCTGCTGGCGACCTCGCCCTTCGTCGACCTAGACGACCAGACCGTCGCCCTCACCTGCGCCCCTTCTTCTCCTTCCCTGCCTTCTACTCCCTCCTCTGCTCTAATCCCTCTCTCTCTCTCTCTCCTTCTCCTACTTCCGCAGGAACCAAAGGAGCTCTGCCCCGACGCCATGGACAGGAGTCACCGCTCCCAAGTTCCACCTCGTGCGCGACCCCGCCGGCCGGATCTGCTCAAGCTCGCTGAGCCTCCCGTGCGCCTCCACCTCCCTGCCGGAGCAGCACCAGCGGCCAACCAGAGGAGCGTCGCCCTTCTCCTCCTTCCTCCGGCCCTGCTACAACTCTCGCCGGCCCTTCTGCAGTTCGTCGCCGCCGGCGCACTCACCCACCTGGACTGCGCCCCGTCTTCCCCGTCGGCGAGGACCGGCCTCGACCCTCTCTCTCCCTTCGTTCTCCTCCTCCTGTCGTTTACCCTCTCTCCCTATCGCTCAAACTTTCTGTCTTTTGAACAGAGGATGTGCGCCGCCTCCTTCAGCGCCGCCCATGGCCTCGTCTTCGGCCAGTACGAGCCATCCCCGACCTCCTCCTCGTCGCCCACGCCATCGCCTTGCTCCACCCTCGCCGTCGTCCCGCCGGTGAGTAGCACCAGTAGGTCGTCCTCACCGCACCTGCTCCCTTCCCCTTTCTCTTCTTTGCTGAAGCTTCCACGCTCTCACACGACTCTCTTTCTCGCTGTCCTCTGTTACAGCTCCCGGATCCGCACCTTCCTCCGTTCCCTGCACCGCCGCGTCGCCGGAGCAGGAGCTCCATCCGCCGCCGCGCCCTGCATCGCCTGAAGCCGCCCCGCGTCTCGCCTCCTCTGTCTGGTTCCTCTGCATCGAGTGAGGCCAGGCAACCGCGCCCGCGTTGACTTCTCGTCGTGAGGCTCCAATCGGCCTTGTCCCGATCTCTAGGCCCACATCTGCCAGCCCGCGTCCAGCCTCCCCACCGAGCCGGCCCATGAGGCCTAGTGAGCCTCAGATCTAGCGCCCTCACCCTGTGCACTCTTGGGCCAGCTAGATTCGGCCCAATGTGGGTTTTTTCCCCTGCTGCGAATTTGTCTAATTTCCAGTGAATGTCTGTTTTGTAGAAAAACCCTCATGTTCATGCATATAATATTTCACAAACCGTGCATCGGATTAAAATGTTTTATATATGAAAATGCTCAGAATTTCATCTAGTTTCATAATATGCTGCTTACATCCTTGTTTAAAATGTTTAAAATGCTGCTTGCATTTAATTTGCTAAATGCCATGCTAAAATGATTTATTTCATAACTAATTAACCGTAGCTCCGAATTTAACAAACTTTATATGTAAATGGGGTAGAAAAATGCCTAGTTTAACATGGTGCACTTTATTTTGCTGTTTAACAACATTAAAATTGATTTTATGGCAGAACAGTACCAAATCAAAAATATGCACGTGAGGATTTTCCGGAATTATTGTTTGTTATTCCGGCCTCATTTAAACCTGCCTAGATAGGTAGTTTTCATATGCTTCACCTCTTGCCATGTTTAAAAACATTTAATATTGTTGTGTACCTTAACGAGAGCGAACTAAATAACTCGAATGTGGTGTTTCGTCTATATGCAACTCATTGCATATTGAGCTCCACTTAATTTGTAGTGTTGTTTGTTGCATTTGCCATGCCATGAATCATTAAACCGGACATGCATCATACTTGATTGTGCATCATGCCATGTTTCTGTGATGGTTGTTTACCATGTTGTTTGCTTCTTTCCGGTTTGCTTCTCTCGTTACCTTCGGTGCCGTTCCAGAGTTGTGAGGATTCGTTCGACTACGTCCGTTTGTCTTCTTCATGGACTCGTTCTCCTTCATTGCGGGATCTCAGGCAAGATGACCATACCCTTGATATCACTTCTATCTTTGCTTTGCTAGTTGTTCGCTCTATTGCTATGCCGCACTACCTACCACTTGCTATATCAAGCCTCCCAAATTGCCATGATAGCCTCTAACCTTTTTCACCCTTCCTAGCAAACCGTTGTTTGGCTATGTTACCGCTTTGCTCAGACCTTCTTATAGCGTTGCTAGTTGCAGGTGAAGTTGAAGATTGCTCCATGTTGGAACATGTTTATGTTGGGATATCACAATATCTCTTATTTAATTAATGCATCTATATACTTGGTAAAGGGTGGAAGGCTCGGCCTTATTCCTGGTGTTTTGTTCCACTCTTGCCGCCCTAGTTTCCATCATACCGGTGTTATGTTCCTTGATTTTGCATTCCTTACGCGGTTGGGTGATTTATAGGACCCCCTTGACAGTTCGCTTTGAATAAAACTCCTCCAGCAAGACCCAACCTTGGTTTTAACATTTGCCACCTAAGCCTTTTTCCCTTGGGTTCTGCAGACTCAAGGGTCATCTTTATTTTAAACCCCTGGGCCAGTGTTCCTCCGAGTGTTGGTCCAAACTAGAGCCCTTTGCAGCGCCACCTCGGGGAAACTTGAGGCCTGGTTTTAGTTGTACGGACTGCTCATCCGGCTTGCCCTGAGAACGAGATATGTGCAGCTCCTATCGGGATTTGTCGGCACATTCGGGCAGTCTTGCTGGTCTTGTTTTACCATTGTTGAAGTGTCTTGTAAACCGGGATTCCGAGACTGATCGGGTCTTCCCGGGAGAAGGACTATCCTTCGTTGACCGTGAGAGCTTATAATGGGCTAAGTTGGGACACCCCTGCAGGGTATTATCTTTAGAAAGCCGTGCCCGCGGTTATGTGGCAGATGGGAATTTGTTAATGTCCGGTTGTAGAGAACCTGACACTCGATTTAATTAAAACGCACAACTGCGTGTGTAGCCGTGATGGTCTCTTTTCGGCGGAGTCCGGGAAGAGAACCCGGCTTTTGGGTTATGTTTGACGTAAGTAGGAGTTCAGGATCACTTCTTGATCATTACTAGTTGACGACCGTTCCGTTGCTCCTCTTCTCGCTCTTATTTGCGTATGTTAGCCACCATATTTGCTTAGTGTTTGCTGCAGCTCCACCTCATTACCCCTTTCCTACCCATAAGCTTAAATAGTCTTGATCTCGCGGGTGTGAGATTGCTGAGTCCTCGTGACTCACTAGATACTTCCAAACAGTTGCAGGTGCTGATGATACCTATGCAGGTGACGCAACCAAGCTCAAGTGGGAGTTCGACGAGGACCGTGGTCATTACTATGTCTCGTTTCCTGATGATCAGTAGTGGAGCCCAGTTGGGACGATCGGGGATCTAGCATTTGGGGTTATCTTCTTTTCATTTGGATTTGACCGTAGTCGGTCTATGTGTGTATTTTGGATGATGTATGAATTTATTTATGTGTTGTGTTGGCGATTGTAAGCCAACTCTTTATCCCATTGTTGTTCATTACATGGGATGTGAAGATGACCCTTCTTGCGACAAAACCACAATGCGGTTATGCCTCTAAGTCGTGCCTCGACACGTGGGAGATATAGCCGCATCGTGGGTGTTACAAGTTGGTAATCAGAGCCATCCCCGACTTAGGAGCCCCCTGCTTGATCAAATCGCTGACGTTGTTGAGTCTAGAACAAAAATGTTTTGAGTCTTAGGATTATATATATCGGAGAGTAGGATTATTTTTACTCCTCAGTCCCTTCATCGCTCTGGTGAGGCCTCCTGACGTAGAAGTTTTGACTTTTCTCTCCTCAAATTTCACTAAATTTTTTTAGGATCACGCGGGTATCTTGGAATCGTTCCTATGGTTTTGTGACTAGAACATTGTTCTTGGTGCCTCCTGACATTTAGGGGTTGTGGCAGTGTCCCGGGGAGTTGAGCTCCGAGGTGTTATCGTCACAATTTTATCGTTGCAGTTCTGGAATACCTATGTTTCGCCGACATCGAAAATCTCTTTTATGCAGTTGTTGGTGAGATCACCTCGACGCCACCCAGTACTGGGGCAGGAGTTCAGGAGTATTGCCATAACTCGTATAACGGATGCTTTTCGAAGGTTGAGGTAAATGATTTCCGAAGGTTTCTTGGTTATGTGTTGTAGGATGGATACAGCTGGATCTAGGTATTGTTAGTTTGGGTGAGATATATTGTGTCCCCTGTATCCCCAACACCAGATTGCATAACCAGAAAGTTTTGGGAGTTTATAAGTGGGAATTCAAGTATCTCGTAGGATATCTTTCCAACACACACATGATACGATATGGGATCTATCATATGTTTGTTTCCGGCTTACTCTGCGAGCCAATCCTTTGTTTTGTTTTAATTTGCGGTATTCGAGTTGCTTCGGTGTCAAGTGTTGATTCCCTGCCTTATTCTAGGTGGTGTTCTCATATTTCTATGGGGATACTAATCCTTCTTGACCATCGAGATTGCCATCTTAATTCTATTTCCAACCGGTGCGTTTCTCTTCGAGATGATCCCATCATTCTTCCCATCCGGAAGATCAATTATAAGTTTTCTCAACGGTGTTTATTCCATCTGCCCCAAGTTGCCTTTTTTTCCCGCCCTCCCACCCTTTTCTTCAAGGACTCAGATTTCTTAATCAAGTATCCTTTTTATTGATGCGAAGTCTCTTCATTCTTTTCTTTCAATGTTCTTATCCGGTGATTTCCCATGAAGATACTAACGGAGCTTGAAGTTTATTGTTCTTCGTTCTTTTTCTTCTCCGGTGGATCCAATTCAAGCTTACAGTGTTGATCATATTCCTTTCCTCGTTTCAAATGTTTTCTCATGCCGGTGCACCTCTTAATCATCCATTTTTCGCCATTCATTTGTATCCGGAGTGTACAAGATATCTCAGAAGATTCACATTTCCATTCCCAATCCGTTCAAGCTATCTCAAGGTTGTTATCTCTTTTGAGCCATTTAATTCAACCGGCGCAATCTTTCTTTTAATCATTCAACAGTGTATCTTTTGAGTGGGCCCTAACCCACAGGTCTTTTCCCAGGATCTTACCTGACTCTTCTAATTTTTCGGAGTTATTCTCAAATTCATTGCAAAGTTTGACGTAAGAATGAATTATCATCAGTCATATGTCTTTCTCCAAGATCTTTCAAATTCTTTTCATTGTTGATTCAACCTTTCTATTCTTCATGGTTCCGGAGTGCCTAAATAATTCATGGTGGTGTTTCCCATCATGATTCTCAACATTTGAAGACCGAAGAAGGATTTCTCCTAAATCTTGGTCCGCTCTCTTAAAAATTCATAGTTCTAGCTTATGCCATCCTCTCATAATTGTTTTCGATTGCGAGAATTCTTTTCATACCCATTCAGAGCATTTCATGAGATTTTTCCATTTCTTTCCTCCGAAGCCCATCATCTCAGAATTATTCATTCCAGCTTTCAGCTCTCATTCTCCAAATCTTACCGGTGCATCATTCAAATATTCTCTAATCAGTTCATGATCTCTTCGTTCTCATGTATCTAAATCCCCTCAAGTATCTTCATTCGTTTTCCAATTCTTCCCGACGAATTGTGCCTTTGCTACTTTCATTTTCAATTCTTACGGTGGTTCGTTCAAGATTTCTCTTCCGTTGTTATCATATCAATTCATTCGTTCTTTCCAAATCCTACCGGCGGATCGTTGAAGACTTTTCTCAAGTTTACGCTATATCTCTCTTAATCCTTTATACGAGAATAAGTAGTATGCCAAATCAGTTGCTTGTCATCAATCTAAATTGGTGAAGGATGAGCATAACGTAATTCTTATTATTGTTTCATCCAAGTGGTCTAGTTTTCTTCTTTCCAGAGTTGTTCATCATGTCATTTTCTTGGTTCGAGATGCTTCATCTTTTCTTTTCCGGAGTTCCATGTTTTCGGCATTATCTCATCGCGAAGCTCCTTCTAAATCATTGCAAGGATTCACCTTGTGTTTTTCACTTCTCCTTCTTTCTATCATTCTCTTTTTACCGAAGTTCTCACGAAGGCTCTACATGGTGGTTCATCAAGGATCCCTTTTCATTCTTCAATTGTTCGTCAAGATTTCTCACGGAGTTAAGATTCGCCAAGCTATACTCTAAAATAAACATGGTGTTCAACACACGTTTTGTTTTGGGGAGTTCAAGTATTCTTCATCTTGTATTCCGAAGTGCAATTCTTTCTCTCTTATCTTTTGAGGTGGTGTTATGTCATTCTTGATAATTTCCTTCATGTTTCATGATTCACAAGTTGTAAGGAATGAGATATTTAAACCCATCATTTTTTCTCTTCGCTCAGGAGATCTTTCAACACATTAATCTCCTTGTTGGAGTTATCCTGGGTTATATTTCACCTAAAGCCTTCCCTAAGGAATGTTGCTATTATGGTGCTTATCAATGATCCAAGTTTTCTCATATCCTCTTGGTGAAAGAAGTTTTTCATCTCGTTGGTGTTATCAATTATATTAGTTGTTTCAGTTAGTGGTGGGTTGTCACCTCATAATTTTGAGATGTGTTCCATAAGCCCTCAACAAGCTTGTTCTTTTCGTTGTTGATTTTCAAACAACTCCGTTCTAACCTTCTTGGAAGGATGTTTCCCAAATTCAATTGTGGTAGAAGTTATCATTTCCTTCTCCGTTCTCTTATTCCGACGATCTATTCAACACTCTTACTTAGTTCCTTTTGCTCCTCGTTGGGTTCAACACTCTTACTTATCGAAAGGACTATGATAGATCCCCTATACTTGTGGGTCATCAGCGCGCGAGGACCTGGCAGGTGGCTGGCTGTGTCTGGTCCTTTAGGTAGGCCGGCTTCTCCGTCCTTTATTTCTTTCTCTCTATCCCATTTACAGAAAATAGAGAGAAGGAAAAAGAGAAGAAAATAAATAGCCAATACGTTTGGACAATATTGAAACCTTTTATGTTAAGCTTAAGATTTATACTTAGCCAAAAATAAGAAGTTTCACCCAAATTGGAAGAGCTAAATTCAAATTCATTCGAACTCAATTTAAATGGATTGAACTACGGATAAGAGTTAGAAGTGTCCAAAAAAGGCTGTATGTTGAACAATCATGGAATGTAGATTGTTTTTTCTTTTTCCATCAGTCCGGTAATATAATAAGTCATCTCTCAAAAAGAAAACACAAACTACTCTGTTGCTCAACTGGTTAGCCCAAGGTTGCTGCCCAGCGTGAGGTTTTCGCTTCGATTCCCCACCAACACACACATTGCTTTATTTTGTTTTCTCCCTATTTATTTCTTCTACGCACTGACATGCGAGGCCACTTAGGTAGAGAGAGAAAATGAGCTGACAAGGTGTTGTTTAACTAGTCAACTAATAAATACGAAACTCTACGATGTGACAGTGACCGTATAATCACCACAACACGTATATAGTGATCGTATTAACCGTATTGTTGATTACAATGACCAAAGTGAGCATACACGACAAGTTCAACGACCACCGGTGCATTTTACTCTAACTATGAATGTGAGGGCACTAAGAACTACTTGTTGCGTTGTGTAGTTTCCTCCATTACATGAAGTAGAATGGAAATAATGACTCACGATGTGATATCTCGCTATCTCCAATTGTATCAACTGCATGTATCCTTTCTTTTTTTCATATAGAAATTCCATTGTTATCATGGATTTGACACCTAAGTGTAGGATCGAAAGTAGGTCTAGAGGGGGGGTGATTAGACTACTTGACCAAATAAAAATCTAGGCTTTTCCCAATTTTAAGTCTTGGCAGATTTTAGCAACTTAGCACAAGTCAAGCAATCAACCTACACATGCAATTCTAAGAGTATAGCAGCGGAAAGTAAAACATTGCATATGAAGGTAAAGGGAAGGGTTTGGAGAAGGCAAACACAATTGGAGACACAGAGATTTTTGGCGTGGTTCCGATAGGTGGTGCTATCGTACATCCACGTTGATGGAGACTTCAACCCACGAAGGGTAACGGTTGCGTGAGTCCACGAAGGGTCCACGAAGAAGCAACCTTGTCTATCCCACCATGGCCATCGCCCACGAAGGACTTGCCACACTTGGGTTAGATCTTCACGAAGTAGGCGATCTCCTTGCCCTTACAAACTCCATGGTTCAACTCCACAATCTTGTCAGAGGCTCCGAAGTGACACCTAACCAATCTAGGAGACACCACCCTCCAAAAGGTAATAGAGGCAAACATCTGGCTTTTGAATTTGTGCATTATTTAAAATTTTCTTTTGAATGCAAATGCACAATCGATTAGGATCATGGGTTACTCTTCCATGTCACATACATCTTGGTGGAGCGCTCAAAATGATAGAATATAAGGAACATGCAGTCATCACCAAGGCAAACATGATTGATCATACACGAGTAGTAAGATAACATCTTTCAAGCATACATTAAAGCATAATATGATCAAACACATGATCATAAGAGTATCTCACACAAGCACAAATATTGTAGCAAGCAAACAAACAAATATCAAGTAGCAAGAGAGGCAAACAAAAGGCAAAACACACACACTCTCTCTCTCTCTCGAAGCCTAAGATCTATACACTTCCTCCCCCTTTGGCAACAAGTTACCAAAAAGTTTGAAAATGCATAGTGCTATGCGGCACTCTAAGCACGATATCCAGGAGCTCCGGTGTGCGTAGATGGCATGGAGAGGATAGCATCTGCAAACACTTCCGAGGATGTCTGAGGAACTGGAGGAGTTGCAACTGGAGGTACAACAGTGGTAGTTGCAGCAGGTGCTGAAGCAGTAGCTTTGGAGTCTCTGTCAACTGGTACAACTGAAGACCTATGTGCTCTTGGCACTCTCTGAAAGTCATCTGTAGTTGGCCTGTCACTCCTGTCCTCAATGTCTTCCTGTATCTTCTCAATTGTGGTTTGAATCTCAGTGACCTTCACATCTAAATCATGAAGCTTTGTCTCAAAGATCCTCTCAAGGCTCTCTTGATTTCGAGTCAGGGAGGCTAGTCCTTTCTCTATTCTCACTATTGCCTCGAGCAGATAGCTGAGCTGATCTTGTTAGTCTTGAGATTGATAGCTGAAACATCTGGCATCTTGGAAGTCTTTGCTACCCTTGCTTTCTCTCGCTTCTCCCGAGCCTCTACATATGTAGGATGTGATGCATCCATGACAACAATGTTGTCCTCAAAGTCCGGCCTCAGGGGAAGGTGCTCTTTTCTAGTATATATGTCCTTGTTCCCATCTTGGAGTTGATGATCATCTAAATGTGGGGGGCATATCCACATGACCTCTTCTGATCTACAGCAGTCCTCTTGATTGTTTCAAAAATCAAGGTCATCACCTTGAACTTCTCTGGCACATCAAACATATGCATCAGGTTGATTGAATTACCATAGATCATTCGATGATCTCCAGACTTGGGAAGCAGAGTGTGCCTCAGTATAGTGTTAATGGTGGTCAGTCCTGACAACAGATAGTAAATTGGCCAAACTTGTGTGTCTCCAAGGCATCATGAGGGATTTCCTTGTACATATGAGCCATGGAGTTATGATCCTTCATGGGCTTGGCATAAAAATATGTGTCATCTTCACCTTCTTCAGGGGCATTGATCAACTTGGCCCATTCTGCAATGGATGATTGGTACCTTGTTCCTTCAGTCATCCAGACTATCTTGCCATCTGGATAGAAGTGTGCAGTTGAATAAAAATGCATGACCATCTCATCATTCTATTTAGTCATCTTCTGACCAACAAAAGTGTCAACTCCATTCATCTTGAAACTTTCATGAACTCTAGGAAAGTAATCTTCATTGTCATCAATGAATTTCCAGTCAACCCATCTCATGTCACTCACTATGGGCTTCTTGTCCAGAAGAACTGTCTCATAGAAGTCTTGATGCTCCTTGGTGTGAAATCTGTAGTCCACAGCAGTTCTTCTCCTCACAGGATATGTATATGCTTGTCTCCATAGTCTAAGACCTGCATCCTTTCTCACTTTCATATTCTCAGCCACTGGATGGTTGTCATCATGGTCTGAAATTTTTGGTTTAAGCTTCATGAGCACTTGTTGCTCCTCATCCTCTTGAACTTCAGGCACTGGGGCCTTGTTCTTCTCAGCAGATGGGATGTTTCTTGTGGATCTCTTGGGTGCAGTTGACTTTGGGGCTTGATCTGATGGCTTGGGAGCTATCTTGGGCTTAGATGAAGCAACCCCAGACTTGATAGCATCCCCCATAAGTTTCTGAGACTTGGGCACTTGCTCTTCGGCTTCCTCATCATCCTCGTCAGATTCCCTCATCATGGAAGGCTTTGCAATCACTCTAGCCATGGTCTTCTTGACCCTTTCTTTCCTTTTCTTGCCTCCAGCAGCCTCTTCCTGTGAAGATTTCATAGTTTCAAGAGTGGAGGCTCTGGCTTTGGACATGGGCTTCCTCTGAGCTGGAGCCTTCTTGTGCATGCCAGGCTTGATGGCAGCAGCAGCAGCTTGCTCTTTCTTGAGCACTTCCTTCTTTGAGATGACCTCCTCATCAACCACAAAGTCTTCATCTTCTGATTCCGAGGTTCTCTTTTTCTCTGCCTAGTTCCAGCCTTAGGCAAGTTGCTTTGGGTGCTTCTGCTACCCTCATCATAGCTGATGTTTGAGGGACTAGTGCCCTTACTGAGATTTTGTTGCTCCTCTGACCTGTTCTGGCTGTCACTATTGTCTGACATGGCTGAAACTAACCCTGTGAACAGATAGGTATAGGTAGAGTAGATGAGCATCACATAGTACAATTATTTTGGCAAAAAGTTGACTCAAAAACTTAATTTTAGTTTTCTGCAGAAAGCATTTCGGAGCTACCGATATGACAAACTCAGTGACACCGAAGCAACTTTAGAGTCTAAGCATGTGATTTTGGTCAGACCGAGACACAGTTCGGTGACTCCAAGATGCTAGGGTTTCACAGAGAAAGTGAACTCGGTCAAACTGATTTGTACACTTCGGTCAGACCGAGTAGTACATGTGCAATGGCCTCGGCCAAATCGGTGAGACCGTATACTTCAAATCGGTCAGTCCGAGATGAGTTCGGCGGAAACCTAACCCTAAGTTTTTGCATCAAAACTAATCTAGAGGAAGTTTTGGTTGGATAGAAAGATCTCCATCGTGGCTAGAAACATGGCATTGACCTTTGTGCAAGAATCAGAGTTAAAGATTGCACAAGGGAATCGAGTCCGTACCCTAACTGGGCGACGAACTCGCTACGGCGACAATGGCGGTGGAGATTCCTGTTGATGGCGGCGGAGACCAGCGGTGATACGTCCATTTTGTATCATGCTTTTATACCGATATTTATTGCATTATGGGCTGTTATTACACATTATGTCACAATACATATGCCTATTCTCTCTTATTTTACAAGGTTTACACGAAGAGGGAGAATGCCGGCGGCTGGAATTCTAGACTGGAAAAGGAGCCAATATTGGAGACCTATTCTGCACAACTCGAAAAGTCCTGAAACTCCACGAAAGTCAGTTTTGGAATATATTAAAAATATTGGGCAAAGAAAGCACCAGAGGGGGGCCACACCCTGTCCACGAGGGTGGAGGGCGCGCCCTACCCCCCTGGGCATGCCCCTTGCCTCGTGGGCCCCCTGGCAGGCCTCCGGTGCCCATCTTCTGCTATATGAAGTCTTTTGTCCTGGAAAAAATCAGAAGGAAGCTTTCGGGACGAAGCGCCGCCGTCTCGAGGCGGAACCTGGCGAAACCAATCTAGGGCTCCGGCGGAGCTGTTCTGCCGGGGAAACATCCCTCCGGGAGGGGGAAATCATCACCATCGATCCTCTCATCGGGAAGGGGTCAATCTCCATCAACATCTTCACCAGCACCATCTCATCTCAAACCCTAGTTCATCTCTTGTATCCAATCTTTGTCTCAAAACCTCATATTGGTACCTGTGGGTTGCTAGTAGTCTTGATTACTCCTTGTAGTTGATGCTAGTTGGTTTATTTGGTGGAAGATCATATGTTCAGATCCTTTATGCATATTAATACCCCTCTGATTATGAACATGAATATGATTTGTGAGTAGTTACTTTTGTTCCTGACGACATGGGAGAAGTCTTGCTATAAGTAGTCATGTGAATTTGGTATTCGTTCGATATTTTAATGAGATGTATGCTGTCTTTCCTCTAGTGGTGTTATGTGAACATCGACTACATGATACTTCACCATTGTTTGGGCCTAGGGGAAGGCATTGGGAAGTAATAAGTAGATGATGGGTTGCTAGAGTGACAAAAGCTTAAACCCTAGTTTATGCATTGCTTCGTAAGGGGCTGATTTGGATCCATATGTTTCATGCTATGGTTAGGTTTACCTTAATACTTCTTTTGTAGTTGTGGATGCTTGCAAGAGGGGTTAATCATAAGTGGGATGCTTGTCCAAGGAAGGGCAGTACTGTAACGCCCACGATGCGGCTATATCTCCCACGTGTCGAGGCACGACTTAGAGGCATAACCGCATAGTGGTTTTGTCACAAGAAGGGTCATCTTCACACAATCCCATGTAATGAACAAGAATGGGATAAAGAGTTGGCTTACAATCACCACTTCACACAATACATAAATATAATTCATACATCATCGAAAATACAATCATATAGACCGACTACGGTCAAAATCCAGAAGAAAATAAGACAACCCCAAATGCTAGATCCCCGATCGTCCCAACTGGGCTCCACTACTGATCATCAGGAAAAGACACATAGTAACGACCACGTTCCTCGTCGAACTCCCACTTGAGATCGACCCCATCATCTGCACTGGCATCGTCGGCACCTGCAACTGTTTTGGTAGAATCTGTGAGTCACGGGGACTCAGCAATCTCACACCCGCGAGATCAAGACTATTTAAGCTTATAGGAAAGGGAGGTGTAATAAGGTGGAGCTGCAGCGGCAATAAGCATATATGGTGGCTGACATACGCAAGAGAGAGCGAGAAGAGAAGCAACGGTCGTCATCTAGCAATGACCAAGAAGTGATCCTGAACACCTACTTACGTCATACATAACTCAGACCGTGTTCACTTCCCGGACTCCGCCGAGAAGAGACCATCACGGCTACACACGCAGTTGATGTATTTTAATTGGGTCAAGTGACAAGTTATCTACAACTGGACATTAACAAATTCCCATCTGCCTCATAACCGCGGGCACGGCTTTCGAAAGATAATACCCTGCAGGGGTGTCCCAACTTAGCCCATCATAAGCTCTCACGGTCAACGAAGGATAAACCTTCTCCCGGAAAAACCCGATCAGTCTCGGAATCCCGGTTTACAAGACATTTCGACAATGGTAAAACAAGACCAGCAAAGCCCCCGAATGTGCCGACAAATCCCGATAGGAGCTGCACATATCTCGTTCTCAGGGCACAACGGATGAGCCAGACGTCGGGTTGGCATAGACCCTGGTTGCCCAGGAGGCGCCGGACATCGCTCGGTTTGGGCCAGCACTCGAAGGAGCACTGGTCCGGGGGTTTAAAACAAAGATGACCCTCGGGCTCGCGAAAACCCGGGGGAAAAGGCTTAGGTGGAAAACGGTAAAACCAAAGTTGGGCCTTGCTGGAGGAGTTTTATTCAAGGCGAACTGTCAAGGGGGTCCCATAAATCACCCGACCGCGTAAGGAACGCAAACTCAAGGAACATAATCCCGGTATAACAGTAACTAGGGCGGCAAGAGTGGAACAAAACACCAGGCATAAGGCCGAGCCTTCCACCCTTTACCAAAATATATAGATGCATTAATTAAATAAGAGATATTGTGATAT
Source organism: Triticum aestivum (assembly GCF_018294505.1). Classification (NCBI taxonomy): domain Eukaryota; kingdom Viridiplantae; phylum Streptophyta; class Magnoliopsida; order Poales; family Poaceae; genus Triticum; species Triticum aestivum. The sequence goes on along the minus strand of NC_057814.1, from coordinate 407,751,332 downwards.
CCCAACATATCCATGTTCCAACATGGAACAAACTTCAACTTCACCTGCAACTAGCAACGCTATAAGAAGGGCTGAGCAAAAGTGGTAACATAGCCAAACAACGGTTTGCTAGGAAAGGATGGTTAGAGGCTGACATGGCTAAAATGGGAGACAAGATATAGCAAGTGATAGGTAGCGAAGCATGGCAATAGAGCGAACAACTAGCAAAGCAAATATAGAAGTGATTTCGAGGGGTGCTCATCTTGCCTGCAAGGTTCTCAGAGTTGTCGAAAGCTTGATCCTCGTAAGCGTACTCGACAGGTTCCTCGTTCACGAACTCGTCTCCCGGCTCTACCCAAGACAAGAACACAAATAAACGGAACCACAATCAACAACGAGAAATGCACAGGCAACATGATGCAAAACATGTATGATATGCAAGATATGATGTGCGATGCATATGCGTGCTTCGGAAGGAAAAAGATGAACAAGGCAGTAACTTGGCAAACCAAGCATGCCACTGGAAAGATGAGATGATTTCGGTCGAAATCGATATAAAAATCACCGGAATCGGATGCACGGTTTGCAAATGGCAAGCAAAACAAGAATGACACGAATCTGCGATTAACAGCATGATAGCACTTAAAATGCAACAAATAACAATTCTACAGCACCCCAACATAGCAAAAAAGCATATGAGAATAATCGACAGGAGATGCTTGACAAAAGATGAACACTGAGCTACGGCTAGTTCACAACATATCAAGCTCAAACAAGTATGGAAAAAGTGCAAAAGATAACAGGATCACAGACTTAGTGAAAAACTGGACATGGCAGAAAACAGCATCAGGTAGCAATGTTCAGAGCACGAAAACAACATGCTGCAGGAACTTAACATAGCAAAACAAGGCATGGCAGTGTTCTACTAAAAGCACATGACAAAAGTCCCTTACTGACCATAAGCCAAAAATGACCAGAAGATATGATGGCAAGCATGTAAACATAGCAAGTTTCGTTATCAGGTTTCAGACTTAGCAGAAAACAGAGCATGGCAGAAATAATAATATGTAGGCCTCTTTGTGAGCTTGATGCACTCACTACAGAGCAATGCACTGCAAACCAAGCACACCTACAGGAAGATGGCATGTTTGTGAAGCTAACCATCACAAGAACAATTGCATAGCATGTATGGATCAACTACAATAAGCTTGGCAAAATTGCATATCATGTTAAGAATCTACCAGAAATATTTTATAGCAAAAGTAGAGCAGGATTGAGTCATGCTATGGCACTCCATAAATGCAAAAAATTGCAGGGATGGATCAACTACAACTATATCTACAAAACATCCTTACTGAACATCTCCAAAATATGCATGGATCTCTCTGTAGCATCAAGTTTACATGGCAACAAAATTACAGCAGACAAGTCCCTGAAATCAGAAATATTACGGGGCCTACTTTGCATGCTTGTGCTACTCACCACAGAGATCACACAAATACATGGACTACACCAATGGAAATATGGCATGACATACTTCAAAACACATGTAGAGCTCATGCCCAAAAGATGCACAGATTTAAAGATACAAAAATGACAAATCTCCAAGTTCTGTCAAGAACCAGAGAATAACAGCAACTAGCCCTTTTCCAACAGAGATTTGGGCATCAAGACGACCTCTAATGAACATGGTGCAATTGAACAAAATGAAGAGCATCACGAGGCGAACAATTTGACATATTACACGCGCGAATCTGATTTACATGCAAGGAGTTATGGCATCACGAACAAATGCACATGCTGAGAAAAATCCAACACTTAGAAATATTTCGGAGGGGGTTCGGGTCAACGCTCACAGAGATCCAGATCCGATCGGGGCTGAGCCTTCGAGGGAGATCGCCGGGGCGGCAGTGCGGCTCGCCGGCGGGAGGGGAGGAGAGGCCGGAGAGGAGGCCGGCCGGGGCTCGGGCTCCGGTGGAGGGGCGCGGCCCGAGGCGGCGGAGCTCGAAGCGGCGGCGGCGGCGAGGGAGGTGCGCCGGAGCACGGCGGGCGACGGGCAGCCGTGGCGCCGGCGAGGCACAAAGGCGGCGGCGCGGGCCAGGCGCGGGAGCCGGCGGGCGTCGGGGCTGGTGCGGGAGGCGGCGGGCTGGCCTGCGGGCCGCGGCAGCAGCGACGGCGCGAGCGTGCCACGTGGCGGCTCGGGAGTGGTTGCGGTGGGCGGCGCGGTTGTCCAGCGGGAGCTGGACGCGTCCGCCCGCGGAGAGAGGATTTAGGGTTTCCGGAGTCTGCGAATGTATCTCGGGATGCCCACATATTTATAGGTAGAGGGAGCTAGGAGGCTCCAAATGAGGTGCAGTTTTCGCCCACACGATCGTGATCGAACGACCTAGAGCATGGAAGAGAGTTTGGTGGGTTTTGGGCTGGTTTTTGAGGGGTTTTTTGCTGGACACTAAAATGGACTTTGCGGATGCCCGGTTAACCGTTGGAGTACCAAACGACCTCCAAATGGAACGAAACTTGACCGGTGGACTCCAGGTGGTATATTAAGGCCACTTGAAAAGTCTTGGTCCATTCCAAGAAAGTTTGACACCCGCACACGAAAGAAAACAAGAGGGGTGCACCGGAGGAGATAGGAGCGCCGGATTGCAAAACGGACAACGGGGGAAATGCTCGGATGCAAGAGACGAACACGTATGTGAATGCAATGCACATGATGACATGATATGAAAATGCATGACATGACAAAATACAAAACGAAAGACAAAACCCGACAACGGAGGGAAAAACATGACACATAGCCGGAAATGGCAAGAGTCGGAGTTACAAATATGGCAAGTTACATGCGGGGTGTTACAAGTACCCAAGCACCGGTCCACCCACATATCAAATTACCAAAGTAACGAACGCGAATCATATGAGCATGCGGGGTGTTACAAGTACCCAAGCACCGGTCCTCGGGAGCGCTTTCCTTTATATAAGAGTTTGTCCAGGCTTGTCCTTTGCTACAAAAAGGATTGGGCCACCTTGCTGCACCTTGTTTACTTTTGTTACTTGTTACCTGTTACAAATTACCTTATCACAAAACTATCTGTTACCGATAATTTCAGTGCTTGGAGAGAATATCTTACTGAAAACCGCTTGTCATTTCCTTCTGCTCCTCGTTGGGTTTGACATTCTTACTTATCGAAAGGACTACGATAGATCCCCTATACTTGTGGGTCATCAAGCGGCAGGAGGGCGCTGGTGACGATGGAGACGATCCGAAAACCAGGAGGGGCGGCAGAGCTGGGCAGGCGCGGTTGGAGGTTTGAAGTAATTTCCAAAATTCAACCCGCGGATATATATACCCAGTAACTGTCGGTGTGACCGAGTGGAACGACTCAGTGGCACCGAGATGCAGAATCGCAAGCGGCTACTGCAACTCGGTGAGACTGAACTGTTCTAATCGGTTGCACTGAGATGAAAACCTAGATCAACTCAATGAGTTCGGTGAGACCAAAAGGAATGAATCGGTGAGACCGAGAACCATTGAGAGGTTTCGGAAGTTTAAGCCCTTGACAGATCGGTGGCTCCGTGTGCTCCTCACCCGTAGGGTCCGAATTCAACTTGATCAAACTTTGTGATGGAGCATGAATAGAGTTTGAGACGAGAAAAGCATAGGTAGCTAGAGGGAGTTCTTAGGCATTCTTGTCCATCTATTTGGAAAAAAGAAAAGCCAAACAATCAAAACAACAAATGGATGTCCTCGAATGGGGAAAAATATGCAACCAACAAGCTCACAGAATAAAATAGCAAATGAAATATGTGGCAAAGCATGCACAAACACTCTAGCATCTATCAAGCAATTGGCGATGACTAGGTCATCTATATATGAGTATATTGACTGAGGAGTCAAATGAGAACATTTGATCGTAGGTCATACTCAAGTGGGGTTACCACTTTTACATAAAGCATTGTTCTGTTCACACCATTAGAGTTGATTTAGCTCAATTCTTGGAGCAAAGCTCCCCCTAGATGTGATATCCCCCCGTAGGAGGGATGAACTAACCTTGGGTTTAGTCGATGACGACTTCATGTAGGTGTTGAAGGTGTAGATGCTCAATGTTGATGTAGATCATTTGGAGCAATCCATTGGAGTGAGTTGCACTTTCAATACCTACATGGGTTAGTCCCACAAGGAACACACAAGGATATCCATAGACATAGAGTGAAGTTTTCCATGGAAGCATTAGGTTACCTTGTCCCTTGTCTTACCAACAAGAGGGTTTGTGACTCCTTGAACTAGTGCAAGATGTGAAAGTTGATTGCACTTGTCCTTGCCAAAATGAATATGAGTGAAGTATGTTGGCGGAGTCACCCTCAAGAACCATCTAGTTCTTCTCCTTTGGGATCCACATCATCTTGATGGGAATCCTTGGAGTGGTAGTCATACTTGATGAAGTAGAGCTTGATGTAGTCTTGGGAACCCACTTGACCAAGGCCTTTGGAGCTTATTCAAATGCATCAATCTCTTCTTGAAGCTTGTCCTTACCTTTTAGCTTGTGGTCTTGTGGTGGAAGATCATCTTGAGCTTGTGTTTCCTTGAAAGAAGTAGGATCATACTTCTCTTGTTGAGGAACAAACTTTGTCTTGGGGCATTGATCTTCTTCCCACTCAACTCCATTGGCATTGAACTTGCGATCAAAACCAATACCTTGATTCTTCCGGTGCCTTCCTTGCTTGCGTACAATTTCCTCAAATTTCTTACTTCCGGCAAGGCTCTTGTAAACACCTTTCTCTATAGTTCCCTTCAATAAGCTATTTTCTTGCTCAAGTGTAACTTGGCTATGAGAATCATTAGTGGAATCAAGAGAACTACTAGAAGCAACAATATTGGATTTAACATGATTATTGTTACTACTAGAAGAAGAATCTTTCTTGCTCTTGTTGCTAGAATTTACTTGTGGCATGTAAGTAGACAAGAGTAAATGCTTGGCAAGAAGAACTTTTCTTACGAAGATCATCATTGATTGCTTTTAAGAACCCATGCTCTTGCTCAAGATTGAGCTTTTCAAAGCGAAGCTTCTCATGAGTCTTTAAAAGGTCTCGATGATCCTATAAGGTAGTTTCATGAGCTAACTTAAGAGTGTTTAGTTCTTTAGTTAGACGCTCAATCTCCTTCTTATCATTGTCATTCGTTTCATCTTGATTAGCATGATTAATAGCAGTTTCATCATAGTTTTCATCACTAGAGTTGTCAACAAGTAAATCATCATCACCTAGCAAATCATCTTCATCACTATTGAAATCAACATACTCGGGGTGTGATACCTTGGGGCCTTTAGCCATGAAGCATCTTCCAATCCCTTCATTTGGTGAGTCGAATATTGAAGGAAATATGCCCTAGAGGCAATAATAAAGTTGTTATTTTATATTGCCTTATATCATGATAAATGTTTATTATTCATGCTAGAATTGTATTAACCGAAAACTTGATACATGTGTGGATACATAGACAAAACACCGTGTCCCTAGTAAGCCTCTACTAGACTAGCTCATTAATCAAGGATGGTTAAGTTTCCTAACCATAGACATGTGTTGTCATTTGATGAACGGGATCACATCATTAGGAGAATGATGTGATGGACAAGACCCATCCATTAGCTTAGCATATTGATCATTCAGTTTTGTTGCTATTGCTTTCTTCATGTGAAATACATATTCCTTCAACTATGAGATTATGCAACTCCCGGATACCGGAGGAATACCTTGTGTGCTATCAAACGTCACAACGTAACTGGGTTACTATAAAGATGCTCTATAGGTATCTTCGAAGGTATTTGTTGGGTTGGCATAGATCGAGATTAGGATTTGTCACTCCGAGTATCGGAGAGGTATCTCTGGGCCCTCTCGGTAATACACATCATAAGAAGCCTTGCAAGCAAAGTAACTAATGAGTTAGTTACAGGATGATGTATTACGGAACGAGTAAAGAGACTTGCCGGTAACGAAATTGAACTAGGTATGTAGATACCGACGATCGAATCTCGGGCAAGTAATATACCGATGGACAAAGGGGATAACGTCTGTTGTCATAACGGTTCGACCGATAAAGATCTTCAGGTTCCGCTATTGGTTATTGACCGGAGAGGTGTCTCGGTCATGTCTACATAGTTCTCGAACCCGTAGGGTCCGCACACTTAATGTTCGATGATGATATAGTATTATATGAGTTTTGTGATTTGGTGACCGAATGTTGTTCGGAGTCCCGGATGAGATGACGGAAATGACAAGGAGTCTCGAAATGGTCGAGAGGTAAAGATTGATATATATAGGACTATGGTATTTGGACACCAGAAGTGTTCCAGAGGGTATCGGGTACTTATTGGGTCACCGGAAGGTGCTTCGGGTACTCCCGGCAATCCTATGGGCCATATGGGCCTTGTGAAGTACCACACCAGCCCACAAGGGGCTGGTGCACCCTACAAGGCTATAGGAGGAGGAGAAGGAAAGGGGGAAGGGAAAGAAAGTGTGGATTAGGATTCCCACTTCCTTCCCTCACCCCCCCTTCTTTCCTTCCCATTCATCCATACATGGAAAGGGGGGCGCAGGGCAAGGCAGGGCCCCTAGGGGGCAGCGGCCAACCCTAGGACGCCCCTGGCTTCCTCTCCTCCCCTCCCACCTATATATATGTGGGTACGGGGCGCCTAGAACACAGACACCATCAATTGTTATCCGTGTGCGGTGCCCCCTCCACAGTTTACACCCCCGGTCATATTCTGGCGGTGCTTAGGCGAAGCCTTGCGCGGATCACTGCACCATCACCGTCAACAAACCTTGTGTTGATGGAACTCCTCTACTTCCTCGACACCTTGCTGGATCAAGAAGGCGAGGGACGTCATCGCGCTGAACGTGTGCAGAACTCGGAGGTGCCGTATGTTCGGTACTTGATCGGTCGGAGCTAGAATAAGTTTGACTACATCAACCGCGTTGTCAAACGCTTCCGCTTTCGGTCTACAAGGGTACGTGGACACACTCTCCCCCTCTCGTTGCTATGCATCTCCTAGATAGATCTTGCGTGAGCGTAGGAATTTTTCTGAAATTGCATAATACGTTTCCCAACAGTGGCATCAGAGCCAGCTCTATTTGTAGGTGATATGCATGAGTAGAACACAAAGAGTTGTGGGTGGTGATCGTCATACTGCTTACTACCAATGTCTTATTTTGATTCGGCGGTATTGTTGGATGAAGCGGCCTGGACCAACCTTACATGACCACGTTCATGAGACCGGTTCCATCGATAGACATGCAACTAGTTTTGCATAAAGGTGGCTAGCGGGTGTTTGTTTCTCCTACTTTAGTTGAATCGAATTCGACTGCGGCCGGTCCTTGTTGAAGGTTAAAACAGCAAACTTGATAAATCACCGTTGTGGTTATAATGCGTAGGTAAGAACGATTCTTGCTAGAAGCCCGTAGCAGCCACGCAAAACTTGTAACAACAAAGTAGAGGACGTCTAACTTGTTTTTGCAAGGCATGTTGTGATGTGATATGGTCAAGACATGATATGATATACGTTATTGTATGAGATTATCATGTTTTGTAAAAGTTATCGGCAACTGGCAGGAGCCTTATGGTTGTCTCTTTATTGTATGAAATGCAAATGCCATGTAATTGCTTTACTTTATCACTATGCATTAGCGATAGTTTTAAAGCAATAGTTGGCGAGACGATCATGACGCGACGATGGAGATCAAGGTGTCGAGCCGGTGACGATGGAGACATGATGATGCTTTGGAGATGGAGATCAAAAGCAGAAGATGATGATGGCCATATCATGTCACATATTTTTATTGCATGTGATGTTTATCTTTTATGCATCTTATTTTGCTTAGTACGGCGGTAGCACTATAAGATGATCCCTTAACTAAAATTTCAAGGTATAAGTGTTCTCCGTTAGTATGCACCGTTGCGATAGTTAGTCGTGTTGAGACACCACGTGATGATCGGGTGTGATAGACTCTACGTTCAAATACAACGGGTGCAAGACAGTTTTGCACATGTGGAATACTTGGGTTAAACTTGAAGAGCCTGGCATGTACAGACATGGCCTCAGAACACTGGAGACCGAAAGGTCGAACGTGAATCATATAGTAGATGTGATCAACATAGAGATGTTCACCATTGATGACTACTCCATCTCACGTGATGATCGGACATGGTTTAGTTGATTTGAATCATGTATCACTTAGATCACTTGAGGGATGTCTATTTACATGGGAGTTCTTAAGTAATTTGATTAATTGAACTTAATTTATCATGAACTTAGTCCTGATAGTATTTGCATATCTATGTTGTAGATCAATAGCTCGCAATTTAGCTCCCTTATTTTTTTGATATGTTCCTAGAGAAAACTAAGTTGAAAGATGATAGTAGCAATGATGCGGACTGGGTCCGTGATCTGAGGATTATCCTCATTTCTGCACGGAAGAATTATGTCCTTGATGCACCGCTAGGTGACAAACCTGTTGCAGGAGCAGATACAGACGTTATGAACGTTTTGCAAGCTCGATAGGATGACTACTTGATAGTTTAGTGCGCCATGCTTTACGGCTTAGAACTGGGACTTCAAAGACGTTTTGAACAGCACGGATCATATGAGATGTTCCAGGAGTTGAAATTGGTATTTCAGACTCAAGCCTGTGTCAAGAGGTATGATACGCCTGACAAGTACTTTGCCTACAAGATGGAGGAGAATAGCTCAACCAGTGAGCATGTGCTCAGAATGTCTGGGTACTACAATCACTTGAATCAAGTGGGAGTTAATCTTCCAGATAAGATAGTGATTGACAGAGTTCTCTAGTCACTATCACCAAGCTACTAGAACTTCGTGCTGAACTATAATGTGCATGGGATAATGGAAAAGATTCCCGAGCTCTTCGCGATGCTGAAATCGGCGAAGGTGGAAATCAAGAAAGAGCATCAAGTGTTGATGGTTAACAAGACCACTAGTTTCAAGGAAAAGGACAAAGGAAAAGAAAGGGAACTTCAAGAAGAATGACAAGCAAGTTGCCACTCCCGTGAAGAAGCCCAAAGCTAGACCTAAGCCTGCTTCTACTGCAAAGGGAATGGTCACTAGAAGCGGAACTACCCCAAATACTTGGCGGATAAGAAGGATGGCAAAGTGAACAAAGGTATATTTGATATACATGTTATTGATGTGTACTTTACTAGTGTTCATAGTAACCCCAAGGTATTTGATACCGGTTTAGTTGCTAAGATTACTAACTCAAAACAGGAGTTGCAAAATGAACAGAGACTAGTTAAGGGCGAGGTGACGATGTGTGTTGGAAGTGATTCCAAGGTTGATAAGATCACCATCGCACACTCCCTCTACCTTGGAGATTAGTGTTGGACCTAAATAAATGTTATTTGGTGTTTGCGTTGAGCATGAATATGATTGGATCATGTTTATTGCGATACGGTTATTCATTTAAGTCAGAGAATAATTGTTGTTCTGTTTACATGAATAAAACCTTCTATGATCATAAACCCAATGTAAATGGTTTATTGAATCTTGATCGTAGTGATACACATATTCATAATATGGATGCCAAAAGATGCAAAGTTGATAATAATATTGCAACATACTTGTGGCACTACCGTTTAGGTCATATTGGTGTAAAGCGCATGAAGAAACTCCATGTAGATGGGCTTTTGGAATCACTTGATTATGAATCATTTGATACTTGCGAACCATGCCTCATGGGCAAGATGACTAAAACTCTGTTCTCCGGAACAATGGAGCGAGCTAATGACTTATTGGAAATAATACATACCGATGTATGCGGTCCGATGATTGTTGAGGCACACAGCGGGAATTGTTATTTTCTGACCTTCACAGATGATTTGAGCAGATATGGGTATATCTACTTAATGAAACACAAGTCTGAAACATTTGAAAAGTTCAAGGAATTTCAGAGTGAAGTGGAGAATCATCGTAACAAGAAAATAAAGTTTCTACGATCTGATCGCGGAGGTGAATATTTGAGTTACGAGTTTCGCCTTCATTTAAAAATTTGTGGAACAGTTTCACAACTCACACCACCTGGAACACCACAGCGTAATGGTGTGTCCGAACATTGTAACCGTACTTTATTAGATATGGTGCGATCTAAGATGTCTCTTACCGATTTAACACTATCATTTTGGGGTTATGCATTAGAGACAGCTGCATTCATGTTAAATAGGGCACCGTCTAAATCTGTTGAGACAACGTCATATGAACTGTGGTTTGGCAAGAAACCTAAGTTGCGTTTCTTTAAGTTTGGGGTTGCGACACTGATGTCAAAAGGCTTCAGCCTGATAAGCTCGAACCCAAATCGGAGAAGTGCATCTTCATAGGATACCCTAAGGAAACAATTGGGTACACCTTCTACCACAGATCCGACGGCAAGATCTTTGTTGCCGAGAATGGAACCTTTCTAGAGAAGGAGTTTCTCTCAAAAGAAGTGAGTGGGAGGAAAGTAGAACTTGATGAGGTTATTGTACCTTCTCTCGAATTGGAAAGTAGCACATCAGTGAAGTCCGTTCCCGTGATGCCTACACCAACTAGAGAGGAAGCTAATGATGATGATCATGAAACTTCGGATCAAGTTACTACTGGACCTCGTAGGTCGAACAGAGCATGTTCCGCACCAGAGTAGGTACGGTAATCCTGTCCTGGAAAGTCATGTTATTAGACCATGGAGAACCTATGAACTATGAAGAAACTATGATGAGCCCAGATTCCGACAGATGGCTTGAGGCCATGAAATCTGAGATAGGATCCATGTATGAGAACAAAGTGTGGACTTTGGTGGACTTGCCCAATGATCAGCAAGCCATTGAGAATAAATGGATCTTCAAGAGGAACACAGACACTGATGGTAGTGTTAGTATCTACAAAGCTCGACTTGTCGCAAAAGGTTTTCGACAAGTTCAAGGTGTTGACTACAATGAGATTTTCTCACTCATAGCGATGCTTAAGTCTGTCCGAATCATGTTAGCAATTGCCAAATTTTATGAAATCCGGCAAATAGATGTCAAAACTGCATTCCTTAATGGATTTCTTAAAGAAGAGTTGTATATGATGCAACCAAAAGGTTTTGTCGATCCTAAAGGTGCTAACAAAGTGTGCAAAACTCCAGCGATCCATCTATGGACTGGTGCAAGCATCTCAGAGTTGGAATATACGCTTTGATAAGGTGATCAAAGCATATGGCTTTATACAGACTTATGGTGAAGCCTGTATTTACAAGAAAGTGAGTGGGAGCTCTGTAGCATTTCTAATATTATATGTGGATGACATATTGTTGATTGGAAATGATGTAAAAATTTTGGATAGCATAAAAGGATATTTGAATAATAATTTTTCAATGAAAGACCTCGGTGAAGCTGCTTACATATTGGGCATCAACATCTATAAGATAGATCAAGACGCTTGATAAGACTTTCAATGAGTTCATACCTTGATAAGATTTTGAAGGAGTTCAAAATGGATTAGTCAAAGAAGGAGTTCTTGCCTGTATTGTAAGGTGTGAAGTTGAGTAAAGACTCAAAACCTGACCACGGCAGAAGATAAAGAGAGAATGAAAGTCATTCCCTATGCCTCAGCCATAGGTTCTATAAAGTATGCCATGCTGTGTACCAAACATGTTGTGTACCTTGCCATGAGTTTGGCAAGGGGGTACAATAGTGATCCAGGACTAGATCACTGGAAACTGGTCAAAATTATCCTTAGTTACCTTAAAGAGGACTAAGGAAATGTTTCTCGGTTATGGAGGTGATAAAGAGTTCGTCGTAAAGAATTACGTTGATGCAGGCTTTGACAGTGATCTAGATGACTCTAAGTCTCAATCTAGATACGTATTGAACGTAGGAGCAATTAGCTAGAGTAGCTCCATGCAGAGCATTGTACACATAGAATTTTGCAAAATACATACGGATCTGAATGTGGCAGACCCGTTGACTAAACCTCTCCCACAAGCAAAACATGATCACACCTTAATACTCTTTGTGTATTAATGACATGGCGATGTAAACTAGATTATTGACTCTAGTAAACCCTTTGGGTATTGGTCACATGGCGATGTGAACTACGGGTGTTAATCACATGGCGATGTGAACTATTGGTGTTAATCACATGGTGATGTGAACTAGATTATTGACTCTAGTGCAAGTGGGAGACTTAAGGAAATATGCCCTAGAGGAAATAATAAAGTTGTTATTTTATATTTCCTTATATCATGATAAATGTTTATTATTCATGCTAGAATTGTATTAACCGGAAACTTGATACATGTGTGGATACATAGACAAAACACCGTGTCCCTAGTAAGCCTCTACTAGACTAGCTCATTAATAAAAAATGGTTAAGTTTCCTAACCATAGACATGTGTTGTCATTTGATGAACGGGATCACATCATTAGGAGAATGATGTGATGGAAAAAACCCATCCGTTAGCCTAGCATATTGATCGTTCAGTTTTATTGCTATTGCTTTCTTCATGTCAAATACATATTCTTTCGACTATGAGATTATGCAACTCTCGGATACTGGAGGAATACCTTGTGTGCTATCAAACATCACAACGTAACTGGGTGATTATATAGATGCTCTATAGGTATCTCCGAAGGTATTTGTTGGGTTGGCATAGATCGAGATTAGGATTTGTCACTCCAAGTATCGGAGAGGTATCTCTGGACCCTCTCGGTAATACACATCATAAGAAGCCTTGCAAGAAAATTAACTAATGAGTTAGTTACAGGATGATGTATTACGGAACGAGTAAATAGAGTTGCCGGTAGTGAGATTGAACTAGGTACGTAGATACCGATGATCGAATCTCGGGCAAGTAACATACCGATGAACAAAGGGAATAATGTATGTTGTCATAATGGTTCGACTGATAAAGATCTTTGTAGAATATGTAGGAGCCAATATGAGAATCCAGGTTCCGCTATTGGTTATTGACCGGAGAGGTGTCTCGGTCATGTCTACATAGTTCTTGATCCCGTAGGGTCCGCACAGTTAACGTTCGATGACGATATAATATTATATGAGTTTTGTGATTTGGTGACTGAATGTTGTTTGGAGTCCCAGATGAGATCACGGACATGACGAGGAGTCTCGAAATGGTCGAGAGGTAAAGATTGATATATAGGACGATGGTATTCGGACACCAAAAGTGTCCCGGAGGTATCGGGTACTTATCGGGTCACCGAAGGTGTTTCGGGTACCCCCAGCAATCCTATGGGCCTTGTGAAGGAACACACTAGCCCACAAGGGGTTGGTGCGCCCTATAAGGCTATAGGAGGAGGAGAAGGAAAGGGGGGAAGGGAAAGGAAAGTGTCGATTAGGATTCCCACTTCCTTCCCTCACCCTCCCTCTTTCCTTCCCCTTCATGCATACATGGAAAGGGGGGCCGTGATGCGGCTTGAAGCTACGTCGGTATTTCCCCACAGAGGAAGGGATGATGCAGCACAGCGGCGGTAGGTATTTCCCTCAGATGTGAAACCAAGGTTATCGAACCAGTAGGAGAACCAAGCAACACAACGTAAACAACACCTGCACACGAATAACAACTTCTCGCAACCCGGCGTGTAAAAGGGGTTGTCAATCCCTTTCGGGTAGCGGCGCCCCAGATGACCAAACGGACGTGAGATAAAATTGTAGTAGATTAATAGATCGAATGCCAAATAAAATAAATAAGAATAAAACACAGCAAGGTATTTTTGTATTTTTGGTTTAATAGATATGAAAAATAAAAGCAAAGGAAAAGTAGATCGCAAAGGCAAATAATATGAGAAAGAGACTGGGGGCCGTAGGTTTCACTAGTGGCTTCTCTCGAGAAAAATAGCAAACGGTGGGTGGACAAATTACTGTTGGGCAATTGATAGAACTTCAAATAATCATGAGGATATCCAGGCAATGATCATTATATAGGCATCACGTCCAAGATTAGTAGACCGACTCCTGCCTGCATCTACTACTATTACTCCACACATCGACCGCTATCCAGCATGCATCTAGTGTATTAAGTTCATGGAGAAACGGAGTAATGCAATAAGAACAATGACATGATGTAGACAAGATCTATCTATGTAGGGATAGACCCCATCGTTTTATCCTTAGTAGCAATGATACATACGTGTCGGTTCCCTTTCTGTCACTGGGATCAAGCACCGTAAGATCGAACCCACTACAAAGCACCTCTTCCCATTGCAAGATAAATAGATCAAGTTGGCCAAACAAAACCCAAATATCGGAGAAGAAATACAAGGCTATAAGAAATCATGCATAAAAGAGATCAAAGAAACTCAAATACTTTCATGGATATAAAAAGATATTTCTGATCATAAACTCAAAGTTCATCGATCCCAACAAACACACCGCAAAAAGAGTTACATCATATGGATCTCCAAGAGACCATTGTATTGAGAATTCAGCGAGAGAGAGGAAGACATCTTGCTACTAACTACGGACCCGAAGATCTACAAAGAACTACTCGCGCATCATCGGAGAGGCACCAATGGAGGTGGTGAACCCCATCCGAGATGGTGTCTAGATTGGATCTGGTGGTTTTGGACTCTGCGGTGGCTGGACTTGATTTTCATCAACTCCCCTAGGGTTTATGGAATATTGGGGTATTTATAGAGCAAAGAGGCGGTCCGGGGGGCACCCGAGGTGGGCACAACCCACTAGGGCGCGCCTGGGCCTCCTGGCGCGCCCTGGTGGGTTGTGCTCTCCTCGGAGTACCCCTAGGCGCAGCCAGGGCCCATTAGCTGTCTTCTGGTCCAAAAAAAATCTCCGTAAAGTTTTGTTGCGTTTGGACTCCGTTTGGTATTGATTTCCTGCAATGTAAAAAACATGCAGAAAACAAAAACTGGCACTTGGCACTATGTCAATAGGTTAGTACCAAAAAATGATATAAAATGACTATAAAATGATTATAAAACATCCAATATTGATAATATAACAACATGGAACAATAAAACATTATAGATACGTTGAAGACGTATCAGCATCCCCAAGCTTAACTCCTACTCGTCCTCGACTAGGTAAGTGATAAAAACAGAATTTTTGATGTGGAATGTTGCCTATCATGTCATATCATATTTCTTTTCTTTGTAGCATGGACATTTGGAATTTTATATTGTTCAAAGCAATAGTCTAGTTGTGAAATGATAATTTAAATACTCAAGCATATCAACAAGCAACCATGTCTTTCAAAATATCAACGCTAAAATAAGTTATCCCTAGCCCATTATGCTCAATCATTGATCCATTCATGAAACACACTCGCATATCAGCTACACCCAATACTCAAGTACGATCATATTGCCTCCTAGTTGGTGCTTTTATAAGAGAAGATGGAGACTCAAATTCAAAATAAAAAATGCATAAACTAAAAGAAAGGCCCTTCGCAGAGGGAAGTAGGGATTTGTAGAGGTGCCAGAGCTCGAAGCGAAAAATTTAGAGATAAAAACATTTTGGTAGGTGTATCCTTCCCACCAACAAAAACGACTTAGAGTTCCCAACACTTAGAGTTCTCAACATGACTCACATATCGCATCATAATATCTCAAAACTATTACTAAGAATCAAGTTTATTTTGTCCAATGATCTTCATGAAAGATTTTATCATATCCTTCTTGGATATCTATCACTTTGGGACTAATTTTTATATGTTGCTTTTGATAAGCTCAAACAAATATAAGTGAAGATCATGAGCATAATTTTTCTTTCTTTCTCTCAAATTAATTTAAGTGAAGCAAGAGAGAATTTCTTGAAAATTTTACTAACTCTAAAATAAATCTAAGTGAAGCAAGAGAGCATTTCTTAAAAAATACTAAAGCACACCGTGCTAAAAAGATATAAGTGAAGCACTAGACCAAGTCCATAGCTCATAAAAATTTAAGTGAAGCATAGATAGCTATTCTAACAAGTCATGACATAATTTTGGCTCTCTCAAATAGGTGTTTCCAGCAAGGAATCATGACTTAAAACACAAAATGAAACAAGCAAAGACTCATATCATATAAGATGTTCCAAGCAAAACACATAGTATGTGACGAATAAAAATATAGCTTCGAGTAAAATACCGATGGTCGTTAGAAGAAAGAGGGGATGCCACTCGGGGCATCCCCAAGCTTAGTTGCTTGCTCTCTTTTGGAAAATACCTTGGGATGACGGGGCATCCCCAAGCTTAGGCTCTTCTTACTCCTTATTCCTTCATCCATCGTGAGATAACCCAAAACTTGAAAACTTCAATCACACAAAACTCAACAAAACCTTCGTGAGATCCGTTAGTAAAAGGCAAACAAATTCATATGTACTGTAAAAGGCAAATCGTGAGATGGTGTCTAGATTGGATCTGGTGGTTCTGAGTCTGCGGATGGAATTGATTTTCGTCGACTCCCCTAGGGTTTCTGGAATATTGGGGTATTTATAGAGCAAAGAGGCGGTCCGGCGGGCACCCGAGGTGGGCACAACCCACCAGGGTGCGCCTGGGCCTGTTGATGTGCCCTGGTGGGTTGTGTTCTCCTCAGAGGACCCCCAGGCGCAGCCAGGGCCCATTAGGTGTCTTCTGGTCCAAAAAAAACTCTGTAAAGTTTTGTTGCGTTTTGACTCCGTTTGGTATTGATTTTCTGCGATGTAAAAAACATGCAGAAAACAGCAACTGGCACTTGGCACTATGTCAATAGGTTAGTACCAAAAAATGATATAAAATGACTATAAAATGATTATAAAACATCCAAGATTGATAATATAACAGCATGGAACAATCAAAAATTATAGATACGTTGGAGACGTATCAGGGCGCAGGGCAAGGCGACCAACCCTAGGACGCCCCTGGCTGCCTCTCCTCCCCTCCCACCTATATATATATATATATATATATATATGTGGGGAGGGGCGCCTAGAACACACACAACATCAATTGTTAACTGTGTGCGGCGCCCCCTCCATAGTTTACACCCCTGGTCATATTCTCACGGTGCTTAGGCGAATCCCTGTGCGGATCACTTCACCATTACCATCACCATGCCGTCGTGTTGACGCAACTCATCTACTTCCTGGACACCTTGCTGGATCAAGAAGGCGAGGGACGTCATTGCGCTGAATGTGTGCAGAACGCGGAGGTGTCGTACATTCAATACATGATCGGTCAAATCCAGATGAAGTTTGACTACATCAACCGCGTTGTCAAACGCTTCCACTTTCGGTCTACGAGGTTACGTGGACACACTCTCCCCCTCTCGTCGCTATGCATCTCCTAGATAGATCTTACGTGAGCGTAGGAATTTTTCTGAAATTGCATGCTACGTTTCCCAACAAAAATGTCGTAGGAGTTGGATGACACAAGTGCAAGACCGACAACACCTTTATCTTGAGTATATTAGGAGTCGGAGTGATAGCTTCTCTCGGAGTAGTTGTAGGAGTCGGAACCAGATACTCATTCACCAATATGAGCTTGATGTCTTTGTCTTGTGTAGCTCTTTGATGACTTGTCCTTCCTTTCTGAATCCTTGCTTGTGCGAGAGGATCTTCGTTCATAACGATCATCTCTACTCCTTCTCTCTCTTGGTGGTGATTCCTCTCTTTTACTTCTCCTTTTAGGTGAGTCTTCTCTTCTTTTGTAGGGAGTCGTACACTCACTAGAGTAGTGTCTGGATCTTCCACAATTATAGCAATTGCGATCACGACTAGAAGATCTTTTGTCATTGTAGGACCTTGACTTGGAACTTCTCTCTTTGCTTCTACTCTTGTAGAACTTGTTGAAGTTCTTCACAATTAGGCTCAATTCTTCATTGAAGGCTTGTTGCTCACTTGGTGTTGTCGGAGCATCACATGAAGCTTTGTAAGCACCACTAGACTTATGTGGAGCTCTTCCTTATCCTTAAGTGACATCTCATGAGCAACAATTCTACCAATGACTTCCGTTGGCTTGAGATCTTTGTAAATTGGGCACCATTTGGATCAAGGTGCACACGGTATCATATTTTCCATCCAAGGCTCTTAGGATCTTCTTGATGATGAATATGTCGGTCATCTCTTCACTTCCTAAGCCGGCAATCTCATTCGTGATAAGAGCAAGCCTAGAATACATTTCAGCGACTCCTTCACCATCCTTCATTTTGAACTTGTCAAGTTGACTTTGAAGCACATCCAATTTGGATTCCTTGACGGACTCGGTACCTTCATGCATATCAACCAAAGTATCCCAAATTTCCTTTGCATTCTCAAGGCGACTGATTTTGTTGAATTCTTCGGGGCACAATCCATTGAAGAGGATATCGCAAGCTTGAGCATTGTATTGCAACATCTTCAATTCTTCCGCGGTTGGTTCATGATTCAGTTCTCTTCCATCTTCGAAGAATTCACCTTGCAAACCAATACACACAATAGCCCAAACGTCGGGGTTATGTCCAAGAATATGCATTTTCATCTCATGCTTCCAACTAGCAAAATTAGTACCATCAAAGTAAGGACCTCTACGGTGGTAATTTCCCTTGCTAGACACCATACTCTCCTAGGTTGTGAAATCAAGGCTATGATCACCAAAGCTATGGAAATCAAGGCAAATGGAGACCAAAGCTCTGATACCACTTGTAGGATCGAAAGTAGGTCTAGAGGGGGGTGATTAGACTACTTGACCAAATAAAAATCTAGCCTTTCCCAATTTTAAGTCTTGGCAGATTTTAGCAACTTAGCACAAGTAAAGAAATCAACCTACACATGCAATTCTAATAGTATAGGAGCGGAAAGTAAAACATTGCATATGAAGGTAAAGGTTGGAGAATGCAAACGCAATTGGAGACACAAAGATTTTTGGCGTGGTTCCGATAGGTGGTGATATCATACGTCCACGTTGATGGAGACTTCAACCCACAAAGGGTAACAGTTGCGCGAGTCCATGGAGGGCTCCACCCATGAAGGGTCCATGAAGAAGCAACCTTGTCTATCCCACCATGGCCATCGCCCACGAAGGACTTGCCTCACTTGGGTAGATCTTCGCGAAGTAGGTGATCTCCTTGCCCTTACAAACTCCTTGGTTCAACTCCACAATCTTGTCGGAGGCTCCCAAGTGACACCTAACCAATCTAGGAGACACCACTCTACAAAAGGTAATAGATGGTGTGATGATGATGAACTCCTTGCTCTTTTGCTTCAAATGATAGTCTCCCCAACACTCAACTCTCTCTCATAGATTTGGCAAAGGTGGAAAGATGATTTGAGTGGAAAGCAACTTGGGGAAGGCTAGAGATCAAGATTCTTGTGGTTGGATTGGCATGCCTTGGTCTCAACACAGATTAGGTGGTTCTCTCTTAGAAATGAGTAGTGGAAGTGTAGGCACGTTCTGATGGCTCTCTCTTGAATAGAGAAGGGGGTGGAGGGGTATATATAGCCTCCACACAAAATCAAATCGTTACACACATTTGACCTAACTCGGTCAGACCGAATAGGTGAACTCGGTGAGACCGATTCAGCTCAAAATGTGAACGTTAGGATTCTTGGTGGGACCGACATGATCAACTCGCTGGGACCGATTAGCTAGGGTTAGGGCAAAACCTCAACTCGGTGTGACCGATTGCATGAACTTGGTGGGACTGATTTCAGCAATGAGCAAAGAGAGAGTTGGTGAGGCAAACTCGGTGGGACCGATCGCTCATTGCGGTGAAACTGAAACGTTACAAAGGGAAATAGAGAGTTTGCAATCCCATCCCGGTGAGACCGAAATCCCTATCGGTGAGACTGAACTGATTAGGGTTTCTGGCTATGGCTATGTCAAAGGAACTTGGTGGCGCCGAATAGATCAAATCGGTGGGGCCGAGTTTGACTTTAAGTTTAGGACATATTTGGATATTAGAAAGTAGCTGAGGGCTTTGGAGCATATCACTAAGCATTTTGAGCAAGTAGACCATTAAGCAACACCTCATCCCCTTTTAATAGTATTGGCTTTTCCTATGGACTCAATGTGATCTTGGATCACTAAAATAGAAATGAAGAGTCTTGAGCTTTTGCCAATATTTGTCCTTAGCATTTTGAGGGGGCCACATCTCTAGTCCATGCCATTGCCAATCATTGAACTTTCTGAAATATTCAACTTGAATGGATATTAGTTCAATGAGCTATATGTCGTTATGAATTACCAAAACCACCCGGGGATTAGTTACACTTTCACTAAGGCAGAGTCACCATTTCCTCTCTCAAGGGTCAAAGGTGTTGTTCTTGTCCTATAACTTTTATAAACATGTATCTAAACTTTGCAGTAGGCTACTTAGTGATTATCACCTTGCATAGGATGGAACATGCACTTGGAATGCCCGGCCAGTCGGTCACCTTTGTGCATACCTCTTGGTATATATATATATATATATATGAATTTGATAGATCCAATCCTAAGTATATTCTTTGTCTATGTCATGAGAGTGTGATTCAAACTATGCTAATGTGTTGAATTGCTTCAGGTGCAAATAAGAAAGCTTCAATTGTTGGACGTTTTAAAGATGGTGCTAATCTATGTAAAGTCGAAGGTGTGATCATATATAAACCATTGATGGTTGACCAGAGGGATGCATTTGGGCTATTTTCTATTTCCAGATTTTCACTCATAATCAAGCACCCCCCACCACCACCACCCAAAAAATCATTAATAGTGTCCATGTATTATTCAATTCCCACTGATAAACCAAAATAAGTCACTCCTTGAAATGGTTTCCTAATCTATGTTTCCTTAAGACATGCTTGAGAATTAATAAAATATTTGAGGTTCAAAAAACATTTATATTTATACTACCTCAAAGTATACCAAAAATAGATTTAGAAGCAGTTGCTTGTCATTTATCATACTAAATATAAGCCTCACCATTGTATTTCTTCATATTCTTTCAATATACTATATTAGAAATTGATTTATACAATTTACATGTGTTAGATGAAGGGCTTACTTTAACTAAATTGAGTGGATAGAGTGCACATAGATAAGAGTTTAACCCAGAGTACGATAATGATGCTGAACAATCCCTCACAAAGATGGAATTTAAAGAAACTAATTTGGAAACAGATCGTGAGCTAAAGGCACGTGCAGTGTTGTATTTATTTGCCAAGATGATCTCTTCCTTCAAGATTGAGATGAATTTGTTAACAACAATGATGACATAGTTCGTTCTTAGAAAATAAATATATTTTTGCAGTAACTTCCATTGATTTTATGCCTATGTTTTTTAGAAGATCATCATGGAAGCAACTTATTTTTTGCTCCTACTAGGTAATATTAGGATGAAAGGGGATCCATGTTCCTATTGCTTTACGTGGTGCAGCCGCCGGATGAAGGGCACTAGGGTGGCTCCTTCACGTCCACACTTCATGCTCTGAAAAATGATAATAAATGTAACCTTATTAACAACGTTTATCAGCACTGGATATAAGAAATGGTGCGTGATGGCACACAAAGCAGGTTTTTGCGATATTTATCGCCCGTTGCAAGGCACAGACATTTGTACCAGTCTCTAATAATAAAGGGGCTATTGCTTCTCATGGTACGTCATCGAAATTGCCCCAAAGTTGTAAAATATTACCCACTATGCCACTCATAAATGAGGAAAGTAATTCACTTTTTAAAGAAAAAATCGCCGTCGTCTTTTCTTATAATATGGCACCCTCATATTTCACAAGCTTACATTCACTGCAATGCTCAATGTTCCATAGTCGAGATCCGGGTTCGATCCCCACGGTCTACAAAGTATCTCTTTTTTCTCTGGATGCCTCCTCCTCACCGAACGCTAACACTACAAAAAAAAGACACATCCGTGACATTTTGGGCCGAACGAATTTTTTTCTGTCATGCTTTTGATACTTCTATGACGATAGTTCCGACAAAACCCGATATCATCATAGATGTCATGGGCTCCATCTTCTATGACAAAAAATGGGCTTTTCGTCCTGGGCGGGCCGGAGACGTAGCTGCATAACATTCTTTGGGCCGTCGGCAAGGAAAAATATCGGGGAGTTACCGATTACGGTGGGTGGTCGGGGGCCGAGCGATGCGTGCTTCTCTCGTACACATATGCGCGTGGGTGCAAGGCATTGGGCTCTAGCTGGACCCGACCGAGGCGTTCGCTTACTGAACCCAAGCGATTGCACTGCAGGCTACGCGTTACTGAACCCGAGTGATCGATCGATGGCTGTTAACTGAACCCGAGTGATTCCTTCGCTACTGCTGCTAACTGAAGCCGATCGAACCCTGCTGCCTCCTTCCCTTGATGAACAGTGAGCGTTGTTGGGGGGGGGTTGAATGAACAGTTCCCGATGGGGGGTTGGATGAACAGGACCCCGTACTGTTGCCGATGGATGAACAGGACCCCGATCGATCGAGCCGGTTGGGGGTGGATGAACAGGACCCTGTGGAGGGCTAGATGAACAGGATGACCCCGTGGAGGGCTAGTTGAACAGTAGCCGGTGGAGGGCTGGATGAAAAGTAGCCCGTGGAGGGGTGGTTGAACAGGACCCCATGGAGAGGGCTAGTTGAACAGTAGTCGGTGGAGGTGCGGTGGAGGCTGGATGAACAGGAGCCCGTGGATGAACAGTCGCAGGTGGAGGCTGGAGGAGGTCGATGGTGGATGAACAGTAGCCCGTGGAGGCAATCGACAGTGGAGATGAACAATATCCCGTGGAGTCCTGTTTTGCGGTATGCCACACCCCTCCCGATGAACAGGACCCCGTTTCGACCGTAGCGCTCCAACACAAGTCCGTTTCCTCCGTTTTGCGGTACGCCACACCCCTCCCGATCAATAGGACCCCGTTTCGACCGTAGGAGGTCCAAGAGAAGTCTGTTTCCTCTGTTTTGCGGTACACCAGACCCCTCCGGATGAACAAGATCCCATTTCGACCTTGGCCGGTCGATCACAAGGCCGTTTCCTCCGTTCTGCGGTACGCCAGGCCTCGTTTTGATTGGCTATTCCGTCCAAGCCGGTTGGCTCCCGATGAACATGATGACGACACAGTTTCTCCTTTCCGACCCAGCCAAGTACACGAGCCCTAGCCGTACATATGCGCGAGTAGGCGTTTGAGACCCCGCCCGTATGTATGTACGTGGCCGTATTTTTTGGCGTGTGGCTATATGTACGTGTACACGGTTTAGACGGGACAACCTAAACTGCTATGTGGGAGGCTCTACTATGACATGTGCCGCTACTTACTCGGCCATGGTTCATACTTGCCGAGAGATCGATCAACCAGTATGTACATACATGTTCGCGACCAGACATACAACACTATGTACGCTTTGACCGGGTGGGTCCCAGCGGTCAGGGAGGATAAGGGCGCACTTCCTTGCGAAGATATAGCTGCTCGGTCCTAGCTGTCAGGGGGAGGAATCGTTTTTATTTTGCGAGTAATAAGGAGGCACTTCCTTGTATTCAAAGATGTAGCTGGTGGGTCCAGCTGTCATCCTCACCGCCTAAAGTCCTCTTCCGATGGTTGTCCTTCATTGACCACGCTGACCACGCCGCATCGAGAGCACCAAGGCGGTGGACGACCGCGGGGCCTAGGAAGGGAACGACATGGAGCCGGGGAAGACGCGGTAGTGGATGCCCACGCAGAGGGGAGTACATGGGTTGACTGCTTCGGCTGCGATGTGAGGCTGCCGTCGCCGGAGAATAACAGGAGGTGCGGGTGAGTATAGAGGGATGGCATGGCCAGCGGTGGCAGCACAACCGGACACGGGAGGCAGGAGCAGGCGGCACGG
Organism: Triticum aestivum; assembly: GCF_018294505.1. Classification (NCBI taxonomy): domain Eukaryota; kingdom Viridiplantae; phylum Streptophyta; class Magnoliopsida; order Poales; family Poaceae; genus Triticum; species Triticum aestivum. The sequence continues at coordinate 407,727,581 of NC_057814.1, read as the reverse complement.
CTGACGCTGGTTTGGGTGGCTGGAGCAAGAAGACCAGAGGTTGAAGAAGCACAACGACCATTGGATGGACATCGTACGGTCACTACAGCTAGAATCGTTTATATTGACTAAGTTGACAAAGCCCTTGGTACACGTCAATTTAGTAGGCCCACAGGTCAGCCTCCAAAATGGTGCGCCCCAAATGTCAGGGGGAGGAATCATTTTTTGGCGGCTGAAGCTACAATATTCGATATTAAAGAAGAAGCACGACATCCGTTGGATGGACATCCAATGGCCACTGCTGCTAGAACCGTGTGTTGACTATAAGTTGACAATGCCTTGCATACGCATCAACTTACTTTTTTTAGGGGACGCGTCAACTTAGTAGGCCCACAAGTGTGTGGCAGAGAACTTATAGCCCATTTGCGATTTGTAAGAATGTACAGCCCATTTTTGAATTCTAATGGAATTTACTACAGCCTATTTACAGTTTGTTAAAAGTACGTCCCATTTTCTAGCTAGGACAACCATTAATAATTTCAACCAACCGCTCAAAACAGAATTCAATAAAAATTTCCCACATTTTGATGGGATCTGAAATATTTTTATCCCGAAATTTCTAGTCATATTAAATACAATTTCAATATAAATTTGTATTACGTAAAAATCCAACGAAATATTACGCGTGCAACAATTAATGAAATTAAAATTTTCAAAATCCAAAAATAATATTTTATAAACTAATTACGTGTTTGATGCATTTTTATAGTTACTGCCCAGTTTTCTATAATTACATCCCATTTATTATTTCTTAAAGCCCATTTTCTTGTTAAGCCTAATGCATCCCTCCTAGCAAATATTTGCAGCCTAGCAGGGCGGAGAATAACAAGTTGACCTTGTCTGGGTATTCCTAAAAAAAAGTATAGTTGGGCTAGCCATTTTCAGCTTGAAAAAAATTAATATCTGGGCTGGATATCTGGCCTGGGCTAGACGGGCCACAACCCGCCCAGTTAAAATCCTGCTCTCCTCTGAACAACAACGAAAACATCGCTCAAGAAAAACTCTACAGTGCTCACACCTCAAAAACACAAATACTGCTCGAGCTGCTTGGTCCCAGATGTTGGCCGCTCCTTGTGCAATTCTCTCGTTTATTGACTACATAGGTTGAAAATGGTGTGGGACCGTGATGTCATGAAACCAGGAGGAAGCAAAAAAACATAGTTGTATATAATAAGGAGGCACTTGCGTACGTGCGGCTATGGCCCTGGTGGGTCCCCACTATCATCCTCTCCAAGTAAAGTCATGTCCTCATTCCTCATGTCTGTTGACCATGTTGACAATGCGAGACGGTGGCGCCACGACAAGCGCAATAACTCGAAGGACGACAGAGAGGGCCTCGCGGGCCCTATGGATGGTCTGATACAACACCCTCTGCTCATTCGGGAAGCCAAGATCATAGGGCCACATGTCCGCGACGGCATTGTCATTCGCTTGTTCACCGGTGCTCGTTGAGGAGACGGAGGTTGCAGCACAGGTCCTCCTGCGCTGGTAGCTCTTCTGCCATTAGGGCATCGAAGTGCGGCCGCACCTGCTCTATGGTGAACACGGCATGAACTGGCTTGGACAGTGGCGCCTGCTCCTGGTCGGAAGCTATGTCCATTGTCTGATTGTCGTCGCTCAGCTCGGCGAGCTCGCTGGCGAGCCAGCATGTCTGGCTGCTGGACCGACCCGCTGCCAAGCACGAGTCTGACTGCCCTGGCCCACCCAGACCGCCTCCCTCGCCCGCGCGCTTTCCGCCAGAAACGGTCAGCGCCGCCCGCCCTCTTCCCGGTGCAGGCGATTGGTCCGCCTTCAAATGACACAAGTGTCGTCCGTCCGTCTTCCGCCCACATTAATGATACACGGTTACCGAGGCGGCTACTCCGGCGCCACACGTCCGTCCCTCCGCCGCCCACCATTGTTACATAAACTGTTACGCCGGCCATAGCCGCAGTCATTCGCCTCTGTTCCCTTTCTCCTGTCCACACCACTACTGCCCACCATGGCTTCCTCGCGCTCCAGCGCTCTTTGGGATGGATGGATGACGGACCACAAGGAGAGGGAAGCCATTGCTGCCGACTGGCTGGCCGGCAAGCAGCCGGAGGACGACGACGTCCCAATGGAGAACATGGTAGTCGACGATCCGGCGCCAACCCCCTCCTCCACGCCATCCTCTCCGGTGCATTGCACCATGACCATCGGCGAGGTCCGTGCCCAATACATGGACACGGTGAGGCAGAAGCATCAGGAGCGATTCCGGGAGGCGCGGGTCGATGCCTCCTACAACCACCATCTCCTCCAGGAGCACCTGCAGGCGGAGGAGCAGATCGCCGCGGAGCGGGTGGAGCAGGAGGCGCTGCTCGACTCGTACCGCTCCACTAGTGAGGGCCGCCTCGAGCGCTGGCGGTACCGCATGCGGGTGGCGGAGGCTGCAGCCGCCTACAAAGAGGAAGATGAAGCGGGTGAGGCGCTGTTTGGCGAGACTGAGGATGAGGCAGAGGACAATGCCGGCTCCGACGAGTCCCCGCTCCGCTAGCATCGACGAGGCCCTGCTCCACCGAGGCCCCGCGGCGCCAACAACGAGGCAGAGGACACCGCCGGCTCCGCTGATGCCCTGCCCCGCCAGCATCGAGGCGAAGGATTTCGCCAGCTTCGGCGAGGCCCTTCTCCGCCGAGGACCCGCCATGCCAACAACGAGGCAGAGGACATCGCCGGCTCCGCCGAGGCCCCGCCCCGCCGGCACCAAGGCGGAGGACCTCGCAGGCTTCGGTGAGGCCCTACTCCATCGAGGCCCCGCCCCGCCAACAACGAGGCAGAGGACATCGCCGGCTTAGCCGAGGCCCCACCCTGCCGGCAACGAGGGGGAGGATTTCCCCCGCTCCACCGAGGCGCCACCCTGCCGGCAACGAGATAGACGACATCACCGGCTCCGTCAAGGCCCCGCCCCGCTGCCAACGAGGCCGTGCCACACAGAAAACAAGGAAGAGTAGAACACGGTAGGCCGCCGCCGCTCGGGTCCAAGTAAGGCCACCGCTGCTACCCTCCGGTTGAAGCCAAGCTAGGCGGGTTGACCATTGATGACCGATTAGCTTCTTGGCGGCGACGTGGAGTCGGAGAGCTATGTTGGAGAAGGACGCTGCTTCAGTTACTTAACTGCTGGTGCAGTTGGGTCACCGACACATGGGCCCAATAGGCATATGGGCCACATGTCAGTTATGTGAGAACCTGGAATTAACTTCCAAACCGTCCTGTGTATATTTGTCAACCCCAGGATCATTGTTGACAACACAGTGAAATGATATCATTGCAGAATACGTAAAAGCATTACAAGTAGTATATTTGTCACAAGACATACCTAGTGAGATGTCTCATGACATTTACAATCAGAAAACAGCGGAAAGTAAAATGCGTAGTGACTCCATCTCAGCCACAGGCAGTCGATGTAGTCCACGTGACCTCACTCCTACAGATCGCCATAGTAGTCGTAGTCATCACCTTCGTCTTCATGGAACTCTTTTGTCAACATAATTATTGCCATGAGTACATTCTGTACTCAAAATGCCTCCCTCGGAGAAGGGCCTAATAGCTACATGTGGCTTCAAAGGAAGGTTTGATGGCTCATTTGCATAGAAGCTAATTTTGTTTGAAATAACATAGTACTTGGATAATAGAAGTTTTAGATGAAAACATGTTTTATGTCCAGAATAACTTTCATCAAAGTGAGGATCCTCGATCAACTCACACTCTACATAGGTTCCAAGAATAGGGGTAAAGAGGGAATAAGCAAGACAGGTCCTGTATGTCAAGAAAGATTCATGTGTCGTCCATGACCGTGGACACGACTATTCGAATAGTTTTACGCTCTATAGAGGTTGTACAATTTACCCACACGACACAATCCCGTCTTGATGCCACCAGTGGCCACTGGTATAGTACACCATTTGGTATACCGGCAGGGAGATTGTGACGAGGTCTTTGGACTAGATCCCCCAAAGATTTGACATGCTCACCGGGTCTGGCGCACGGAACTGAGAGTACGTCCTCAAACCGGTCCCCATACTGTGCCGAGGGTACTCCCCATAGGGCAGCTACTCCATCTTCGGTACGGCGACATCGACACCTAACGCTGACTAGCTTACTTGACCAAGCTAGTGCCCATATAGCATGTGGATGTACTATTAATTATCACAATCTTCAAATACAAGACTTATTAGGCCTCATGCGGCACGGACGACTGATTGCCCCTTCAACTCATGAAGGGCAGCCAATCACTCCTTCAATCCTTGATTCAGCTGTCGCCTGCACCAGTATCCAGATGGTAAGTTTCACCCAGAGTAGAAGAGGATAGAGAGGGTCAACAAGGGCCAACTGGCCTAGCTCAACGTTAAGTTTCAACTGTCAATGACTCAGAGGTCATTCAACAAAGCACCTATAGGATGATTGTTGGGAATCGTAGCATAATTTTAAAATTTTCCTACGCTCACCAAGATCCATCTATGGAGTATACTAGCAACGAGGGGAAAGGAGTGCATCTACATACCCTTGTAGATCACGAGCGGAAGCGTTCCAATGAACGTGGATGATGGAGTCGTACTCGCCATGATTCAAATCACCGATGATCGAGTGCCGAACGGACGGCACCTCCGCGTTCAACACATGTACGGTGCAGCGACGTCTCCTCCTTCTTGATCCAGCAAGGGGAAGGAGAAGTTGATGGAGATCCAGCAGCACGACGGCGTGGTGGTGGATGTAGCGGGTCTCGGCAGGGCTTCGCCGAGCTTCTGCGAGAGGGAGAGGTGTAGCAGGGGAGGAGGGAGGCGCCCAAGGCTGTTCTGTTGCTGCCCTCCCTCCCTCCCCTTTATATAGGCCCCCTGGGAGGGGGGCGCCGGCCAGAACCCATCTGGATGGGTGGGCGGCGGCCAGGGGGGTAACTTACCCCCCAAGTCAAGTGGGGCGCCCCCCACCCTAGGGTTTCCAACCCTAGGCGCAGGGGGAGGCCCATGGGGGGCGCCCCAGACCACTATGGGCTGGTTCCCTTCCCACTTCAGCCCATGGGGCCCTCCGGTACAGGTGGCCCCACCCGGTGGACCCCCCGGACCCTTCCGGTGGTCCCGGTACAATACCGATAACCCGAAACTTTCCCGGTGGCCGAAACTGGACTTCCTATATATAATTCTTCACCTCCGGACCATTCCGGAACTCCTCGTGACGTCCGGGATCTCATCCGGGACTCCGAACAACTTTCGGGTTTCCGCATACTCATATCTCTACAACCCTAGCGTCACCGAACCTTAAGTGTGTAGACCCTACGGGTTCGGGAGACATGCAGACATGACCGAGACGCCTCTCCGGTCAATAACCAACAGCGGGATCTGGATACCCATGTTGGCTCCCACATGTTCCACGATGATCTCATCGGATGAACCACGATGTCGAGGATTCAATCAATCCCGTATACAATTCCCTTTGTCAATCGGTATGTTACTTGCCCGAGATTCGATCGTCGGTATCCCAATACCTTGTTCAATCTCGTTACCGGCAAGTCTCTTTACTCGTACCGCAATGCATGATCCCGTGACTAACGCCTTAGTCACATTGAGCTCATTATGATGATGCATTACCGAGTGGGCCCAGAGATACCTCTCCGTCACACGGAGTGACAAATCCCAGTCTCGATCCGTGCCAACCCAACAGACACTTTCGGAGATACCCGTAGTGTACCTTTATAGTCACCCAGTTACGTTGTGACGTTTGGCACACCCAAAGTACTCCTACGGTATCCGGGAGTTGCACGATCTCATGGTCTAAGGAAAAGATACTTGACATTGGAAAAGCTCTAGCAAACGAAACTACACGATCTTTTATGCTATGCTTAGGATTGGGTCTTGTCCATCACATCATTCTCCTAATGATGTGATCCCGTTATCAATGACATCCAATGTCCATAGTCAGGAAACCATGACTATCTGTTGATCAACGAGCTAGTCAACTAGAGGCTTACTAGGGACACGTTGTGGTCTATGTATTCACACATGTATTACGATTTCCGGATAACACAATTATAGCATGAACAATAGACAATTATCATGAACAAAGAAATATAATAATAACCATTTATTATTGCCTCTAGGGCATATTTCCAACAGTCTCCCACTTGCACTAGAGTCAATAATCTAGTTACATTGTGATGAATCGAACACCCATTGCGTCCTGGTGTTGATCATGTTTTGCCCTAGGGAGAGGTTTAGTCAACGGATCTGCTACATTCAGGTCCGTATGTACTTTACAAATATCTATGTCTCCATTTTGAACACTTTCACGAATGGAGTTGAAGCGACGCTTGATATGCCTGGTCTTCCTGTGAAACCTGGGCTCCTTCGCAAGGGCAATAGCTCCAGTGTTGTCACAGAAGAGAGTCATCGGGCCCGACGCATTGGGAATCACCCCTAGGTCGGTAATGAACTCCTTCATCCAGACTGCTTCCTGTGCTGCCTCCGAGGCTGCCATGTACTCCGCTTCACATGTAGATCCCGCCACGACGCTTTGCTTGCAACTGCACCAGCTTACTGCTCCTCCATTCAAAATATACACGTATCCGGTTTGTGACTTCGAGTCATCCAGATCTGTGTCGAAGCTAGCGTCGACGTAACCCTTTACGACGAGCTCTTCGTCACCTCCATAAACGAGAAACATATCCTTAGTCCTCTTCAGGTACTTCAGGATATTCTTGACCGCTGTCCAGTGTTCCATGCCGGGATTACTTTGGTACCTTCCTACCAAACTTACGGCAAGGTTTACATCAGGTCTGGTACACAGCATGGCATACATAATAGACCCTATGGCCGAGGCATAGGGGATGACACTCATCTTTTCTCTATCTTCTGCCGTGGTCGGGCATTGAGCCGTGCTCAATTGCACACCTTGCAATACAGGCAAGAACCCCTTCTTGGACTGATCCATATTGAACTTCTTCAATATCTTGTCAAGGTATGTACTCTGTGAAAGACCAATGAGGCGTCTTGATCTATCTCTATAGATCTTGATGCCTAATATATAAGCAGCTTCTCCAAGGTCCTTCATTGAAAAACACTTATTCAAATAGGCCTTTATACTTTCCAAGAATTCTATATCATTTCCCATCAATAATATGTCATCCACATATAATAAGAGAAATGCTACAGAGCTCCCACTCACTTTCTTGTAAACACAGGCTTCTCCATAAGTCTGTGTAAACCCAAACGCTTTGATCATCTCATCAAAGCGAATGTTCCAACTCCGAGATGCTTGCACCAGCCCATAGATTGAGCGCTGGAGCTTGCATACTTTGTTAGCATTCTTAGGATCGACAAAACCTTCCGGCTGCATCATATACAACTCTTCCTTAAGGAAGCCATTAAGGAATGCCGTTTTGACGTCCATCTGCCATATCTCATAATCATAGTATGCGGCAATTGCTAACATGATTCGGACGGACTTCAGCTTCGCTACGGGTGAGAAAGTCTCATCGTAGTCAACCCCTTGAACTTGTCGATAACCCTTAGCGACAAGTCGAGCCTTATAGATGGTCACATTACCATCCGCGTCTGTCTTCTTCTTAAAGATCCATTTGTTTTCTATGGCTCGCCGATCATCGGGCAAGTCAGTCAAAGTCCATACTTCGTTTTCATACATGGATCCTATCTCGGATTTCATGGCTTCTAGCCATTTGTCGGAATCCGGGCCCGCCATCGCTTCTTCATAGTTCGAAGGTTCACCGTTGTCTAACAACATGATTTCCAGGACAGGGTTGCCGTACCACTCTGGTGCGGAACGTGTCCTTGTGGACCTACGAAGTTCAGTAGTAACTTGATCCGAAGCTTCATGATCATCATCATTAACTTCCTCCCCAGTCGGTGTAGGCACCACAGGAACATTTTCCCGCGCTGCGCTACTTTCCGGTACGGAAGGGGTGACTATCACCTCATCAAGTTCCACTTTCCTCCCACTCAATTCTTTCGAGAGAAACTCCTTCTCCAGAAAGGACCCGTTCTTGGCAACGAAGATCTTGCCTTCGGATCTGAGGTAGAAGGTATACCCAATAGTTTCCTTAGGGTATCCTATGAAGACGCATTTCTCCGACTTGGGTTCGAGCTTTTCAGGTTGAAGTTTCTTGACATAAGCATCGCATCCCCAAACTTTTAGAAACGACAGCTTAGGTTTCTTCCCAAACCATAATTCATACGGTGTCGTCTCAACGGATTTCGACGGAGCCCTATTTAAAGTGAATGCGGCAGTCTCTAAAGCATAGCCCCAAAATGAGAGCGGTAAATCGGTAAGAGACATCATAGATCGCACCATATCCAATAGAGTGCGATTACGACGTTCGGACACACCGTTTCTCTGAGGTGTTCCAGGCGGCGTGAGTTGTGAAACTATTCCACATTTCCTTAAGTGTGTACCAAACTCGTGACTTAAATATTCTCCACCACGATCTGATCGTAAGAATTTTATTTTCCTGTCACGTTGATTCTCAACCTCACTCTGAAATTCCTTGAACTTTTCAAAGGTTTCAGACTTGTGTTTCATTAGGTAGACATACCCATATCTACTTAAGTCATCAGTGAGAGTGAGAACATAACGATATCCTCCGCGAGCCTCAACACTCATTGGACCGCACACATCGGTATGTATGATTTCCAATAAGTTGGTTGCTCGCTCCATTGTTCCGGAGAACGGAGTCTTGGTCATCTTACCCATGAGGCATGGTTCGCACGTGTCAAATGATTCGTAATCAAGAGACTCCAAAAGTCCATCTGCATGGAGCTTCTTCATGCGCTTGACACCAATGTGACCAAGGCGGCAGTGCCACAAGTATGTGGGACTATCGTTATCAACTTTACATCTTTTGGTATTCACACTATGAATATGTGTAACATCACGTTCGAGATTCATCAAGAATAAACCATTGACCAGCGGGGCATGACCATAAAACATATCTCTCAAATAAATAGAACAACCATTATTCTCAGATTTAAATGAGTAGCCATCTCGAATTAAACGAGATCCAGATACAATGTTCATGCTCAAAGCTGGCACTAAATAACAATTATTGAGGTTTAAAACTAATCCCGTGGGTAGATGCAGAGGTAGCGTGCCGACGGCGATCACATCGACCTTGGAACCATTCCCGACGCGCATCGTCACCTCGTCCTTCGCCAGTCTCCGTTTATTCCGTAGTTCCTGTTTTGAGTTACAAATATGAGCAACCGCACCGGTATCAAATACCCAGGAGCTACTACGAGTACTGGTAAGGTACACATCAATTACATGTATATCACATATACCTTTGGTGTTGCCGGCCTTCTTGTCCGCTAAGTATTTGGGGCAGTTCCGCTTCCAGTGACCACTTCCCTTGCAATAAAAGCACTCAGTTTCAGGCTTGGGTCCATTCTTCGACTTCTTCCCAGTAACTGGCTTACCGGGCGCGGCAACTCCCTTGCCGTCCTTCTTGAAGTTCTTCTTACCCTTGCCCTTCTTGAACTTAGTGGTTTTATTCACCATCAACACTTGATGTTCTTTTCTGATCTCCACCTCCGCTGATTTCAGCATTGAATATACCTCGGGAATGGTCTTTTCCATCCCCTGCATATTGAAGTTCATCACAAAGCTCTTGTAGCTTGGTGGAAGCGACTGAAGGATTCTGTCAATGACCGCATCATCCGGGAGATTAACTCCCAGCTGAGACAAGCGGTTGTGCAACCCAGACATTCTGAGTATGTGCTCACTAACAGAACTATTCTCCTCCATTTTACAGCTGAAGAACTTGTCGGAGACTTCATATCTCTCGACCCGGGCATGAGCTTGGAAAACCATTTTCAGCTCCTCGAACATCTCATATGCTCCATGTTTCTCAAAACGCTTTTGGAGACCCGGTTCTAAGCTGTAAAGCATGCCGCACTGAACGAGGGAGTAATCATCAGCACGCTGCTGCCAAGCGTTCATAACGTCTTGGTTCTCTGGGATTGGTGCTTCACCTAGCGGTGCTTCTAGGACATAATCTTTCTTGGCTGCTATGAGGATGATCCTCAGGTTCCGGACCCAGTCCGTATAGTTGCTGCCATCATCTTTCAGCTTGGTTTTCTCTAGGAACGCGTTGAAATTGAGGACAACGTGGGCCATTTGATCTACAAGACATAGTGTAAAGATTTTAGACTAAGTTCATGAATTAAGTTCATCTAATCAAATTACTCAATGAACTCCCACTCAGATAGACATCCCTCTAGTCATCTAAGTGAAACATGATCCGAGTTAACTAGGCCGTGTCCGATCATCACGTGAGACGGACTAGTCAAGATCGGTGAACATCTCCATGTTGATCGTATCTTCTATACGACTCATGCTCGACCTTTCGGTCCTCCGTGTTCCGAGGCCATGTCTGTACATGCTAGGCTCGTCAAGTCAACCTAAGTGTATTGCGTGTGTTCCGAGGCCATGTCTGTACATGCTAGGCTCGTCAACACCCGTTGTATTCGAACGTTAGAATCTATCACACCCGATCATCACGTGGTGCTTCGAAACAACGAACCTTCGCAACGGTGCACAGTTAGGGGGAACACTTTTCTTGAAATTATCATAAGGGATCATCTTACTTACTACCGTCGTTCTAAGCAAATAAGATGCAAAACATGATAAACATCACATGCAATCAAATAGTGACATGATATGGCCAATATCATTATGCTCCTTTGATCTCCATCTTCGGGGCACCATGATCATCTTCGTCACCGGCATGACACCATGATCTCCATCATCATGATCTCCATCATTGTGTCTTCATGAAGTCGTCACGCCAACGATTACTTCTACTTCTATGGCTAACGCGTTTAGCAACAAAGTAAAGTAATTTACATGGCGTTATTCAATGACACGCAGGTCATACAAAATAATAAAGACAACTCCTATGGCTCCTGCCGGTTGTCATACTCATCGACATGCAAGTCGTGATTCCTATTACAAGAATATGATCAATCTCATACATCACATATATCATTCATCACATCTTCTGGCCATATCACATCACATAGCACTTGCTGCAAAAACAAGTTAGACGTCCTCTAATTGTTGTTGCAAGTTTTTACGTGGCTTGTATAGGTTTCTAGCAAGAACGTTTCTTACCTACGTAAAACCACAACGTGATTTGCCAATTTCTATTTACCCTTCATAAGGACCCTTTTCATCGAATCCGTTCCGACTAAAGTAGGAGAGACAGACACCCGCTAGCCACCTTATGCAACTAGTGCATGTCAGTCGGTGGAACCTGTCTCACGTAAGCGTACGTGTAAGGTCGGTCCGGGCCGCTTCATCCTACAATACCGCCGAAACAAGATACGACTAGTAGCGGCAAGAAGAATTGGCAACATCAACGCCCACAACTGCTTTGTGTTCTACTCGTGCATAGTAACTACGCATAGGCCTGGCTCATGATGCCACTGTTGGGAATCGTAGCATAATTTTAAAATTTTCCTACGCTCACCAAGATCCATCTATGGAGTATACTAGCAACGAGGGGAAAGGAGTGCATCTACATACCCTTGTAGATCGCGAGCGGAAGCGTTCCAATGAACGTGGATGACGGAGTCGTACTCGCCGTGATTCAAATCACCGATGACCGAGTGCCGAACGGACGGCACCTCCGCGTTCAACACACGTACGGTGCAGCGACGTCTCCTCCTTCTTGATCCAGCAAGGGGAAGGAGAGGTTGATGGAGATCCAGCAGCACGACGGCGTGGTGGTGGATGTAGCGGGTCTCGGCAGGGCTTCGCCGAGCTTCTGCGAGAGGGAGAGGTGTAGATGGGGAGGAGGGAGGCGCCCAAGGCTGTTCTGTTGCTGCCCTCCCTCCCTCCCCTTTATATAGGCCCCCTGGGAGGGGGGCGCCGGCCAGAACCCATCTGGATGGGGGGGCGGCGGCCAGGGGGGTAACTTACCCCCCAAGTCAAGTGGGGCGCCCCCCACCCTAGGGTTTCCAACCCTAGGCGCAGGGGGGAGGCCCATGGGGGGCGCCCCAGCCCACTATGGGCTGGTTCCCTTCCCACTTCAGCCCATGGGGCCCTCCGGGACAGGTGGCCCCACCCGGTGGACCCCCGGGACCCTTCCGGTGTTCCCGGTACAATACCGATAACCACCGAAACTTTCCCGGTGGCCGAAACTGGACTTCCTATATATAATTCTTCACCTCCGGACCATTCCGGAACTCCTCGTGACGTCCGGGATCTCATCCGGGACTCCGAACAACTTTCGGGTTTCCGCATACTCATATCTCTACAACCCTAGCGTCACCGAACCTTAAGTGTGTAGACCCTACGGGTTCGGGAGACATGCAGACATGACCGAGACGCCTCTCCGGTCAATAACCAACAGCGGGATCTGGATACCCATGTTGGCTCCCACATGTTCCACGATGATCTCATCGGATGAACCACGATGTCGAGGATTCAATCAATCCCGTATACAATTCCCTTTGTCAATCGGTATGTTACTTGCCCGAGATTCGATCGTCGGTATCCCAATACCTTGTTCAATCTCGTTACCGGCAAGTCTCTTTACTCGTACCGCAATGCATGATCCCGTGACTAACGCCTTAGTCACATTGAGCTCATTATGATGATGCATTAACGAGTGGGCCCAGAGATACCTCTCCGTCACACGGAGTGACAAATCCCAGTCTCGATCCGTGCCAACCCAACAGACACTTTCAGAGATACCCGTAGTGTACCTTTATAGTCACCCAGTTACGTTGTGACGTTTGGCACACCCAAAGTACTCCTACGGTATCCGGGAGTTGCACGATCTCATGGTCTAAGGAAAAGATACTTGACATTGGAAAAGCTCTAGCAAACGAAACTACACGATCTTTTATGCTATGCTTAGGATTGGGTCTTGTCCATCACATCATTCTCCTAATGATGTGATCCCGTTATCAATGACATCCAATGTCCATAGTCAGGAAACCATGACTATCTGTTGATCAACGAGCTAGTCAACTAGAGGCTTACTAGGGACACGTTGTGGTCTATGTATTCACACATGTATTACGATTTCCGGATAACACAATTATAGCATGAACAATAGACAATTATCATGAACAAAGAAATATAATAATAACCATTTATTATTGCCTCTAGGGCATATTTCCAACAATGATAAGCATGGCTAAGCATTTCTACTCTACCAGAATTATATACTTCTACTCAGGTGTCAAGTAAATAGGCGACAAGCCGATCCGGGTAATGTTTCAATCGACATGCTAGCTACGAGAATTAAAAATAGCATGCATATAAAACACAATAAAACTCAATGCAATTTTGTAAACCATAAGATAAGTATGATCAAGAAGGAGGCATGCTTTTGTTGTGGAGTCCTTCTTTGATAACCTGTTTTCGTCCATGTCCAACATCGTCACTCCCTACTTGTCATAATGATCGCAAATGGAAAACAATAAATACCAAAGCAATAGAAAATCCAAATAACATCCAAAACAAATCAAGAGTGGATGGATAGCAAGATACTGATCAAGATGGAGATTCCAAAAGGGGATAACATGACTGGAAGGTAAGTAGAGGACTCGATGAATTGACATGATTTAGGTTGATGATGGACAATCAAGGCTTCCCAACAATACTAATGTTCTAATACGAACTATAATACTAACCACTAGTAGTACCCACTACACATTGAAGGAAATATGCCCTAGAGGGAATAATAAAGTTGTTATTTATATTTCCTTATATCATGATAAATGTTTATTATTCATGCTAGAATTGTAGCGGAAACTTAGTACATGTGTGAATACATAGACAAACAGTGTGTCACTAGTATGCCTCTACTTGACTAGCTCGTTGAATCAAAGATGGTTAAGTTTCCTAGCCATAGACATGAATTGTCGTTTGATTAACGGGATCACATCATTAGAGAATGATGTGATTGACTTGACCCATTTCGTTAGCTTAGCACTTGATCGTTTAGTATGTTGCTATTGCTTTCTTCATGACTTATACATGTTCCTATGACTATGAGATTATGCAACTCCAGAATACCGGAGGAACACTTTGTGTGCTACCAAACGTCACAATGTAACTGGGTGATTATAAAGGTGCTCTACAGGTGTCTTCGATGGTACTTGTTGAGTTGGCATAGATCAAGATTAGGCACTACAAAAAAATACACTTCCGTGATGATACGTGTTTGTCACAGTAGGTCACGTTTCTGTCATGCATGTACATCCATGACGATTTTATGACAGAATCAAGATAGTCATACCTGTGCTGTTGTAGAAGTGTTCCATGACATTACCAAAATTATCATCACGGAAGTGTCCACTTCCATGACGATAAATCGCGCGTCACAGAAGTGCTTTTGTCAAGGGTGACCGACACGTGGCATCCACCGTAACGGAACGCCGTTAAGCTATCGGGTCCAGTTTTGGATCCGATAACCCGTTAACAGCCCCGACCAATGGGGATTTTCCACGTGTAAAATCATCATTGGCTGGAGGAAACACGTGTCGGCTCACCGTTGGGACAGATGTCATCCACTCATTGGACCGATGGCGCCTATGATACGGCGACACGTGGCACGGCCCAACAGAGGCCCATTCCTGTGAAAAGGCCGGCCCGTTTTACTTGGTCAAAAGGTGGCGGCCCGACCCACGGAAAGCCTGTTAATGGCCTGTTCGCATATAGCCCATTTACAACCCGCTAACCCAGGGCCCGTTACGACCTCTCCGAATTAGGCCCAGTAGCGTCATCGGGGCCGTCCAGTATGATTCCAGCCCGTTTTAACTTCCGGCCCATGTGTGGCCCATGACTTCTTTCGGCCCATATGAGGCCCTTTGTAACTCTTGGCCCATTAACGGCCCGTGGTGAAACTGGCCTGTAATGAACAGTGTATCACTTTATATCCATTAACGGCCCGTTATTCCATTGGGCCATTTCCAGCCCAAGTTATCTTTCGGCCTTCTCAGGGCCCATTTATTCTTGGGCTCATTTGCAGCATTCGGTTACATACGGCCTGTTACTGTCATTTTCTGCTTGTGGGCCAAATTCAGCCCGTCGTTACAGTCGGCCCGTTTGTGGACCGTTAATACGTTGAGTTGTTTTCATGTCAAAAAAACCCGTTGGGTTGTTTTCATAGAGTTATCAAATACGGCCTATTAACGGCCCGTTATGGTCCACGAATAGTATGGCCCATGATTGGCAAAATGACGATACACCCCGTAGAAGGCCCATGGATCCTACGGCCCGTATGAGGCCCATGGATCGTACGGCCAGTAGAAGGCCCATGGATCGTACGGCCCGTAGAAGGCCCATGGATCCTAAGGCCTGTATAGAAGGCCAATGGATCCTACGGCCCGTAGAAGGCCCATGGATCATACGGCCCGCAGGAGGCCCATGGTCAACTGTCCGTGTGTTGCCATGATTATTTTGGCCTAGTAACCAGAAATAGGCTATTGTGGCCACTAGAAAAACACAGAAAAAGAACTGCAGTGACTACAAGCAAACAACTAAACAAGACAATAAGGAAATAAATAAGCATGTAATTAACGCTAGCCTATTACCGCTATTACACATATTACATCCACTGGGCATCAAAGTTCGCCACCAGTGCAAATATAGGGAACAAAGCAGCATATTACATACACTGGCCGCCAAAATTGGACACCAGTGCAAATAAACGCGGCAGCAAAACAAGAGCATAACTGAAACAACTTCAGAAGAGCTCAAGAAACGTTATCCTGGGTATCCACCATGCTGGCAATAAGCTTAGCAAGCTTATTAGCTTTGTCCTATTTGGCGCTAAAATCCTCCAACGCTTGCTGTTGCACCAGAAAGTATGCATCTGAATGCTCCAGGGACTTCCGTAGTCCTTCCGTTTCTTGTCGCAGCACAGCTGATCGATGTCTTTCAGCTTGTAGTTGAGACTCAAGAAACCGAACTGATTCAGACAGTGAGTTTGAATAGCTTGTGCAAGCAGTAGTGGCCAGTAACTCGAACACTAAACCAAGACAGGACTTTGGGGTTGTCTCACTGTCCTCAAGATAGTCATCCTTAGCTGTTTTATCAGCTTTGTTGGAGACCAACAAGGATGTGTCACTATCCTGAACCTTATCTGCATTACTTCCTTTACCATTGCTTAATAAGGCACTCTTCCCAATATTCTGTCAACATTCTAAAAGAAGAAACAAGCAGACACATGATAGGTTTAGCATGTACTAGTATATGAAACTCATTTCGGTGAACCAGTTCATTAGTAAGGTGGACAGGATTAAACTACCAAGTATTCTATTGCCAAGTACTAGTACATAATAAAAGCATCAAACAAACATATATCTATGTCGTACGGTCACTGCATTGTCTTGCCAAATCAAAATAGAGACACGGTTCAAATGATATCAGTTCAAGACAAAGCAGCAGTGAAAGAATACAAAGCGTGGGAAACTACACGACACAACAAGATTTCAGATAGGTACCACGGGTCTACAGTACAACAACACTATTGGCTCTGTTGTGATGCTAGTAATGTGCATGATATGAGAAGTCAAATGTATACACAATTGAAATTGAAATCAATAGAGCTATTGATAAGTGCAAACCTGTTAAAGAAACATGCGTGAACATACCTGCTATGCCATTGGAGTTTCGGTTGGATCCTTCAATTTAAAAATTAGTTTGTATGAGTAAATACAGTGATACAAGAGCAAAGCAATCATAGTTAAAAAAGGTGTGCCTAAGCGAGCACTTAAGCGCGCCTAGGCTCTAGGCGTTGGCAAAACGCATTGCGCATAACTATGCTTAATCTGTGCATAACTGCGCATAAGCATGCGCTTTGGTTAGTAAAGCGCAAGGCGGTGGCAAAACGCACAATTAACGCCTAGCGCTTTTTTGAACTATGATAGCACTGGAATCTTAAATTAGAACATTTGTTCTTCAGGTTTAGGCACTTGTTCTACATGAAGAGAGTACAGTAAGACGCAAGAATATAGTACTTAAAAATAGAAAATGAGCTCATAGACCTTACCACATTCTTGGTTTGGGACCAGTACAGAACAAGGCGTTCCCAGTCATCGTCCAGTAAATATGTCTCAGGAGAACGTTAGGGAATTTGATGAGTTTCTTTGCCGGTGAAGTACGTTTTCTTCAGGTAATTCCGATACTGCCACCAACCATTCTTGAAGATAGCAGAGGTATTAGCACAGGTTACCTCATCCTGAGTTTCCAAATCGGTCCTTCTCTATAGAGAAAAATGGGAAAATTTGCTGTATTATAACCATCATGGAGGTAGGATGTATGGGACAAAGCAAAGTAATTGCCATGAATAACATTACTTACACATAACTCCTGGAGAAACACCTGCAACTGGCATTTTCCTTCATCTTCAGTATAATATTTCCAAGATGGGAAGATACGCACATACGATTTAACAACATCAAATGCGATAGATGCTAAACTACGACTAGCTGGTTGTGCTTCCTCCACAGGAATAGGCATACTAACTGGTGGAGTTGGGGTTCACCATGGTAGTACTGGCCCTTTGGGCACTGGAGCTACCTTACTAACTGCTCTTGTTTGGGAGCTCTATGGTGGAGATGGTGTTGTGTCAACAGGAACTGGGTTACTATATGCTGGGGTTGGGGTTAGATTGGGTGAAGCTGGTTCTCTGTGCATTGCAGTAGGGGTACAATCTTCGAGAGTTTGGGTTATGTGTGGTAGGGCTGGTTCTCGTGCATGTACAACCGGGGTGCTATCTCCACCAAGAGGTAGCACTATTTTATTTGAAGACTGCTAGATACTGGCATCACCCGCTCCAATTCAAATGGCTGATAAACAGGAAACATAGTTGAATGTACAGACATTGTATGAGAGACAGATGCAATAGATAGTGTGGAAAAAAGAGGGCATGAAATAGTTGACATGTATATTGTTTAACTAAAATGGATAGCATGACATAATTTCACATATATGATGTCTATCTAAACTAGATAGCATAGCATAACATAATTCAAAGATATGATGAATAACTAAACAGGATCGCATGACATAATTCAGCTACATGTTATCTAAGTAATCAGGATCACATCATTTTAATTCACATATGTGCTTTATATGCTAAACAGAGGACATTCGATATGATGTCTGAACTAAGAACATGGTGTTGAATATTGTGTATATGATGTCTAAACTATGTAATGCAAGACCCCATATGCATGATATGAGCAGTAAAACCGTGCCAAGTTAGAGCATACACCTCGGTGGGGGAATAGGACTGGTCATCTGTCTCTGAATCCATCTCTGAGGAGCTATCGGGATCCAACAAGTGTTGGGGAACGTAGTAATTTCAAAAAAACTCCTACGCACACGCAAGATCATGGTGATGCATAGCAACGAGAGGGGAGAGTGTTGTCCACATACCCTCGTAGACCGACAGCGGAAGCGTTATCACAACGCGGTTGATGTAGTCGTACGTCTTCACGATCCGACCAATCAAGTACCGAACGCACGGCACCTCCGAAGTTCTACACATGTTCAGCTCGATGACGTCCCTCGAACTCCAATCCAGCCGAGTGTTGAGGGAGAGTTTCGTCAGCACGACGGCGTGGTGACGATGATGATGTTCCACCGACGCAGGGCTTCGCCTAAGCTCCGCGACGGTATTATCGAGGTGTAATCTGGTGGAGGGGGCACCGCACACGGCTAAAATATCGTATATCAAGTGTGTTCTCAGGGCCCCCCTGCCCCCGTATATAAAGGAGCAAGGGGGAGGCCGGCTGCCCTAGGCGCGCCAAGGAGAGAGGGGGAGTCCTCCTCCTAGTAGGAGTAGGACTCCCCTTTCCTAGTCCTACTAGGAAAAGAGGGGGGAAGGAAAGAGAGGGAGAGGGAGACGGAAAGGGGGCTGCGCCCCCCTCTCCTAGTCCAACTAGGACTCCCCTTGGGAGGGGGCGCGCCACCTCATGGCTGCTGCCCTCTCTCTCCCCTCAAGGCCCATCAAGGCCCAATACTTCCCCGGGGGGTTCCGGTAACCCTCCGGCACTCCGGTTTAATCCGAAACTTCTCCGGAACACTTCCGGTGTCCGAATATAGTCGTCCAATATATCAATCTTTACGTCTCGACCATTTCGAGACTCCTCGTCATGTCCGTGATCACATCCGGGACTCCGAACAACCTTCGGTACATCAAAACATATAAACTCATAATATAACTGTCATCGTAACTTTAAGCGTGCGGACCCTTTGGGTTCGAGAACTATGTAGACATGACCGAGACACCTCTCTGGTCAATAACCAATAGCGGGACCTGGATGCCCATATTGGCTCCCACATATTCTACGAAGATCTTTATCGGTCAGACCGCATAACAACATACGTTGTTCCCTTTGTCATCGGTATGTTACTTGCCCGAGATTCGATCGTCGGTATCTCGATACCTAGTTCAATCTCGTTACCGGCAAGTCTCTTTACTCGTTCCGTAATACATCATCCCGCAACTAACTCATTAGTCACAATGCTTGCAAGGCTTATAGTGATGTGCATTACCGAGTGGGCCCAGAGATACCTCTCCGACAATCAGAGTGACAAATCCTAATCTCGAAATACGCCAACCCAACAAGTACCTTTGGAGACACCTGTAGAGCACCTTTATAATCACCCAGTTACGTTGTGACGTTTGGTAGCACACAAAGTGTTCCTCCGGTAAACGGGAGTTGCATAATCTCATAGTCATAGGAACATGTATAAGTCATGAAGAAAGCAATAGCAACATACTAAACGATCGGGTGCTAAGCTAACGAAATGGGTCAAGTCAATCACGTCATTCTCCTAATGAGGTGATCCCGTTAATCAAATGACAACTCATGTCTATGGCTAGGAAACATAACCATCTTTGATTAACGAGCTAGTCAAGTAGAGGCATACTAGTGACACTCTTTTTGTCTATGTATTCACACATGTATTACGTTTCTGGTTAATACAATTCTAGCATGAATAATAAACATTTATCATGATATAAGGAAATATATAATACTTTATTATTGCCTCTAGGGCATATTTCCTTCAGTCTCCCACTTGCACTAGAGTCAATAATCTAGATTACATAGTAATGATTCTTACACCCATGGAGTCTTGGTGCTGATCATGTTTTGCTCGTGGAAGAGGCTTAGTCAACGGGTCTGCAACATTCAGATCCGTATGTATCTTGCAAACTTCTATGTCTCCCACCTGGACTAAATCCCGGATGGAATTGAAGCGTCTTCTGATGTGCTTGGTTCTCTTGTGAAATCTGGATTCCTTTGCTAAGGCAATTGCACCAGTATTATCACAAAAGATTTTCATTGGTCCCGATGTACTAGGTATGACACCTAGATCGGATATGAACTCCTTCATCCAGACTCCTTCATTCGCTGCTTCCGAAGCAGCTATGTATTCCGCTTCACACGTAGATCCCGCCATGACACTTTGCTTGGAACTGCACCAACTGACAGCTCCACCGTTCAATGTAAATACGTATCCGGTTTGCGATTTCGAATCGTCCGGATCAGTGTCAAAGCTTGCATCAACGTAACCCCTTACGATGAGCTCTTTGTCACCTCCATAAACGAGAAACATATCCTTAGTCCTTTTCAGGTATTTCAGGATGTTCTTGACCGCTGTCCAGTGATCCACTCCTGGATTACTTTGGTACCTCCCTGCTAAACTTATAGCAAAGGACACATCAGGTCTGGTACACAGCATTGCATACATGATAGAGCCTATGGCTGAAGCATAGGGAACATCTTTCATCTTCTCTCTATCTTCTGCAGTGGTCGGGCATTGAGTCTTACTCAATCTCACACCTTGTAGTACAGGCAAGAACCCTTTCTTTGCTTGATCCATTTTGAACTTCTTCAAAACTTTGTCAAGGTATGTGCTTTGTGAAAGTCCAATTAAGCGTCTTGATCTATCTCTATAGATCTTAATGCCTAATATATATGCAGCTTCACCGAGGTCTTTCATTGAAAAACTCTTATTCAAGTATCCCTTTATGCTATCCAGAAATTCTGTATCATTTCCAATCAGTAATATGTCATCCACATATAATATCAGAAATGCTATCGAGCTCCCACTCACTTTCTTGTAAATACAGGCTTCTCCAAAAGTCTGTATAAAACCAAATGCTTTGATCACACTATCAAAGCGTTTATTCCAACTCCGAGAGGCTTGCACCAGTCCATAAATGGATCGCTGGAGCTTGCACACTTTGTTAGCTCCCTTTGGATCGACAAAACCTTCTGGTTGCATCATATACAACTCTTCTTCCAGAAATCCATTCAGGAACGCAGTTTTGACATCCATTTGCCAAATTTCATAATCATAAAATGCGGCAATTGCTAACATGATTCGGACAGACTTAAGCATCGCTACGGGTGAGAAGGTCTCATCGTAGTCAATCCCTTGAACTTGTCGAAAACCTTTTGCAACAAGTCGAGCTTTATAGACAGTAACATTACCATCAGCGTCAGTCTTCTTCTTGAAGATCCATTTGTTTTCAATGGCTTGCCGACCATCGGGCAAGTCAACCAAAGTCCATACTTTGTTCTCATACATGGATCCCATCTCGGATTTCATGGCTTCAAGCCATTTTGCGGAATCTGGGCTCACCATCGCTTCTTCATAGTTCGTAGGTTCGCCATGGTCTAGTAACATGACCTCCAGAACAGGATTACCGTACCACTCTGGTGCGGTTCTTGATCTAGTTGACCTACGAAGTTCAGTAATAACTTGATCTGAAGTTTCATGATCATTATCATTAACTTCCTCACTACTTGGTGTAGGTGTCGCAGAAACTGATTTCTGCGATGATCTACTTTCCAATAAGGGAGCAGGTACAGTTACCTCATCAAGTTCTACTTTCCTCCCACTCACATCTTTCGAGAGAAACTCCTTCTCTAGAAAGGATCCATTCCTAGCAACGAATATCTTGCCTTCGGATCTGTGATAGAAGGTATACCCAGCAGTCTCTTTTGGGTATCCTATGAAGACACATTTCTCCGATTTGGGTTCGAGCTTATCAGGTTGAAGTTTCTTCACATAAGCATCGCAACCCCAAACTTTAAGATACGACAACTTTGGTTTCTTGCCAAACCATAGTTCATAAGGCGTCGTCTCAACGGATTTCGATGGTGTCCTATTTAGAGTGAATGCAGCCGTCTCTAAAGCATAACCCCAAAACGATAGCGGTAAATCAGTAAGAGACATCATAGATCGCACCATATCTAATAAAGTACGATTACGACGTTCGGACACACCATTACGCTGTGGTGTTCCGGGTGGCGTGAGTTGCGAAACTATTCCGCATTGTTTCAAATGTAGACCAAACTCGTAACTCAAATATTCTCCTCCACGATCAGATCGTAGGAATTTAATTTTCTTGTTACGATGATTTTCAACTTCACTCTGAAATTCTTTGAACTTTTCAAATGTTTCAGACTTATGTTTCATTAAGTAGATATACCCATATCTGCTCAAATCATCTGTGAAGGTGAGAAAATAACGATATCCGCCACGAGCCTCAATATTCATCGGACCACATACATCTGTATGTATGATTTCCAACAAATCTGTTGCTCTCTCCATAGTACCGGAGAACGGTGTTTTGGTCATCTTGCCCATAAGGCACGGTTCGCAAGTACCAAGTGATTCAAAATCAAGTGATTCCAAAATTCCATCAGTATGGAGTTTCTTCATGCGCTTTACACCGATATGACCCAAACGGCAGTGCCACAAATAAGTTGCACTGTCATTATTAACTCTGCATCTTTTGGCTTCAACATTATGAATATGTGTATCACTACTATCGAGATTCATTAAAAATAGACCACTCTTCAAGGGTGCATGACCATAAAAGATATTATTCATATAAATAGAACAACCATTATTCTCTGATTTAAATGAATAACCGTCTCGCATTAAACAAGATCCAGATATAATGTTCATGCTCAACGCTGTCACCAAATAACAATTATTTAGGTCTAATATTAATCCCGAAGGTAGATGTAGAGGTAGCGTGCCGACGGCGATCACATCGACTTTGGAACCATTTCCCACGCGCATCGTCACCTCGTCCTTAGCCAATCTTCGCTCAATCCGTAGCCCCTGTTTCGAGTTGCAAATATTAGCAACAGAACCAGTATCAAATACCCAGGTGCTACTACGAGCATTGGTAAGGTACACATCAATAACTTGTATATCACATATACCTTTGTTAACCTTGCCATCCTTCTTTTCCGCCAAATACTTGGGGCAGTTCCGCTTCCAGTGACCAGTCTGCTTACAGTAGAAGCACTCAGTTTCAGGCTTAGGTCCAGACTTGGGTTTCTTCTCCTGAACAGCAACTTGCTTACTGTTCTTCTTGAAGTTCCCCTTCTTCTTCCCTTTGCCCTTTTTCTTGAAACTAGTGGTTTTACTGACCATCAACACTTGATGCTCCTTTTTGATTTCTACCTCCGCTGCCTTTAGCATTGCGAAGAGCTCGGGAATTGTCTTATCCATCCCTTGCATGTTATAGTTCATCACGAAGCTCTTGTAGCTTGGTGGCAGTGATTGAAGAATTCTGTCAATGACGCAATCATCCGGAAGTTCAACTCCCGGTTGAACCAAGTGATTATTATACCCAGACATTCTGAGTATATGCTCACTGACAGAACTATTCTCTTCCATCTTGCAGCTATAGAACTTATTGGAGACTTCATATCTCTCAATCCGGGCATTTGCTTGAAATATTAACTTCAACTCCTGGAACATCTCATATGCTCCATGACATTCAAAACGTCGTTGAAGTCCCGGTTCTAAGCCGTAAAGCATGGCACACTGAACTATTGAGTAGTCATCAGCTTTGCTTTGCCAGACATTCATAACTTCTGGCGTAGCTCTTGCAGGAGGCCTGGCACCTAGCGGTGCTTCCAGGACGTAATTCTTCTATGCAACAATGGGGATAATCCTCAAGTTACGGACCCAGTCCGTGTAATTGCTACCATCATCTTTCAACTTAGCTTTCTCAAGGAACGCATTAAAATTCAAGGGAACAACAGCACGGGCCATTTATCTACAATTAACATAGACAAGCAAGATACTATCAGGTACTAAGTTCATGATAAATTTAAGTTCAATTAATCATATTACTTAAGAACTCCCACTTAGATAGACATCCCTCTAATCATCTAAGTGATTACGTGATCCAAAGCAACTAAACCAAGTCCGATTAACACATGAGATGGAGTAGTTTCAATGGTGAACATCACTATGTTGATCATATCTACTATATGATTCACGCTCGACTTTTCGGTCTCTGTGTTCCGAGGCCATATCTGTATATGCTAGGCTCGTCAAGTTTAACCTGAGTATTCCGCGTGTGCAACTGTTTTGCACCCGTTGTATTTGAATGTAGAGCCTATCACACCCGATTAACACGTGGTGTCTCAGCACGAAGAACTTTTGCAATGGTGCATACTCAGGGAGAACACTTTTATCTTGAAATTTTAGTGAGAGATCATCTTATAATGCTACCGTCAATCAAAGCAAGAGAAGATGCATAAAGGATTAACATCACATGCAATCAATATAAGTGATATGATATGGCCATCATCATCTTGTGCTTGTGATCTCCATCCCCGAAGCACCGTGCTCGTGATCTCCATCTCCGAAGCATCGTCATGATCACCATCGTCACCGGCGCGACACCTTGATCTCCATCGTAGTATCGTTGTCGTCTCGCCAAATAATTGCTTTTACGACTATCGCTACCGCTTAGTGATAAAGTAAAACTATTACATGGTGATAGCATCTCATACTAAAGCGACAACCATATGGCTCCTGCCAGTTGCCGATAACTCGGTTACAAAACATGATCATCTCATACAACAAATTATATCACATCATGTCTTGACCATATCACATCACAACATGCCCTGCAAAAACAAGTTAGACGTCCTCTACTTTGTTGTTGCAAGTTTTACGTGGCTGCTACGGGCTTAGGAAGAACCGTTCTTACCTACGCATCAAAACCACAACGATAGTTTGTCAAGTTGGTCCTGTTTTAACCTTCGCAAGGACTGGGTGTAGCCACACTCGGTTCAACTAAAGTGAGAGAGACAGACACCCTCCGGTCACCTTTATGTAACGAGTGCTTGCAACGGTGAAACCAGTCTCGCGTAAGCGTACGCGTAATGTCGGTCCGGGCCGCTTCATCTCACAATACCGCTGAACCAAAGTATGACATGCTAGTAAGCAGTATGACTTATATCGCCCACAACTCACTTGTGTTCTACTCGTGCATAGCATCAACGCATAAAACCAGGCTCTGATACCACTTTTGGGGAACGAAGTAATTTCAAAAAATTTCCTACGCACACGCAAGATCATGGTGATGCATAGCAACGAGAGGGGAGAGTGTTGTCCACGTACCCTCGTAGACCGACAGCGGAAGCGTTATCACAACACGGTTGATGTAGTCGTACGTCTTCACGATCCGACCGATCAAGTACCGAACGCACGGCACCTCGGAAGTTCTACACACGTTCAGCTCAATGACGTCCCTCGAACTCCGATCCAGCCGAGTGTTGAGGGAGAGTTTTGTCAGCACGACGGCGTGGTGACGATGATGATGTTCCACCGACACAGGGCTTCGCCTAAGCTCCGCGACGGTATTATCGAGGTGTAATCTGGTGGAGGGGGCACCGCACACGGCTAAAATATCGTATATCAAGTGTGTTCTCAGGTGCCCCCTGCCCCCGTATATAAAGGAGCAAGGGGGAGGCCGGCTGCCCTAGGCGCGCCAAGGAGAGAGGGGGAGTCCTCCTCCTAGTAGGAGTAGGACTCCCCTTTCCTAGTCCTACTAGGAAAAGAGGGGGGGAAGGAAAGAGAGGGAGAGGGAGAGGGAAAGGGGGCTGCGCCCCCCTCTCCTAGTCCAACTAGGACTCCCCTTGGGAGGGGGCGCGCCACCTCATGGCTGCTGCCCTCTCTCTCCCCTCAAGGCCCACCAAGGCCCAATACTTCCCCGGGGGTTCCGGTAACCCTCCGGCACTCCGGTTTAATCCGAAACTTCTCCGGAACACTTCTGGTGTCCGAATATAGTCGTCCAATATATCAATCGTTACGTCTCGACCATTTCGAGACTCTTCGTCATGTCCTTGATCAAATCCGGGACTCCGAACAACCTTCGGTACATCAAAACATATAAACTCATAATATAACTGTCATCGTAACTTTAAGCGTGCGGACCCTTTGGGTTCGAGAACTATGTAGACATGACCGAGACACCTCTCTGGTCAATAACCAATAGCGGGACCTGGATGCCCATATTGGCTCCCACATATTCTACGACGATCTTTATCGGTCAGACCCCATAACAACATACGTTGTTCCCTTTGTCATCGGTATGTTACTTGCCCGAGATTCGATCGTCGGTATCTCGATACCTAGTTCAATCTCGTTACCGGCAAGTCTCTTTACTCGTTCCGTAATACATCATCCCGCAACTAACTCATTAGTCACAATGCTTGCAAGGCTTATAGTGATGTGCATTACCAAGTGGGCCCAGAGATACCTCTCCGACAATCGGAGTGACAAATCCTAATCTCGAAATACGCCAACCCAACAAGTACCTTTGGAGACACCTATAGAGCACCTTTATAATCACCCAGTTACGTTGTGACGTTTGGTAGCACACAAAGTGTTCCTCCGGTAAACGGGAGTTGCATAATCTCATAGTCATAGGAACATGTATAAGTCATGAAGAAAGCAATAGCAACATACTAAACGATCGGGTGCTAAGCTAACGAAATGGGTCATGTCAATCACGTCATTCTCCTAATGAGGTGATCCCGTTAATCAAATGACAACTCATGTCTATGGCTAGGAAACATAACCATCTTTGATTAACGAGCTAGTCAAGTAGAGGCATACTAGTGACACTCTGTTTGTCTATGTATTCACACATGTATTACGTTTCCGGTTAATACAATTCTAGCATGAATAATAAACATTTATCATGATATAAGGAAATATATAATACTTTATTATTGCCTCTAGGGCATATTTCCTTTAACAAGAGATCTGCTTCGACAGGTAGCACTATCTGCTCTGAAGGCCTTGTTTTCACTCCAGATTTTTCCATCTCCCACCCAAATGGCTGATTCACAGGAACAGTAGTTTAAATTACAAACATTGTCGACAAATGGAAATGTACATCATTCAAATATATGATGCCTGGTTAAACAGGATGCATTGCACATTTCACATATATTATGGCTGGCTAAAAGACATGAGACATCATAATTCCCATATATGACATAGAAACTAAACAGGTGGCATTACAGAACATGTCTAAACTAAGCAGATGACATATATGATGTCAAAAGTAGGCACTGCAAGGCAACATATGCATGATATGACTAACATCATCATGGAAAGGTAGAGCAGACACCTTGGGGGTAAATAGGAGTGGTCAGCAACGTCTGAATCCGCCTCAGAACAGATATCTTCCTCTGGATTACAATCTGGAGAGGGGCGGGGAGGGTTTTCCATTGAACCCACCATGGAGCGATGTCTGCATGACATTGTATTGCCGCGCAAAACTCTTCTCTTTTTCTCTACATGTTCAGCATGACTGTGTACAATATCTGACATGCATACGAAAAAATATGGTGAGATTATGTAAGGAGAGCATGCAGAAATTTAGAGTGATGGTAACAACCAGTGGATGGATCCAAAAAAATGATAGCACGCTGATGATTGCTTTAACTTAATAAAAAGATAGATGATGATTGCTTTACTATTTGTTTCCCACCCAAGATGAACAACATAGGCATACCCTAGGTGAACCAGATATTAGACATAGATACTATTCATTGCTTCCTTCATATGTGCCCCACAACTAATTTAGAACTCAAGTTTGAACATTAATTTGGACCTGACTTGGAGTCCAATAGATGATGTAAAATAGATGTAAAATTTACATCACCAAAAACCACCTGACTACAACAGATGAGGTAAAAACTGTTGACTCTGAACTTAACTGTCGAAACTGAAATTTACTGTGGAATCTGAATGTTACTGTCGAAACTGAACGCAATGGTAGCAGAGAGGCACTTGACATGTAGTTTAGGGAGGGCCTGCAGTTAATCTTCAACCTGCACCCCCCTGAGCCGCCAGCCACCACCGGCCGAACCGCCGGCCCCAGCGCCGCCTCGCCGCCTCGAAACAACTCCCCATCGCCGGTCCGCCGCCGCCCGGCCAGCCCTCTAGGCCCTCCGCCCCCACCCTGAACCCTAAGATAGATAGTGGGGTACCTCTCCGGCGAGCCCCCGTCCCCGCTGCGGGTGGTTCTTCCTTAACTCCGGCGAGCCCCCCAACCCCCTCAAAATTGACTGACCCAAAAGTCAATTCAGTTCACTGAAGTGTAGCTAAATCAGAGCAGAGCAGCTGCACAAGCGATGGGGAGAGCAGCAGCAGCAGCGCGAGCGAGCGAGAGCCGGAGCAGCAACAGCTGTGCGAGCAAGCAATCGAGCGAGAGCCGGAGCAGCAGCAGCAGCGCAAGCGACCGAGCAAGAGCCGGAGCAGCAGCAGCAGATCCGGATGGTATGGCCGCCGCCGCCGAAGGGGCCTCGCACTGGGGGAGAGCCGCCGTGGTGATGTTGCCTGCGGAGTCGCCTTCAAGGTAGCCGCTCCATGGGGGTGCGGGATGGAGCACCGTCGGCGCCGGGAGGTCGAGTTAAGGAGAAGGTGCGATGCGATGAGTGTACAACCTCTTTGGTGGCGCCGAGTAGGCCTCGGCTTCGTCCGAGAAGTCGGTGAGGATGCTGCGGTTCCGGTGGAGCAGGTTAAGGCGGCGCTGTGGGGATGGAGCAGCCGCGATAGATGAGACGATCGTCGGTGCAGCTCCTTGGAGGTGGAGGACGGGGCGGCTGAACCGGCGGGACGACGAGATGGACGACGGATCCTCATCCGAGGAGGTGGACGAGGGACGTCGAGCTTTTGCGGTGGACGACGTCGTCGGGGAAGAAGCTCCGGCTGGGCAGCAGTGAGGTGGCGGACGGAGGAGGGTGGGGTTTCGCGGTTGGAGCGGAGAGGTTATGGCGGCCTGGGATTTCGAATGGCGAAAAGGGGGCGATGGGAGGGGGTGAACCATGACTTAGGGACGCGCTTGTCCAAAATGTAGGGTGTGTTACAAAAGTACCCCCCACCGATTTGAACTAGCGGCCCTTTCGGCTCAGGGTTAGAAGGGCAATTTCGCGTGTCGGGATTTGGCAGCTGGAGGGAGTTTTCGCGCGCGTTGTAATTTCGGGATAGCAAGGCGCGGGTTGTGAAGGCGCCAGTTTTGGGAGCACGATATCTGAATTTTCGGGATATAACCAGGGGTGGGTTGAATTTTAGGGACAAGCCTAACGTGTAGTAATATTGTACTTGTACGTACCAAATCAATTCGCACTTCCCTCAACCAAAAAGAAAACAAAAAAATAAAACTATTCACACCACACAAAGAGAGAGTCTTGCCCCATTTTACTATACAAATGATATTCAAAGCTACTCCCTGCTTCCATCTATATAGGGCCTAATGCGTTTTTCGATGCTAACTCTGACCAAATATTAGAGCAACAATATATGACATGCAACTTACACAAAGCACACCGTTAAATTCGTCTGTGAAAGGTTCTTTCAATGATATAATTTTCACATTGTGCATGTGATGTACTATTAATCTTGTCAATAGTCAAAGGCGGTCTTTAAAAACTCCTTACGCCCTATATAGATGGAAGGAGGGAGTATGAATCCATGTTATGTCCAATTAAATTTTTTCTCTTGCTGTATAATGCATGTAACCTACTCATACCAACATTTTAGTGCATTCCAAATGTCTATACTACCGCTGCAATTCGAACTAAATTTGAATTCGTTTCTCTATTTCAATAAGAATCTACAATCATGATTGTTGCCAACTTCAACTATCATTCATGTATTACCTTAATAACACACCACATGATTACTATAGAGATAGATATGAACTATGTGTACTACATGAACTCGAATTCTATTTTTTGAATACACTTGATGTTGATTCCAAATAATAGTACATTTGATGTACTAACTATATATTCATAATCTAAATCATGTTCCATACGTACACCGTGTTTATCACACAAAGTATAGTGCCCCGCCCCTACATTATGACAAGTATTTAGACCTGAGCTGCAAAAGCCACACATTATCCCAAATTATAATCAATGTTCTATGTATTATACGTAGTACTTGTAAGATGCCCATGCGTTCCACAGAACATCAACATGATCAAGGGGCCTAATTTGCAAATATGGAGAGGGGTGTGGGTATCTTTTTTCAAAATTGCCATAGTTTCCTTCCTATCCGCCAGATATAAATCGGATGGCCTATATTGCAGGATGGCAGGCACACCATCATCAACAACTTCTTTTTTTATAAGAGTAGAGATAAAATATATTATATGTAGTATAACATGTTCATAACCACACCATGTGTATCACCGTTATATATATTCACACATGTGTCGGTTTAAAACACTATGATAAATTCTGCAAATATCTGAATTCGCTTTTTATAGTGAAGTATGATCTCTATTCGTCTTTTACACCCACACAATCCTCTTATCTTTGTAGCTAGCGCTAACTTTCTCTCGTGCATGCACACGCCCGCATCCCTCTCACCCTCCCTCAGCATTCTCTAGCTCCATCGCGCAAATTCGTCTTTTCACTTTAGGTCGTTCACCCATGGTGTGTGTAGGCCCCCAGCTCCTTCTTTACGGCACACATCGATCGATATGCCTCTCTAGCCAGGTGTGCCTAGCACAAACACAAGCTTCCCCTCTTCTCTTATCATTGTCCATGCCTCACTCCCACCACTCTTTTCATCGATCTCGTACTCGCATACTACTTCCCCCTCGATATAGTATGCCTCTCGTACCACCTCCTAGATGCATCCCTCTCTCTCTATCCTTCTCCCCGTGCCTCATTTGCTTCTAACACACACATGCATTATACCGATCGATCTCCCAACATATACCTAGATCGACTTTAACTATTCCCCCCATTGATCGACGTACCTCACAAGTTATGTCTCTCCTTTCTCTAAAAAAGGGCGATTGATCTTCCTATGTAGTTACGTCTGCTTACCACAGCCATGTCGTCCTCCCTCATCATTCGTGCATGCCTCCTGACCTGTCTCTCACACACACGTGCACAGACAAGCAGCCATCTCCTCTCTAATTGATATTGCGGGCATGCCCTCCGTTTGTCTAGCAAGCCTATCCCACCATTTGTTAGAAGCAACTCCACTACCACCCCCTCCAACACTCTAGCTCTGTCTCTCTCCCAACCTTATTCCTCTCCTACACATATGCATGGATGCCGATCGATCTCCCTTAATACATGAGGTAGATTGATCTCCTTAATACATGAGGTAGGCCTCTCTCCTCCTCCACAAATATACCAGCCATTGTACCTCTATAGTTAATTAGGCCTCCCTCTCCCCCCATCACACACCGATAGTCGAGCGTTGTAGGTAGGTATCCATGCCACAGAGACAAACTGCACATGTCCCCTCTCACCTTCCAGTAGGCCAGCCACTCTATATCTTTGACGTGGGCACACACAAATTCGATGGCACTCTTTATCGATCGCGCGCGCACACACACACACACACATCATCCCTCTCTTCGATTCTATGGACACCTCAAGCCGATGGTACCTCCACTCTCTTCTCAAGGATCGCCCCCTCTCTATATATGATATATCCAGGACTCTATTTCACACACATTGCATATGTTACATTTTTTGATTGACCCCCCCCCAAAACACTCTCACGAACCCACACACTATATCTCTCTAGGTTTGTATCTCTCTCACACAACCCCACGTAGGTGGTGTACGTATACAAGAAAAGAATAGGTGCACCGTGCACGTACTCACGCTTCGTGCCCCGCCACACCCGCGCGGGTACACGGTGGAGCTCATTTCTTTACGAATTGGCAGCCCACGTGCTAATTTGAACGCGTGTAGCGGTTGTTTACCTAGGGAGGTCGTGGTACCACGCGTGCACGAAACAAAGTTCGACTTCACGCGTTATTTTTAAATAAAGTTATAGTTCTCAATGGCACGTACACAGAATATAAAATGATTTTTATGGAGAAAACGGTAGTCCGCTCCACTATATACAATGGAGCCTGCCTGCCTGGTTTGTCTCTCTTCAGAGTATCTCACACAAGGCTGCAGTGGCCTCTCTCTCTCACCGTTGGTCAGTGATCCGGCCGCATCCCGTTCGCCGGGGGAAAGGGAGGAATGCATCGTTTCTCCGTTCGACGGCGCCGAGGCAGCACGTCCCGATCTGCGGTACACGCCGTTCTCTCTGACCAAGCTCCGGCGCGGTAGGGCCTACGCCACCTGCTTGCTGCCGAAGTATGGGCAGATTCCGCCCGCCGCCACTCACCTAGTTACATCCCAACGACCTCCAGGTATCCCCTCCGGCCTTGCTCCACTGCCCGTCTTCCCACGTCGCTGCCTGTGGATCTTCCATACTTCTTTTCCCAAAACGTAGCTCGTCCGGCGTACTTTCCATATTGCAATCTCGTCCTCCCACCATTTTAGACAAACACAACCGTGTTGTTATCTTCCCTTAGGACAAGGAATAGGCTTCTTTTTTGTTGTCGCATGTGTCATCAACTGTTATTGGCCAGTAATTGTTTCCTTTCTACCTCTTTTTGGCAAACAAACTACTAGAAAAAGGCCTATTAGTGGCGCACCTATTTTTGCCATTAATGGAGCACTATAGGTGCGCCACTATTAACACGCCACTAATAACAAATAGTAATGGCGCACCACATAGTGCGCCATTACTATGCTTAGTGGTGCGCCATTAATATGTGACTTAGTATTGGTGCACCACATAGAAGTCCGCCATTACTAACAATTTTTTCAGAATTTTTTTTTAATTTTTTTTAATTTTTTTTTCATTTTTTTCTTAATCTCGGGTCACTATGGCTTAATCTCGGGTCAATATGCTTAATCACAAGTCAAATCACACTCCGTGGTCAAAATTCCCGGAAGGTCACCCATCCTCACACTACTCCAGCCTGAGCACGCTTAACTTCAGAGTTCTATCCAACCCAGCACCAGCTCACTTAACAGGCACATGTTGATATATCTATCATATCAATCCTATTAAACCTTGTTGATGTCTAGGACTTTGTTCATGTTCATGAGTGTGATGAAATTTTGAAAAAATATTTCAAACTTCCCGGTCATATTACGTATCATATTTTGAACATTTATTCAAAAAAAAAATTCGAACCAATTTTTTATCCTGTTACTAGTGGCGCACCTAGCAAATGGTGCGCCATTACTAAGTTTGAAATTTTTTCCATTCCCCCCCCCCCTCTAGATCTTAAAAGCCCCGTATCTTTTATTCTGTTAGGTTTTTGGGGATTCTAAAAATCTTCAACGGGGTTCCCGATCTGCGGTCCACGCCGTTCTCTCGGACCAAGCTCCGGCGTGGTAGGGCCTACGCCACCTGCTCGCTGCCGAAGTATGGGCAGATTCCGCCCGCCGCCACTCACCTAGTTACATCCCGACGACCTCCAGGTATCCCCTCCGGCCTTGCTCCACTGCCCATCTTCCCACGTCGCTGCATGTGGATCTTCCATAGTTCTTTGCTCAAAACGTAGCTCGTCCGGCGTACTTTGCATATTGCAATCTCGTCCTCACACCGTTTTAGACAAACACAACCGTGTTGTTATCTTCCCTTAGGACAAGGAATATGCTTCTTTTTTGTCGTCGCATGTGTCATCAACTGTTATTGGCCAGTAATTGTTTCCTTTCCACCTATTTTTTGCAAACATACTACTAGAAAAAGGCCTGTTAGTGACGCACCTATTTTTGCCATTAATGGCGCACTATAGGTGCGCCACTATTAACACGCCAATAATAACAACTAGTAATGGCGCACCAGAGGTGCACCATTAGTATCCCAGATAGTAATGGCGCACCATACGCCATTACTATCTGACTTAGTAATGGCGCACCACGTAGAAGTGCGCCATTACTAACAAATTTAAAAAAAAAACTGAAATTTTTTTCAATTTTTTTTCATAATCTCGGGTCACTATGGCTTCATCTCGGGTCAATATGCTTAATCTCAAGTCCAATCACACTACGTGGTCAAACTTCCCGGAAGTTCACCCATCCTCACACTATTCCAGCCCGAGCACGCTTAACTTCAAAGGTCTATCCAACCCTAGCACCAGCTCAATTAACAAGCACTTGTTGATATATCTATCATATCAATCCTATTAAACCTTGTTGATGTCTAGGACTTTGTTCATGTTCATGAGTGTGATGAAATTTTGAAAAATATTTCAAACTTCCCGGTCATATTACGTATCCTATTTTGAATATTTTTTCAAAAAAAAAATTCGAAACCAATTTTTTTCTGTTACTATTGGCGCACCTACCAAATGGTGCGCCATTACTAAGTTTGACATTTCTCCATTTTCCCCCCTCTAGATCTTAAAAGCCCCGTATCTTTTATTCTGTTAGGTTTTTGGGGATTGTAAAAATCTTCAACGGGGTTCCCGATCTGCGGTACACGCCGTTCTCTCTGACCAAGCTCCGGCGCGGTAGGGCCTACGCCACCTGCTCGCTGCCGAAGTACGGGCAGATTCCGTCCGCCGCCACTCACCTAGTTACATCCCGACGACCTCTAGGTATCCCCTCCGGCCTTGCTCCACTGCCCGTCTTCCCACGCCGCTGCATGTGGATCTTCCATAGTTCTTTTCCCAAAATGTAGCTCGTCCGGCGTACTTTTCGTATTGCAATCTCGTCCTCACACCGTTTTAGACAAACACAACCGTGTTGTTATCGTCCCTTAGGACAAGGAATATGCTTCTTTTTTGTCATCGCATGTGTAATCAACTGTTATTGGCCAGTAATTGTTTCCTTTCTACCTCTTTTTTTCAAACACACTACTAGAAAAAGGCCTGTTAGTGGCACACCTATTTTTGCCATTAATGGCGCACTATATGTACGCCACTATTAACACGCCGCTAATAACAAATAGTAATTGCGCACCAGAGGTGCGCCATTAGTATCCCAGATAGTAATGGCGCACGAAATAGTGCACCATTACTATGCTTAGTGGTGCGCCATTACTATCTGACTTAGTAAATGCGCACCACATAGAAGTGCCATTACTAACAAATTTTTTCAGAATTTTTTTTAAATTTTGTTTGAAAGTTTTTTGTCTTTTTTTGTCTTTATCTCGGGTCACTATGGCTTAATCTCGAGTCAATATGCTTAATCTCAAGTCAAATCGCACTCCGTGGTCAAACTTCCCGGAAGGTCACCCATCCTCACAGTACTCCAGCCCGAGCACGCTTAACTTCAAAGTTCTATCCAACACCAGCACCGGCTCACTTAATAGGCACTTGTTGATATATCTATCATATCAATCCTATTAAACCTTGTTGATGTCTAGGACTTTGTTCATGTTCATGAGTGTGATGAAATTTTGAAAAAATATTTCAAACTTCCCGGTCATATTACGTATCATATTTTGTACATTTTTTCAAAAAAAAATCGAAACCAATTTTTTTTCTGGTACTAGTGGTGCACCTAGCAAATGGTGTGCCATTACTAAGTTTGAAATTTTTTCCATTTCCCCCCTCTAGATCTTAAAAGCCCCGTATCTTTTATTCGGTTAGGTTTTGGGGGATTCTAAAAATCTTCAACGGGGTTCCCGATCTGCGGTACACGCCGTTCTCTCTGACCAAGCTCCGACGCGGTAGGGCCTACGCCACCTGCTCGCTGTCGAAGTATGGGCAGATTCCGCCCGCCGCCACTCACCTAGTTACATCCCGACGACCTCCAGGTATCCCCTCCCGCCTTCCTCCACTGCCCGTCTTCCCACGTCGCCGCATGTGGATCTTCCATAGTTCTTTGCCTAGAACATAGCTCGTCCGGCGTACTTTCCATATTGCAATCTCGTCCTCACACCGTTTTCGACAAAGACAACCGTGTTGTTATCTTCCCTTAGGACAAGGAATATGCTTCTTTTTTGTCATCGCATGTGTCATCAACTGTTTTTGGCCAGTAATTGTTTCCTTTCCACCTCTTTTTTGCAAACACACTACTAGAAAAGGCCAGTTAGTGGCGCACCTATTTTTGCCACTAATGGTGCACTATAGGTGTGCCACTATTAACACGGCACTAATAACAAATAGTAATGGCTTACCAGAGGTGCGCCATTAGTATCCCAGATAGTAATGGCGCACCACATAGTGCGCCATTACTATACTTAGTGGTGCGCCCTTACTATCTGACTTAGTAAATGCGCACCACATAGAAGTGCGCCATTACTAACAATTTTTTCTGAATTTTTTTTTAAAAAAAAATTGAAATTTTTTTGTCGTTTTTTCCTTTATCTCGGGTCACTATGGCACAATCTCGGGTCAATATGCTTAATCTCAAGTCAAATCGCACTCCGTGGTCAAAATTCCCGGAAGGTCACCCATCCTCACACTACTCCAGCCCGAGCACGCTTAACTTCAAAGTTCTATCCAACCCCAGCACCAGCTCACTTAACAGGCACTTGTTGATATATCTATCATATCAATCCTATTAAACCTTGTTGATGTCTAGGACTTTGTTCATGTTCATGAGTGTGATGAAATTTTGAAAAAATATTTCAAACTTCCTGGTCATATTACGTATCATATTTTGAACATTTTTTCAAAAAAAAAATTGAAACCAATTTTTTTTTCTGTTACTAGTGGCGCACCTAGAAAATGGTGCGCCATTACTAAGTTTGAAATTTTTTCCATTTCCCACCTCTAGATCTTAAAAGCCCCGTATCTTTTATTCTGTTAGGTTTTTGGGGATTCTAAAAATCTTCAACGGGGTTCCCGAAATACGGTACACGCCGTTCTCTCTGACCAAGCTCCGGCGCGGTAGGGCCTACGCCACCTGCTCGCTGCCGAAGTATGGGCAGACTCCGCCCGCCGCCACTCACCTAGTTACATCCCGACGACCTCCAGGTATCCCCTCCCGCCTTGCTCCACTGCCCGTCTTCCTCGCTGCATGTGGATCTTCCATAGTTCTTTGCCCAAAACGTAGCTCATCCGGCGTACTTTCCATATTGCAATCTCGTCCTCACACCGTTTTAGACAAAGACAACCTTGTTGTTATCTTCCGTTAGGACAAGGAATATGCTTCTTTTTTGTCGTCGCATGTGTCATCAACTGTTATTGGCCAGTAATTGTTTTATTTCTACCTATTTTTTGCAAACACACTACTAGAAAAGGCCTGTTAGTGGCGCACCTATTTTTGCCATTAATGGCGCACTATAGGTGTGCCACTATTAACACGACACTAATAAAAAAAGTAATGGCTTACCAGAGGTGCGCCATTAGTATCCCAGATAGTAATGGCGCACCACATGGTGCGCCATTACTATGCTTAGTGGTGCGCCCTTACTATGACTTAGTAATGGCGCACCACATAGAAGTGCGCCATTACTAACAATTGTTTTTCAGAAAAAAATTGAATTTTTTTTCTTTTTTTTCTTAATCTCGGGTCACTATGGCTTAATCTCAAGACAATATGCTTAATATCAAGTCAAATCGCACTCCGTGGTCAAACTTCCTGAAAGGTCACCCATCCTCACACTACTTCAGCCCGAGCACGCTTAACTTCAGAGTTCTATCCAACCCCAGCACCAACTCACTTAACAGGCACTTGTTGATATATCTATCATATCAATCCTATTAAACCTTGTTGATGTCTAGGACTTTGTTCATGTTCATGAGTGTGATGAAATTTTGAAAAAATATTTCAAACTTCCCGGTCATATTACATATCATATTTTGAACATTTTTTCAAAAAAAAAATTCGAAACCATTTTTTTCTGTTACAAGTGGCGCACCTAGCAAATGGTGCGCCATTACTAAGTTTGAAATTTTTTCCATTTCCCCCCCTCTCGATCTTAAAAGCCCCGTATCTTTTATTCTGTTAGGTTTTTGCGGATTCTAAAAATCTTCAATGGGGTTCTCCCGATTGAATTCGGATGTAACTTTTTGAGTAGATGATTTTTCATATAAAAAACTTTTTAATCCGAGTTCGTATGCAAAAGTTATGCCCATTTTACAAATTCCACAGTGATTTTGCAAATAAAGTAGAAATTCATATTTGTAAATTTTCCCAACAACTAGACCACATATCTCATGGGAAACTTATTTTCTTTTATTTTTTTGACATTTCCATCATTTTCTTTTTTTAAACTGAAAAGGCGATCCACCGGGGGGGGTGCATTTGGTGAAAAAAATTCAAACTTAGTAATGGCGCACCACCTAAGAGTGCGCCATTAGTAACCCTGGTTACTAATGGCGCACCTGGTGTGTGGTGCGCCATTACTAGTTTTGGAAAAAATAAAAAATTAATTGTTAGCAGTGGCGCACCGTTGTTGTGGTGCGCCATTACTAGTTAAAACTTGTAATGGCGCACAGTCCCCAGGTGCGCCATTACTAGTTTTGAAAAAAGGAAGTAAAAAATGTTAGTAGTGGCGCACAGATGGTGTGGTGCGCCATTACTAGTTAAAACTAGTAATGGCGCACTCTACCTTGGTGCGCTATTACTAGTTTTGGAAAAAAATATAAAAAAAATTGTTAGTAGTGGCGCACCATGTGTGTGGTGCGCCATTAGTATTTGTACACTAACGGCGTACCAATATATGGTGCGCCACTGCTATATAGCAGTGGCGCACCACATACTTGGTGCGCCATTAATGTCCATATTAGCTATAGCCGTTTTCCAAGTAGTGACAGGGCTATCCATTTCACCTCGTTGCTATTGCGACCTTTTGGTGAACTACACAAATCACTTTTTTCTTAAGAGTGTTTTGTGTAGTTGTACTAAAATGTCACACCGGCAACGTCTCTACATTTCAGTGCGACTGCGCAAAGGGAGATTTGTTTTGCTCTATCCTCCTCATCCAACTCCGAGCCTAATCTTCTCCATCTAGTTAGTCTTAAGAGAGACTGCAAAGGTGACCGGCTTCTATTTGTGTGTTTATTGTTTCATCAGCAGTCCCCTATTATCATAATCACACTTAATATCTTTGGAACAGGGATGCTCAGCTCTATTTTAGTGGAACTGCACAAAATGATCGGAATGCTGCATGCTCCAGACAGCTACTTTTTTCCCAACATGCCTTGTTGATTTAGACAGAGCTGGGTGGACGTTGCTGCCAATGAAAGCATGGATCAATTTTAATTTAACACCTTCTCACAACTTTGTCTTCAGTTGTGATGTAAATATTAGCTCTGACCTGCTAATAATTGAGATGCATTAGCAAGGAAGTTAGTTTTTTATTGTTTCCGAAAGAGCATCGATGGCAAGACACACGAAACAAAAGATGAAAGCTCACACCATTGTACAATTTCATGTCGCTGGAAAATTATTTGTATAGTACGTCAATTATGTAAACAAATGCTGGAAGCTTGATAGCATTGCCAGAAGCCTCTTCAGCATCCGGGTCCATGTGCCATGCACAAAATTATACTCCTTCGTTCCTTAATATTTGTCTTTTTACAAATTTCAAATGGCATATTTTAGAGTGTAGATTCACTCATTTTGCTTTGTATGTGTACTCCCTCCGTTCCTAAATACTCTATTTGTGTTTCTAGAGATTCAACAAGTGACTACATACGGAGCAAAATGAGTGAATCTACACTCTAAAATATGTCTATATACATCCATATGTAGTAGTCCATTTGAATCTCTAAAAAGACAAATATTTGAGTAGTCACTCGTTGAAATCTCTAGAAAGACAAATACTCTGGAGTGTATTTAAGAACCGAGGGGGTAGTGCACAACCGCATGGGAGACTCAGCCCGGTCGTT
The DNA here is from genome assembly GCF_018294505.1 of Triticum aestivum. Classification (NCBI taxonomy): domain Eukaryota; kingdom Viridiplantae; phylum Streptophyta; class Magnoliopsida; order Poales; family Poaceae; genus Triticum; species Triticum aestivum. Next base: position 407,687,584 of record NC_057814.1, on the reverse strand, counting down.
GCGCCGCATTAGTAGTGAGTAATGAGCAGTCAAATCATAAGCCCCACCTTTCCCACTGTAGGTTCCTCGGAAGAAGCAACCATCAATACGCTCTTCTTTGAATCCGCTCATACTACTCCATCCGTCACTGCTTATACAGCGCGCTTCAGAAAAAAGAAAAAAATCTGTGGGACCAAGGCGACTAGCGATCGGCCTGAAATATAGCATTGGTAGTTATAGCACGGCGTCTATTACTAGAGGAAATAATGCGTACACACATGCATGCAGTGCTTCCACCCCGGGTACACACATGCATGCACTTACTCCACTCCGCAGTAGTACATCGAGAGAAAATTATGGACTTGATTGCGGTTACCACGCCCTAATTAATTGAGCATTAAACCAAACACGTCTAAATTCTCTCTGGTGGTGAAAATGCATTGAGAGAAATGCATCATAATGAAGCGCGCCCTGTAAACTGTGACGGAGGGAGGACTAGTATATGAAGGTGCAAAATCAAGTACGTGTATGGCCAGTCGGTCAACGCACCTCATCTTGGCATATCACTGACATGTGGGACAGGAGTGTGAGCAAACCGATCTCAATTGACGGCAAAATGGCCAACCCGCCGTTCCTTGAGAGAGACGAGGAGCGAGAACACACAGACAGGCTCGCACGGAGGCCAAGATATATTGGAGCATGGTTGGTTGATCGATATCATCATTACATGTTGGGCTGCCGTTTTCCGCCCTTCTCCGGAATAAACGTGTACTTTATCAGAGATTAAAAAAATATGAGTACAGACGCTCCACCATGCGGTTCTAGTAGTAGTACTACTCGTACTACTAAACCTTGCGCTTGGCTCTTCGCCTCTTCGTGAAGTCGAACAATGATGGTACTCTGCATGTTGGGTACTACAGTGTATGCCTCTGACAATCTGACACCGAATGGACTGATGCATCTCCACCGAGGGTAGGTTGCATTAGTCAAAAGGCGTAAGCGAGCTTCACCTTGTCCTGCAAGCTTCTCCTCGTTCTGCGAGTTGACGGGACACACCGAAAAGTAGTGCTAGTCCATACTCCCTCCTTTTCGGTTAATATGGCTTAATCTTTTTTGCGGATAAATGAGAGAGCTTTATTCATATATAAGCATTCTTAGGACGATCAGCCAAGACACTGGTCACTAGGAAGCGAGGTACCCCGCAAAAGAAGTAGGAAGCGAGGTGTTTAATAGGGCTTAATTTCAAACAAGATAAATACATTGTCTGTCACTGTATATTTGTAAAAATACGGTCAGTGGACTTCATAATACGCTCATTGCACTCAATATATACATTTTCCGGTGTTTATACGGTCACTAGCTCACCCTGGTTGAGTATGTGTGTGCATGCACGTGTAGGTTGAGCAATTGAGCGTGACCGTGTGTGTTTCGTCGTGTGCTCGGACATGCATGCATTAGGGCGTCACGCGCATTTTTGCGTCCATGTGTACGTGTGACTATTGCATACATGTAGAGGGAGTACGTGTAGGGGCCACTAAGGAGCAGTCAGATCACACAGTAAGTTAGTCGGAAGAAGCAACCATCATTTCACTCTTCAATGACACGTACGCAATATAAAATGGTTGATATGGAGAGAAAAAGAAAACCACTATATATACACTAGCAGGAGCCTAAGCTACAAGCCTGCTTGCTTGGGTTTCTCTCTTCACAAGCATAGAACGATGGTGGCCACACCGCTGGTCACATATCCGGCCTGACCCCGCAGCTGGGGGAAGGGAACAATGTTCTGCGTAGACGCGGTCCGCATCGGCGTGGGAGAAAACCCACAGTCGGTGCGTCCCAATCGGGGGTCACCACGGTATGGGCCGATGGCGTGTTCCAACCGCCCTTCTAGCTACAGCCCGACGTCCCAGGTAGTCCATCTTCCTATTGGAGCCGGCTTGCTCCACTGCCGCAGCTCCCCACATAGCTCCATCTCCATGTCGATCTTTCTCTACTTCTACCGGCTTCTACTTGTGATGAGTTTATGTCTCATGAACTAGTGCCAGTACTATTATTCTAATCACACTTCTTCAATATCTTTGCCATCAGGGATGCTCAACTCGATTTTAGTGGAACTGCACAAAAGCATCGTATGATCCGAGGGTGCCAGCCGTCTTTCCTTCGACAGGTTCTACCTGGCCAGGAAATTAAATCCTGTTTAGGGTTTAAGTCGTAGTGACCCCATCAGTAGTTTTTTTCATACACGCTCTCACAACTTTGGTCTTTAGTTGTGAAGTAAATATTGGCTATGATCTGTGAATCATTGAGATGCATCAGCATGTGTGTTAGTTTTCCTTTGTATTTGATGGAATGTTGTAACGGGGCAACCTTGGAATAGGAATGAAAATGGAGTGGGAAGTTTCCGTTTTTCCGGAGAAAAAATGGAAACGGAGAGAAACCAACGTTTCGTTTTGTTGGATCGCGCCATCGAGAAAAACCAACGTTTAGATCACGTCTGTCGCGTTCGTGTCTCACCCTCCTCCACGGCTCGACCCCACACGGTCGCTCGGCATGCCACTCACCGCAAACTGAGTATACGATAACTTTCCCGCCTGCTTGTCGATGGATCGCGCCATGGAGTACTAGCACTACTAGAAGAGATTGACGAGTTGGGGGAGGACAGCTAGCTGTAGCACGGACTCCCAAGAACTTTTTACATGCATGTTGTGGCTGGCTATTGCGCCCTTTGAATGCGGAGCAGTCGCGTGCACCAGGAAGCGGCACGGGCGACGCTCTCTCGGCTGACGCGCCGCTTCAATGCCGGCGCCAGTGAGAGGTCGCGTCCGCTCTAGCCGGGCATGAATGCGGCACTGACCGTTTTGGGCGGGAAGCACGCACGGGTGATGAAGAGGGTTCGGGTTGCTCAGGAGCGGCCGTGGCAGCGGTGCGGTCTGGACGCCCGCAAACAAGAGATGATGTACGTTAATATTGCTGCGTATATAATTAACAACGTAAATAATGTGCCAGTTGGACAAATATGATTGGAGATGGAGATGGAAATGGAATTTTACGTAAACACTGATATGCATGTCTATGTCTATGTGTGTGTGCGCGACGACTCTCGCGACCTGGAAGCGGGGGCGTGTTTTTGACTGAGTTTTCTTTCTTGGTACGTTAAAAAATTGTCCGCCAGTTTTCGTTTCTTTTTTCTGGGAACGCGCGTATTCTATTTAAAACCACTGCTATGGAGAGATTTTTTTACTCCATTATAGCCTCTTGTTTGATAGAGTTTCTCGCGTCTCGCTCCCTCACCCTCTCCATATCAAAACAAGATGACAGTGTCCACTCTATCTCTCTCCTCACCGGTGGTCACAGATGCGGCCGAATCCCATCCACTGTGAGAGGTGAGGAGGTGTAGCGTTGACGTTGTCGCCGTCGGCGATGGAGGAAGCCGATGCGCACCGTCCTCTCAGAGCCGGCGCTGGCGCAGACGAAGGTCCTCCGCGCCCTTGTTCGCTGCCGTCGTGTGGGCAGATCCCGCTCGCCCGCCTAAGCGACATCTCGCCCCCCCTGAGGTATAACTTCTTGTACTAGTCCAGCTCCCCAGGTCTCTGCATGCGGGTTTTCTTCTATGCGACTACTCCCCAGCTCCCCATGTATATTTGCTAGGGTTCGTCGGCTGGTCCAACATCACCTACTATTATGGAGGAAATGCCACTCAAAAAGTTGTCCTGGTTTATACCTCGGTGGAGGTATACATGTTGTTTCGACAAAAAGTACATGGTGGTTGTGCGGTCATTGTCCATATGCTCCTATTGCTGCTGCTAATCTAATACTATCACTGGTTAAATGAAGAGATGCTATTTTTCTCGGATATCCTGGTTTAGTTCCCATCAAGATAATCATGATGCTTCTGTTTGTTGGTGTACTTTCATTAATTCTTATTGACAATTGAGATGTCGTTGTTAATCTTGTAAAACAAAGTAACAACACTATATCCCTTTTTTTACATTTTTGGAAACAGCGATGTGTATCCCCATACCCGGGCGTGTATTCCTCAATTTTAGTGGAACTGCACAAAATTGGATGGCCATTGTTGTTCTGCCTCACTGTCCTCTGCCATGTGGTTCTTCCTTCCTCGAGCTTGATTACTGAGAAGAAACAGACTACAGTGAGGATTTGTCAAACTTCATAGGTGCCTCACCCAAACTTGATGCCAAATGGATGATGCATCACCACGATGACCTATCGATGCTCATGGTTGCGCCTCATGGTTGCGTCGGCTAGTGAGGCTGATCGATTTTCAATGAAAAACAAGTTGTCTTCCATCAGTGCTCTTTGCTTGTTACCCACAAAGATGATATCCTTCGTCAGTTCACCTTGGTTGCATTGGAGATGCAGTCATCTTTCACATTGGTGCAATTTTATCACACAATTGGCTATCGACCAAATATTTGCTCGAAGAAGGATCGACGTTGGTACTAAGAGCATAAGTTTTGTATTGATTTCTAAGCCTTCTGACAACTTTGTCTCCAGCTCCCCTGTAATTTTATTTGTCCACCTATTAACTTTGATTAAAAATGGTGTGGACTAAAAACCAGGATGGACGTAGTAGCCCTCCATTTTTATTGACTTCGCATATTAGATTTGACTGAAGTCAAAATTTCTAAAGTTTGACCAAGTTTAGGCCGAACACAACAAACCATAATTATTAGAGAGGGCAAACTGTAGATACCCTCAAACCTTTCCGATAATTGAAATTAAAATTCTTTATTTGTACACACTCTCACACGTTTCCGATAATTTGGCGCATGTGTGGTTGTTCACTTAAGGGAGGGTAGTGTACCGCACGTGAAGGACCGGAAGTGCGACCAGGACGCGTGGATCATTAGTTCATCGGAAGTACTCCCTTCGTTCCTAAATATTTGTCTTTCAAGTGGTTTGAAATGGACTAACACATACGGATGTATATAGACATATTTTACAGTGTAGATTCACTCATTTTGCTCCGTATGTAGTCATTTGTTGAAATCTCTAGAAAGACAAATATTTAGGAACAGAGAGTAGTAGTTTTCTTCACTGGTACGTTAAATAAAGAGTTTCGTTTCATACTTACACAATTTAAAATGATTGTTATGGAGAGAATAAGAAAACCACTCCACTATACGTTAGTCGTATATACACGAGTACTATATGGACGCAGCTTCATTGACTTTAGTGCACCTGCCTTTGGGTTTATGACAGGTGGGCCCAAAATGTGGCTGGCCCACCTATCATACAGCCAAAAGCAGGCACAGTTAAGGCACCGGAGCTCAGTCCGTACTACAGTATATATATAAGCTGGAGACTCGGTGCTTGTTCACTAGGGTTTGCACTCTCCACACTCTCGCCGCACTACATATATATATACACGCTGGAGGCTCAGCGTTCCTTTGCTAGGGTTTGCTATATTCACAGTCTCTCACCCTCTCTTCAGCAGATCTAAACAAGACTACGTAGGCCTCTTGTCTCTCTCTCCCCCCTCACAGCTGGTGAAGGAGGCGTCCGGATCCTGTCGCATCGGGAAGGGGAGGAGGTGCAGCATTCACTCTATCGCCTTTGGCGAGGGAGGCAATCCACTGCCAGCTGCGCTGTTCTCTTTCAGCCAGCGCCTGTGCGGGAGGGCCACCGACCCCTTCTTCCTCGCTGCCGTATGTAGTGTGGGCAGATCCGGCCTCCCGCCGCACGCCTTGCCACATCCCGACGACCCTAAGGTATAAGTTTCTTTGAAACCGTCATTGCTCTAGCCGCATGTGTTTCTTTTTCGATCTATAGTCGAATCTAAGTCTTGGTTCAAAGAGGAAAGAAGTGTGCGGTGGGGTGGAGCATGAATCTAGGACGTGGTTCAATGAGGAAAGGAGGGACGGAAAGTAGTATAGACTGGCTATCTAGCCGCTTTGTTGGTCGAAAAGGGAAAAAGGGGGTAACCCAGTACACACATCTGTAAGAAACCGATCTCTTTGTTGAAAGGGAAAGAAACTGGGGGTCGGGTAGTTTGTGCAGGACTAGATTTGCTGCCCTCACATAGGAAAAAGGTTCAAAGAGAATAAATATGGGACCAACGCAGATATGCTGCTTGGCTACATACTCTGCATCACCCATTTATACGTGTGGACATACATGGTGCTAGCATGTCCCATACAACTATTTTGCTGTTGTTAATCTAAGAATGCCGCCAGAAAATTGAAGCAATGCCACTGTTAAAAGTAAATTACATTTTTTAACGAATGTTGTTTTAAGAGAATGTCTCTGTTAATATGAATCAATGCAACCGTTTTAGAAATGCTACTATCCTACTTTGTTTTCCATCAAGATAAGTTAGATGCTTCTTTCTGTCACCGTTTGTTTCATCCTCCTTTATGGGCAAGTAATTGTTTCCTTTTTGCCTCTGTTAAAACAGGGGTATCTATTCAACTTGTTGCTATTGCGACATTTTGCTTCACTACGCGAAACACTTTGCTTGATTTCAGTGCAACTGCACAAAACGACATTGGATTTCCTATTCGTGTTGGTAGATTCGTATTATATGTTGGTCTTCTCATGAAAGGTCAGTACAGGCCTTCATACACATGATTGTGAGTGTGCTTTGAGATGTTGTGCTACTTGTATTGGTACTGTTTTAAATAAATGTTGAATTGAAGCTATTGTATTGCTGTCTTTTCCCATTAAGTAGTGAACAAAATGGGAGCAACCCAGACATGATGCTTGTTGCTTTGTTACAACAAACTCTGCATCACCCCCTTTATAAGTAGATGGAAGCACATATTGTTGTTGCGCCCACTCTCCCCTGGAACTGTTTATGCTTTTTGTTAATCTAATGCCGCTGGTAAAATTAAGCAATGCAACTCTCAGATTAACTACTGAATCTTATTTCAAAACTGCAACACTTGTTAGGGATTGGCGGGATTACCATTTTTGTGGCCGCATGTTTCATCCTCCTTTCTTAGCTAGTAATTGATTCCTTTTTGCCTCTGTTTAAATAGGGATATCTATTCAACTTGTTGCTATTGCAACATTTTGCTTCGCTACGCGAAACACTTTTGTTTTAAGAGTGTTTTGTGCAGTTCAACTTGAATGTTACACCGGCGACTTTGTTTAATTTTGGTGGAACTGCACAAAAGGAGATCGAGATTTCATATATGTGTTGGGATATGTTTCCAGTCTTCCTCGCGAGCTGTTTCAAAACTTGGTCAAGAAAGGTCAGTACCGACTTTCATCCACATGATGATGCAGTGTGCTTTCAGATGTTGTGCTACTTGTATTGGTACTGTTTTGGATAACTGTTGAATTGAAGCTATTGAACTGTTGTCTTTTACCATTAAGTGAGCAAAAATTGTTCCAACCCAGACATGATGCTTGTTTCTTTGTTACAACAAAACTCTGCATCACCCCCTTTATAAGTAGATGGAAGCACATGCTGTTGTTGCGCCCACTCGCCCCTGGAACTGTTTATGCTTTTTGTTAATCTAATGCCGCTGGTAAAATTAAGCAATGCCACTCTTAGAATTAATTAACTACTGAATCTTAGTTCAAAACTGCAAAACTTGTTAGGGATTGGCGGGATTACCATATTTGTGGCCGCATGTTTCATCCTCCTTTATTGGCCAGTAATTAATTCCTTTTTTGCCTCTGTTAAAACGAATCAGTCGCATTGTTTTAGGAATGGTACTATCCTGCTTTGTAGTTCTTTCTACATGTTTAACCAAGGTATTGTTAAGATAATGTCTCTGTTAAAATGAATCAGATGCATTGTTTTAGGAATGGTACTTTTATGCTTTGTCGTTCTTTATACATGTTGAAACAAGGCATTCTTAAGATAATGTCTCAGTCAAGGTAGATCAGTAGATGCTTTCCTACTTTGTTTCCCATTAAGATAAGGTAGATCAGTAGATGCTTTTCTTCTGTGAGTACAAGTCATCAACCGTTATTTCTGAGTAATTGTTTCCCTTATACCTATTGTTGTTTACATGGATATCAAAATTAAAGCTCGGTTTTATTCCGACTTTGATTTTAGTTGAACTGCACAAAAGGAGCCAATGTGTCCAAGGCAAACTGCTGCATTACTGGGTCCAGTTGGCCGTTCCACTTTGCAGAAAGAAGCAGTCACTATTTGCGCTACATTACAGAAGGAATGACCGAGAAGCTTTATAGAGTATTAGTAGACGATGGTGACATGACTAGTCTGCAGAGAGCATTGGCAATTCTACAACACGTGGAGTGCACTGGGCAAAAAGTGCCCAAACAAGTACAAGAAGCCACGACAGGACTCCACGATCATAGGCATTACATATTTTGAATGGGAAAAGCTTGTCAAAGTTTAATCATTGATGTTAGCAAGAAGATGCTAGTTTAATATATTGGAATTGGAAAACCTTGTCAAAATTTGCTCATTGATGTTAGCTAGAACACATGCATTTGATATTTTTGAGTGGGACGCCCTTTGCTGTGAGCAGCACCGATCGTTTTTTCCTATTCTTGTGTTCAGTTTAGAAGTAAATAGTTACCCAAAATCAAAAAAAGAAGTAAATAGTTACTCTACTGAGATATTCATGTGTTAAGAGTTTGTTTTGAATTTTTTCTATGTAATGCCAGGCCTTGTGTTTGATTGCAAAGTTGAGCTTGGAATGTTGTGGCATGCGGCATCACGAGCTGTTCACCGTGCCTCCTGAGAATAATGCTTCGTATTGTTTTGCATGTCGATCTAATGCCAGTGATTTGCTTGTTAAGAAGATCATCCTCTTCTGTTGTTTCCGTGCTTAAGAAGTTTATCGTCTTATGTTTCATTCATAGCCTATACGACAAGTCGGGTAGGTTAGACGTGAAACCATATGATCTTCCGACCAACTCGTCATCTTAGGCCGTGATTGGATCATCGTTTTCCAACCAAAACCGCTTGTATAACTGACGCATGTAAATAAAAGCGGATGGTCTCGGGCGAAGCGCTTGGTTGGTCGATTTTGACTAGTAAAATATACACTGGTCTCTCAAATTACACGCGTAACCCGCCGGTTTTACTTACAGACCTCGGGCCCTCGGTTTCATTACGCCTGTATTTTTTTTATTTTTTTGCGGGTCATTACGCCTGTATTTTACGCATTGTTTCCGATGACGAGTAAATTTGTCGGTGGGAAACGACACCTATGGGACCGACGAGGATCCCTACTACGGTTGCGGGGCGCTGGAAGTGGTGAGGAGAGCAGGATCAGCAGTCAGTACAAGAACACGGATCGTTTACCCAGGTTCGGGCCGCAAAGATGCATAATACCCTAGTCCTGCTTGGATGTGTATATCTGTGTTCTTGAGGAGCTCGAACTAGCTACAGGGAGCGTAACATGTCCAAGAGTCCGAATCCTTGTCCTGGATGCCCTGGGTCTCCTTTTATAGGCCAAGGGATCGCCACAGTGGCACGAGGAGGTGGCATCAGGGTCCTGTGGCTAAGCTTATCTCTAGTCATTAGAGGACAAGACGCATTAAATGCGCCCCTGACGTGTCTCCTCTACTTTACTGCCGCTTTGCCTTGTTTTGACACGCGCATGGGCCAGCGGGGCGGTGGCGCCATATAGACAGGCAAGCAACTAAGGTGGCGCGGTGGTGGAGCCTCCATGAAGATCTGCATGCCACCACGTAAGCACGTGCTGAGTTGGCGGAGGAACCCCGCGTCGACACGCAGGTGCCTGCCCGCCTGGTGGGCTGGCAGCTGCATGGGATTGGTGGTGAAAAGCTTGTCGGGTGTGGGCCTGGCTGCGGTCTCGTGGACGCCCTCGGCAAGGGCCTTGCCGGGGCCCCGGCAAGGGTCTTGCCGCGGCGTCGCGGTCGTCCCCGGCAAGGACTTTGCCGGGGGTCCTATGGGCTTCCTCGGCAAGGATCTTGCTGAGGTTCGTCGTCTACTACTCCTCTGATTAAGAGTGTTGTTCTTGTCTTCACGAAGATCTGCATACCACCATGGACGTGCCTCTCGAGCCCTGGCCCAATGCGGTTGGTGGTGTTGGAAACCGTAGGCTCAAGGGTGCCTCGCTCTGTTGGTGTTTGGGGCGAGCTGCCCCGGCAAGGGCCTTGCTGGGGCCGCAGAGGCCGCCCCGGCAAGGGTCTTGCCGGGGGAACCTACTTCGTCCCTCTGCTCTCTGTGGTCTTGGCCCTGGCATTTTTCTCGCTTGTTTCTGTGGCTCCGGCCCTCTCCCTTGCTCTGCTTAGTGTGGTCGTGGCCGTGCGGCTCTAACTGCCCGTGCACTTAGTAAGGGGTACTAAGATAGAATCCCTATTTTAGTACACCGAAAAAATTACACTTGTATGTTAATACAGGTGTGAAATAAACCAGAGCTCCCAAGCGCGGCCTTACTGGATCCGCAGCCCCCGGCAACCTTGGCTTGGCGCGGTTGGATCATGGTACTTGCAACCCCCGGCAACTTTGGTTTGCCGGGGTCAGGGCGCCGGTCCGTTCCCCTTCTTCCAAATAGCTCGGCAGAAGTGCTTATGTGCCGTGCAAACCAAAGAGGACAGGACAGGATAGAGAGACGCGCACTCGACCTCTAAGCTAGGGGTTAGCCGCCGTTAAGCACTATCAACCCTAACCGAGGAAGAGACTCGACCTAGCATGCATGCTATAACTTAGGGCGCCAGCGCTTCATTTATTTATGCTCAGGGTCTGCGCCTGGCTTTGTACAAAGGGTTACATGCCTTGCCGGCAAGGCTTGTACAAAAGGGTGGCTTGCCGGGAGGCCCGGCAAGCCGCGCCTTATGGGTAAAACTTGCAAAGATGCTCGATGTTCCAGGAGTTGCTCACTGGAATGGCATCTTCGGTCTCCAGGCGGACTGCGCTGGGACTGGTGACTCGCGTTACCCAATAAGGGCCTTCCCACTTCAGCGTCAACTTGTTGGAATTCTTGGCCGACTGAACGTGCCGAAGAACAAGGTCGCCTTCCTCAAAGCTCCAGGCATGAACCTTGCGGCTATGGTAGCGGCGCAAGGCTTGCTGGTAGCGTGCTGCTCTCACAGCCGCCCGGAGACGATCTTCCTCAAGGAACGTAGCGTCATCTTGCCGCAATCGTTCTTGCTCAAGCGCATCATGAGCGAGCACTCGAGGTGACCCATATATGAGTTACGTGGGGAGAACTGCTTCTGCCCCGTAGACCAAGGCAAAGGATGTCTGGCCGGTGGCTCGATTTGGCGTCGTTCTAATCGACCAAACAACTGCCGGCAACTCATCAATCCAGCGCCTTCCACTCTTGCGCAGCCTGTCAAAAGTCTTCGTACTTAAGCCTCGCAGAACTTCAGCATTTGCTCTCTCCGCTTGGCCGTTGCTCCGTGGATGTGCCACGGAAGCAAAACAGACCTTGCTGCTGAGATCCTCAATGTATGGCATGAAGGCGTGGCTTGTGAACTATGTACCGTTGTCGGTGATGATCCTGTTGGGCACACCGAAATGGCAAACTAGCCCTTTGAAGAACTTGATGGCTGACTGCGCTGTTACCTTCCTCACCGCTTCCACTTCTGGCCACTTTGTGAACTTGTCGATTGCAACGTACAAGTACTCAAAGCCCCCGACGGCACGGGGGAAAGTGTGACGCCCTTGATTTGACCGTACACTAATCATACACACAAACGTGTACGATCAAGATCAGGGACTCACGGGAAGATATCACAACACAACTCTAAAACATAAATAAGTCATACAAGCATCATAATACAAGCCAGGGGCCTCGAGGGCTCGAATACAAGTGCTCGATCATAGACGAGTCAGCGGAAGCAACAATATCTGAGTACAGACATTAGTTAAACAAGTTTGCCTTAAGAAGGCTAGCACAAACTGGGATACAGACCGAAAGAGGCGCAGGCCTCCTTCCTAGGATCCTCCTAAACTACTCATGGTCGTCGTCAGCGGCCTGCACATAGTAGTAGGCACCTCCGGTGTAGTAGGAGTCATCGTCGACGATGGCGTCAAGCTCCTAGGCTCCAGCATCTGGTTGCGACAACCAGGTAGAATGGAAAGGGGGAAACGAAGGAAAAAAGCAACCGTGAGTACTCATCCAAAGTACTCGCAAGCAAGGATCTACGCTACATATGCATGGGTATATGTGTAAAGGGCCATCTCGGTGGACTGAACTGCAGAATGCTAGAATAAGAGGGGGATAGCTAATCCTGTCGAAGACTACGCTTCTGGCCACCTCCACCTTGCAGCATGTAGAAGAGAGTAGATGGTAAGTTCACCAAGTAGCATCGCATAGCATAATCCTACCCGGCGATCCCCTCCTCGTCGCCCTGTTAGAGAGCGATCACCGGGTTATATCTGGCAATTGGAAGGGTGTGTTTTATTAAGTATCTAGTTCTAGTTGTCATAAGGTCAAGGTACAACTCCGGGTCGTCCTTTTACCGAGGGACACGGCTATTCGAATAGATAAACTTCCCTACAGGGGTGCACCACATAACCCAACACGCTCGATCCCATTTGGCCGGACACACTTTTCTGGGTCATGCCCGGCCGCGGAAGATCAACACGTTGCAGCCCCACCTAGGCACAACAGAGAGGTCAGCACGCCGGTCTAAATCCTATGGCACAGGGGTCTGGGCCCATCGCCCATTGCACACCTGCACGTTGCGAACGCGGCCGGAAGCAGACCTAGCCTAGCAGGCGTTCCAGTCCAATCCGGCGCGCGCCACTCAGTCGCTGACGTCACGAAGGCTTCGGCTGTTACCATGACGTTGAGTGCCCATAACTGTTCCCGCGTAGTTGGTTAGTGCGTATAGACCAAATGGCCAGACTCAGATCAAATACCAAGATCTCGTTAAGTGTGTTAAGTATCCGCAAACGCCGACCAGGGCCAGGCCCACCTCTCTCCTAGGTGGTCTCAACCTGCCCTGTCGCTCCGCCACAAAGTAACAGTCGGGGGCCGTCAGCAACCCAGGCCCACATCTACCGGGATGGAGCCACCTGTCCTTTCAGCCCCCTCATCAGAATCACTTGCGGGTACTCAACGAGCCGACCCGACTTTAGTCACCACATGTGTCATGTATATAAAGTATATAGTATATACCCATGATCACCTCCCGAAGTGATCACGGACCAGTAGTATAGCATGGCAGACGGACAAGAGAGTAGGGCCACTGATGGAACACTAGCATCCTATACAAAGCAGTAGGATAGCAAGTAAGGGTAACAACTGTAGCAACAATGACAGGCTATGCAACAGAATAGGATTAACCGAAATCAGTAACATGCTACACTACTCTAATGCAAGAAGTATAGAGAAGAATAGGCGATATCTGGTGATCAAGGGGGGGCTTGCCTGGAAGCTCAGCCGAGAAGGAGGGGTTGTCAACACCGTAGTCGTACTGGGTAGCAGCGGCGTCGGTCTCGGTGTCTAACGAGAGAAGAGGGGGAAGAAACAATAAATATAATGCAAACATAAGCATGACAGTGCATGACAAGACAATGCGTGGTGCTAGGTGTGCCTTAACGCGGTAGGAGGTGATACCGACGAAGGGGGGTAACATCCGGGAAAGTATTCCCGGTGTTTCATGTTTTCGGACAGATGAACCGGAGGGGGATTGTTGCACGTTTGCTATGCTAGGGATATGTGGTGGACGAACGGGCTGCATATCCGGTTCGTCTCGTCGTTCTGAGCAACTTTCATGTAGAAAGTATTTTCATCTGAGCTACGGTTTATTTTATATGATTTTCTAAAGTTTTAAATCATTTTTAGAATTTATTTAATTAATTTAATTCAACATTATCCAGAATAGTGTATGCTGACGTCATCATGACGTCAGCAGTCAACAAGGCGTTGACTGGGTCAATCTGACATGTGGGTCCCGCATGTCATCGACTTAGTTAACTAAACAGGATTAGTTAATTTCATTTAAGTGATTAGATTAATTAATTAGCCTTAATTAGATTAATTAACATGATTAATTAAGTAAATTAATTATCTTAATTAATTAATTATATTATTTTTATTTATTTTTATTCTTCTCTTTTTTTCTTTTTCGTTCTGGGGTGGGCCCCATATGTCATAGGCCGCAAGGGGCTGGCGGATCGGGCGTTCGGGTGCGGGCGCAGCGGGCGACAGGCGCCGTGTGCAGGGGCTGCGGGCGCAACCCGAGGGGCGCAACCCGAGGGGCGCATGCCCGAGGGCGCTAGGCGCGCGCGGCGCACGCCGGCGCCGGCGGCCAGGCCAAGGGAGGCGGCGGAGGGACGACTGCGGTGGCGGGCGCCAGCCGCGGGGCATGCGACGGCGCGAGGGAGGTAGTGGCCGGTGGGGCAGCAGCGGAGGGGAAGCGGGCGCGGCGTCGCCAGTGGCCGAGCGGGAGCACGACGAGGCCGACGGGTGACTACAGGCGGCAGGCCACGCGGGAACAGGCAGGGGGCGCGGGCGCGGCCAGGGCGCGCGTGCGGGCGCCGGTGAGCGAGGCCATGGCCGAAATGGCCAGAGCAGGGAGGAGGAGGAGACGCCGGGGCCTCACCATGGGGCCGTGGGGTCTAGGCAGCGGTGCTCGGGGAGGAAGACGGGGACGAGACGCCGGCGAGGAGGAGATCCCGCGAGGGAGCGTTCCGGCAACATGGTGGTGGCGACGAGGGGCGACGGCATCGTGTCGGCAACGAGGCGAGGCTACGACTTCAAGCGGGAGCCGCACGAGGAAGAGGAGGGGCGCGGAGGTGTCCGGGAGGGGTGGAACTGGCGAGCGCGTCAAGTGGCGGGGGCGAGGCGGCGATGGACGTCGACGGGCGATCCGGGCGGCGGCCTCCTCCTCCGATCCCGATCCAATCGGGGGAGAGAGGGGGGAGATATTTCGGGGGGGGGGGGGGAGTGGGGGGTACGGGGTACGGGAGTGGGGGATATGGGGAGTGGGGGCGGTTAGTCCGGTTGGGCCGGTGGCCTGCTGGGCCTGAGCCCAGTGGGAGGGGTGTTAGCCCTTTTGTTTTTTTGTTTTTGTTAGTTTGTTTTTCTCTTTTTTATTTTCTTTCTTTTATTTATTTTCTTTTCTGTTTTATTTCATTTTAAATCATTTAGGCATTTTATAAAAAAATGTGTTTATTACACCATATTTACATATGCAAAATATGGCACCTCCTGAACAATTTTGTTTTAACTTTTGAAAAGTTTGACGTCTGACATTTATTTAAACTTTTGAATTTGAGAAGTTTTTGATCCAACGCGAGATTAGCAACAGTAGCCGGGGTGACGTGGCACCGTTAACGTGGGATTACTGTAGCATGATTATCCGGGCGTCACAATTCTCCTCCACTACAAGAAATCTCGTCCCGAGATTTAAGAGGGGTGCAAGGGGGAAAGTTGTGGTTACGAAATTCTAACGGATCTTCTCGTCTTTGGTTGCTCTTCTCGAAGAGGTCGATCCATTACATTGACGTCTTCATTTCTCTGCTTCAGGTCATCGTGGTGAAGACGTCCTTTTCTTCGGGAACTTCAACGTACTTACGAATAGGTAAGGGGCAGCTCGGCTACGACAGAATGCTTCGGAGGGAAACAATCTGGGTTAACCCATGAATGAGCATAAGATTATCTCTCGAGTTGAACATATAAAATACATCGAGAGTAAGGTACGAAGGTACAATAAGAGGTTCCAAGCGGATAGATAGTTGCTCGGAGTCTGAACCAGAGTGAGAAAGGGGGTTCAGAGCAGCGAGAGTAAGTATTGCGTCTGATGCCAGAACAGAGCACTAGGAAGGTGGCCCGTGAATTAAATACGAAGCCAAACTTGGGGAATAACCATTAGAAATAGGGTTGTACAGGAGAGTCAGGTTTCGATCCTGTGGAACTGCGGGTTATGGGCCCCCCATGTGGTCTAAAGTAGAAAGGGGCTGACATCTTGCATGGTCACAGTAGCAAGGCATGTCAAAGGGTAGCCTGTCAGTTATGTCGGCAACAACTCGATACCAAGGGCGAGGGACGAAGAGAACCATTCTCCTGCTCGTTGAAACGAGGCGGACCAATAGGCAAAGTTCTCATCCATCGGTGGCTACCGAAATGTCATCAACAATAGTAACAGGGGCTTGCTGACAGAATTGTACACCGAGGTGTTTACATAAGCAGGAGAATATTACTGCTTAGATCATATAGACCACAAGAAAGGTTAAACAAAACAATGGAAAGGAAAATATGATTATCAAATTAAACAGAACAATGGAAAGGAAAATGTGTTTAAACATGCCTTTCAGGGGTATATCCTTCCCAAGGACAAGCAGAACATGATATCCATGACAGGATATAATGTAGAAAATCCTTTAGGTAAGGGCAGGGAAATTTCATGACATTACCCATACAACGGTGTTTGGATAATTGATAAAGAAAAGTAGCATTGTGGTTCAAATGTTCTTATTGAAAATCAGAGTACCACAGACATGCTTCGAGATAGTATTGACATGGTCTTCAAGCAAAGGTCGGACTTTGGATACACAAAGGATCCATCAGGAACAACTTATAGAATAAGTCTTACGATTTCCTCATGGAAGAATCAATAACCTTGTTAAGAAGGGAACTATAACAATAGGGTCCTCCGGCCAGGTGTACTAGGCATGACACCACCTTACCGATATATAAGGACCAATGTTATAACTCTTGGAAATATGTCCCAACCATCATAACTGACCGAGATTCAGATCTGATTGGTGTCAGGATACCTCAGACTCAGGATGCCTGAGAAGAAAGGTGCGACACAAATTGACGAGAAGACATCGTAGGATTCTCGGGAAATGAACCATGGAAGCTAGTTCTGAAACAAGAGTTCATCATTAAATCAAGGGGAGGGTTAGGAGGTGGCTGATGGACTCAGCGACAATTCATTGAGATTCCCAAAAGATGGGTTTCCACACTTATGTGAACAAGGAGATAACATTTGTCAGATCAAATGATATAATGAGGTATGCTGGAGGAAAACATACACAGTTAAACATTGGTTGAAAGGTGCACCCGAAATATGGGCTTAGGTAGCATGATCAATGTTAGAATGGTGATCCGATAACCAATGGTCAAAGGATGAAATATCAACCATTACCTTCAAAGCAATAGGGTTGCTAGAAGTTTTGAAGTCGCACATCATAGTTCGATTGTCGGTTTTTCGATTAGAAATAACACAGGGACCAAGGAATGAACGAATATGGAAAAAGGTATCACCTGCATCAAGAATTCTTAAGAGGTGGTGAAATTCTCACGATATTCTTGACATAAAAGATGGTAATACTCCAAGGTAAAGAAGAACAAATGCTAGATAGCAAGGATCTCAAGGTATAACACAAAACACGAGCAAGTTTGTGTTGAACGGAAGGCAATCGAGTGGTCGATGATAACACAAATAATCGAGGGCAGGGATGGTATTTCTCATCATGAATTCAATTGATATCCTTGAGGAGCTCGGAATGTTGATGATGATCATGACACATTTGTCGAGAGGTTTCATGAAGATATAATCGCTCATCGACGACATCAAGCAAAAGGAAGGATGGAGCAAAAAGTTATTGAAACGACAGATACGACACAAACTCGGAATCAAGCTTGTTGTTCAAGGCGAAATGATATGACGAGGAAAGTCGACGTAAGCTTAGCTCATTGTCGAAAATTGTGCTTCGGAAAGAAGGACCAGATAGCACAGTTAAAAAGTTGTACGATAATGATATAGCCGATCAGGCTAGGAATGACTTGAAGGGTTATTAAATCATAAGCAACGGAAATTACTTAGAGTTATTGAATCAGAGTGCGGAATCGATTCACTTAACGGTGTTCTCGAGTGACTAATAACTCAGAACCCGAGGGAAATTGGAATTGGCGAGAATAATAGTTGATGAAGAACTCATAAGAAGTTATGTAGTTCCATGGTATTCTTGAGATACCGGAGTGTAATGCTCGACGGTAGATCAGAGTAAGGGTTGGACAGGTGGAATGATCTGCAGAAGACAAGTACTTCAACTTGTTCGAGAAATGGTATTTAAAAGGAGAACATGGCCGGAACAACGATTGCAAAATGCCAGATCCCAGATATAAGATAAACTTATACCAAGGAATTATTTATTTGAAGAGAAGCTTTAATGATACGATCTACATCGTTTCCATGGGCATGAACACAAAGTTCAAGGTCGACTCCCACTTCTTCAATGCATAACCTTTCATTCACTTCTCCCGTTCGATGAAGTTGCATTGTTGAAAAATTTTATCTGGCAAAATACCAGAAGAGTACGACTCATGAAAACTTTCGAGTTCACACATATTATGGAAGGCATAGGTTCAACCCATCGGGGCATCGTGGAAACATATACCACAAGCTTCAGGGGTAAATAACTCAAGCTCGATAGTACAGCATGGGTGACAAAATGAGAGGATACAATTTACTGAAGGCATTATGTATCAGGGAAAGAACTTCCAAAGTGATTGAATATGAAGGACGTTGTCGGATAAAATCCAACAATGGATCGGGCGATCCGCAACGGTGCTAATGTGAGTATCGGTACTCACTCAGAGGAAGAAAGAATGCAGAGGCATCAGATTCAAGAATCACCTGATTATTCTGATGCTTAAATATAAAGAAATTATGGTTTCCAAAACGAAGAATCAGAAGCAGACGCTCTGATTAAGGATGGATAAGTTGAGTAGACTTAAAGGTACAACCGATGGCAATTTGGTTGGTCGAGAACCAGTTCATGTTTAAAACGACGTCTGATCCGGAAGGATGAATTCTAGGATTTCGACTGAGGATTGCGAACATTCATCATATTTCAAATCAAAGGCTGAAAACGACGATGACAAGGGATACTAATGAATATTGCTAGACATATGGAACGCAACCATAATGCAAGCAGACAAGTATTTGCACAGCAACAGCTGACAGAGAATTAGCGGAAGACCGGATAGTATATCAATGTACCTTGTGGATCATATGATCAACTAGTAATGAACAGTTCCTCGATAAGGGTGAAAAATTATTCGTAGGGGTATTCATGCGGAAGGAACTGCGGGGTAGCAAGCATAATTGATGCTTGGAACATCGGAGAGTATTTGAGGGCACCTTGTAATAACAAGGGCAACTGGGGATGAAGGTATGAACGACAAAAGTATGTAGTTATCCATAAAGATTTATCGGTGGTAGGGATCGCAATGGAGTTTGTATTTTCTCTTTTGTATTTTCTTTCTTTTATTTATTTTCTTTTCTGTTTAATTTCATTTTAAATTATTTAGGCATTTTATAAAAATGTGTTTATTACACCATATTTACATATGCAAAATATGGCACCTCCCGAACAATTTTGTTTTAACTTTTGAAAAGTTTGACGTCTGACATTTATTTAAACTTTTGAATTTGAGAAGTTTTTGATCCAACGTGAGATTAGCAACAGTAACCGGGGTGACGTGGCACCGTTAACATGGGATTACTATAGCATGATTATCCGGGCGTCACAGAAAGGGCCCAATATATCAAGCCCCCAGACCGAGAAGGGCCAGGAGAGAGGGATGGTTTGAAGGGCTTGGGCTGGTTGATGAAGGTTCTTCGAATGGAACTGGCATGCTTCACACTTGGTTACTAGTGCTGTCGCATCCTGGAGGGTAGTGGGCTAGAAGAAACCTTGCCGGAAAGCCTTGCCGGCAAGGGCCCTCGACCCTATGTGGGAGCCACATATGCCTCCATGTATCTCTGCCAACAGCTCTAGTCCTTCCTCCCGGGAGATGCACTTCAATTTCAACCCATTCGGCCTTTTTCTGTACAAGACGTTGTCAACGAATTGGTACAGAGCAGACCGGCGGGCTACTTTTTCTGCCTCTTCCTGCTCCTCAGGAAGCTCTCCTACTTGGAGGAATCGGACGTTGTGCTGCGACCATGCCGGAGCTTGTGGCTCAACGGCGAGGACCAAAGGCATCTCTTCTGCCACGGGAGCGACTGTCTCTACGGCCATGGCCAGAGGCCCTGCCGGAGTTGGTTGCTCCGTGTTAGGATCGACATCCGCGGCAACATCTTCGCCAGCGGCTCCGGGGAGCTCAGTGGGGAAGTACTTGCCGGGGCCCTGCTTCCTCTGTTTGTTCCGCCCAGTTGGTGGTTCGATGGATGGTTGAGTTAACTGAAGCACAAAAGTACCTGGTTCCACAGGTAGCTTGAGGGCAGCGAGCTTTGACAGGTAGTCGGCGATGTCGTTCTCCGCCCGAGGAACATGCTCTGCTTGTATACCATCAAAGCGCTCCTCCAGTTTCCTTACTTCATCCACGTAAGCCTCCATCAACGGACTTTGGTAGTCTTTGTTGACCTGCCTGACGACGAGCTGTGAATCTTCCCTGATGATGAGCTTTCTGACCCCGAGGTCCGCCGCGATCCTAAGACCGGCAAGCAAATCCTCGTACTCGGCGGTGTTGTTAGTTGACATCTCCCAGGAAAGTGCATTTGTATGACATACTTGAGGTGCTCTCCGGTGGGCGCGACAAGCAGTACGCCAGCACCGGCGCCTTGTAGCGAAAAAGCTCCATCAAAGTACATGATCCAGTCGCGGCTCGTTTCCTTGCCGGCGAGAGCGGTCTCCTGCACCTCTTCGTCGGGCGTCGGGGTCCATTCTGCAACGAACTCCGCCAAGATTCTGCACTGAATCGTCGAGGTGCCTTCGAACTTCAAACCAAAACTCGACAGCTCCAGGGCCCATTCCACGATCCTCCCCGTTGCATCTGGGTTATGCAGTATCCATTGCAATGGGAGGCGGGTGACCACGATGATCTCATGCGCTTGGAAGTAATGACGCAGCTTCCTCGAGGCCATAAGGAGGCCGAAGAGCAGTTTTTGCACACCTGAGTACCTCGACCTAGCCCCTGCAAGAGGGAGCTAACGAAGTAAACTGGCTGCTGCACCATTTTCTTCTTCTGTGCCACTTCACCCGATCGCGCGGGCCCTGTCGCACTGGTGTCAGCCTCTGCCGGGGACTCGGTCCTGCCGGGACCGAGCCCTGCCGGGGAGGGTTTTGGTTCGCCATTCGTGGACTCTGCCGCTACCGCTACCTCTTCGTCGACCTTTCTCTGCGCCACTAGTGCGACGCTAACCACTTGATTTGTTGCCGCTAGGTACAGCAGCAACGGTTCTTGTGGTTTGGGCGCAACCAGCACTGGGGTAGAGGAAAGGTACTTCTTCAAATCTTGCAGCGCTGCCTCGGCCTCCTGGGTCCACTGCATTGGGCCCGCCTTCTTCAAGATCTTAAAAAAGGGAAGGGCACGCTCCACGGACTTGGAGATGAATCTGCTCATGGCGGCAACGCAGCCAGCGAGCGGACGCACGTCTTTGATCCGCTTGGGTGCCTCAATCTGCTCGATGGCTTTGATCTTATCTGGGTTGGCCTCAATCCCGCTCTGCGACACAAAGAACCCGAGAAGTTTGCCGGATGGAACACCGAAGACACACTTCTCTGGGTTCAGCTTGAGCTTGATCTTGCGCAGGTTTGCAAACGTCTCCTCCAGATCTTGCACAAGTGTTGCTTTGTCCTTGGTTTTGACCACTATGTCATCCATATAAGCTTCCATATTTCTATGTAGCTGGGGTTCGAAACCAATTTGGACTGCTCTCGCAAAGGTGGAGCCAGCACTCTTCAACCCGAAAGGCATCCGTAAGAAGCAATATGTGCCACATGGGGTGATGAATGCTATCTTCTCCTCGTCTTCTTTTGTCATGAAGATCTGGTGGTACCCTGAGTAGGCATCGAGGAATGATAGCAGATCACACCCAGCCGTGGAGTCAACAATCTAGTCGATGCGCGGCAACGGGAAGGGGTCCTTGGGACAAGCCTTATTACTATATGTGTAATCGATACACAGCCTCCACTTCCCATTCGCCTTGCGCACCACTACCGGATTGGCCAACCACGTCGGATGGAGCACTCCTCTCACCAGTCCTGCTGCTTCTAACTTTCTGATCTCTTCTGTGACGAAATCTTGCCTCTCCAGAGCTTGCTTCCTGACCTTTTGCTTGACGGGCCGTGCATGAGGACAGACAACAAGATGGTGCTCAATCACTTCCCTGGGAACGCCGGGGATGTCGGAGGCTTGCCATGCAAACACATCGACATTCGCCACTTGGCGGCAGTTCTGGAGGTCATGGCCCTTGGTGCGGTGGATCTTGCAATACTTCTTGTCGGAGCCCCCTGGCTTGTCGGCAGCCGCCAAGGCCCGGCAAGCGGCACACCCGGCAACCTCTTTGCCGGGGTCGCTTGCCTTGACCTTCTTGGTGGCGTCGGTGTCGTTGGCCCCTCGACGGCAAGCACGGTCTTGCCCTTGCGTTTTCTGTTATGGCGCTGGCCGTTCTTCGCCGGGGTGGCGGTATCATCTATGGAGTTGGTTTCCGCGTCTGCGTCCTCGCCGGGGTACTTCCTTCCCTCTTCAGCTCGAGCACACCGATCGGCCAGAACATAAAGTTCGGCCACATCCTTGACCTTGTTCATCGCCAGCTCCTCGCGCATCTTGTGGTTGCGCACGTTCTGGTGGAACGCACTGATCCTGGCGGCGGGATGAACATCGGGGATGTTGTATTGCACTCGGCTGAACCTCTGGATGTACTTGCGCAGGGTTTCCCCATCCTTCTGGGGAATGATATGCAAATCACTCGCCTGGCCGTGAGCTTGGTGGCCTCCAGTGAAGGCACCAACGAACTCATGACACAGGTCCGACCAAGAAGAAATGGAATCCACCAGCGCCAACGGGAAGTAATTGGCGAGCACCTTATCGTCGCGGGCCCCAGCAGCCTGCATAACTATGGTGTAGATGCTGAGGAACTCCGACGGATGGGTCTTGCCATTGTACTTCTCGCCGACGTCAGGCTTGAACGTGCGGTGGGATGGCCACTGGAACTGCCGTAGCTCACGGGTAAAGGCCGGACAGCCCACCTCGTAAGGCAGGCCACCGGAGTGACCCGGAGCCAGGTGGTCCGCAGCGGGCCCTGCCCGCTTGTCCGACTGCTGGCGTGCATCGCGCCGGCGCTCGATGGTCGTTCGAGCGTCTTCGTGAGCTCGCTCCCGAAGAACTTGGCGCTGGTCGCGGTGGGTCCGTGGGTTGGACGACGCTATGAAGATGTTATCACAAGCGTCGTCGCGATGGGCTGACGCTCGCGGTGGTTGGCATGGAGGAGGAGACTGGACCGTACCCGCAGCGCCCGCGGTCTTTCCTCCACTGTTATGTGGTGGCTCGATGGAGCGCTGACCTGAGGGCCCCGTTGGTCGCGGATCGTCTTTGTTGGCGATGGCCACGAGGCTCCGGATGGTGGCTCTCAACTCGTCAAGCTTCTCCGCAGCGGGAGGGAAGACGAGGAGCAGCTGCGCGCGGGCTAGGGCTTCTGCTGGCGTGGGTGGTGGCGACAGCTGCATGGACAACGATGCGGTTCGACTTCTAACCGCGTTAGAAGGAGCCTCATCACGGCCCTGCGACCGTCTCCCACCTTCGCCAGTATCTTGGCGCGCATGCCGGCCTTCCTCATCATGTGAAGGGCGCATGGGACTCTTCCCAGGGCGGCGCCTAGGGTCACCAGTGAAGCGGGGCTGCTCATTGTGCACGACCTGAGAAGAGCGCGCCGCAGCCGCCAGCGTTGGCGTCGTGGAGGTTGCCGTGCCACTATCGGCTGGCACGATGACGCCCCTGGAGGGCCCCGCGCCACCTGCGGGGGGCCCAACTCTGTCTCAGGAGCTCGCGATGCGCGGCTTGTCGCCTGGCGTACGAGCGGCGCCGCTCACTAGGCCCGGACTGCCAGGGTGATGTGGATGTTCGCGGATCGCGCCATGGGTCCTCTCCGCGACTGTGCCGCTACTGGCCCACACTGGTGCAGGCAGTCCGGTCCCAGATGAATCGATCGTCGTGGCCGCCTTCTTCTTGGGAGCCATGGTGATGAAGAACTGTGCTACTGGCTGCAGAACCAGATGCTCACTACTGCGCCGCCTACCTGGCCCGCAAAGATGTCGGTGGGAAACGACACCTATGGGACCGACGAGGATCCCTACTCTGGTTGCGGGGCGCTGGAAGTGGTGAGGAGAGCAGGATCAGCAGTCAGTACAAGCACACGGATTGTTTACCCAGGTTCGGGCCGCAAAGATGCGTAATACCCTAGTCCTGCTTGGATGTGTATATCTGTGTTCTTGAGGAGCTCGAACTAGCTACAGGGAGCGTAACTTGTCCAAGAGTCCGAATCCTTCTCCTGGATGACCTGGGTCTCCTTTTATAGGCCAAGGGATCACCACAGTGGCACCAGGAGGTGGCATCAGGGTACTGTGGCTAAGCTTATCACTAGTCATTACAGGACAAGACGCATTAAATGCGCCCCTGACGTGTCTCCTCTACTTTACTGCCGCTTCGCCTCATTTTGACACGCGCCTGGGCCAGCGGGGCGGTGGCACCATGTAGACAGGCAAGCAGCTGAGGTGGCGCGGTGGTGGAGCCTCCAGGAAGATCTGCATGCCACCACATAAGCACGTGCTGAGTTGGCGGAGGAACCCCGCGTCGACACGCAGGTGCCTGCCCGGCTGGTGGGCTGGCAGCTGCATGGGATTGGTGGTGAAAAGCTTGTCGGGTGTGGGCCTGGCCGCGGTCTCGCAGACGCCCTCGGCAAGGGCCTTGCCGGGGCCCCAGCAAGGGTCTTGCCATGGTGTCGCGGTCGTCCCCGGCAAGGACTTTGCCGGGGGTCTTGTGGGCTTCCTCGGCAAGGATCTTGCCGAGGTTCGTTGTCTACTACTCCTCTGATTAAGAGTGTTGTTCTTGTCTTCACGAAGATCTGCATACCACCATGGAGGTGCCTCTCGAGCCCTGGCCCAATGCGGTTGGTGGTGTCGGAAACCGTAGGCTCAAGGGTGGCTCGCTCTGTTGGTGTTTGGGGCGAGCTGCCCCGGCAAGGGCCTTGCCGGGGCCGCAGAGGCCGCCCCAGCAAGGGTCTTGCCGGGGGAACCTGCTTCGTCCCTCTGCTCTCTCTGGTCTTGGCCCTGGCGTTTGTCTCTCTGGTCTTCCTTGTGCGGCTCTGACTGCCCGTGCACTTAGTAAGGGGTACTGAGATAGAATCCCTATTTTAGTACACCGACAAAATTACACTTGTATGTTAATACAGGTGTGAAATAAACCAGAGCTCCCAAGCGCGGCCTTACCGTTTCATGTCGTCTCAGTCTCCCGAAGGTGCTCATAGGTGTCCGATGATCCTGGCTTCCTGAATGAGCAGCGGGCGCTGTATCAGACTATCCGTAGGGCCTGCGAGGCCCTCCCCGTCATCCTTCGAGTTGTTGCGTTCGCCGTGGCGCCAAGCATTGTTAACATGGTCAACGAACATGAGGATTCAGGAGATGACTTTATTTTGACTGGATGATAGTAGGGACCCACTAGGGCCATAGCCGTACGTACGCAAGTGCCTCCTTATTATGTACAACTATATTTTTTTGCTTCCTCCTGGTTTCCTGACATCATGGTCCCACACCATTGTCAACCTATGTAGTCAATATAAACGAGAGAATTGCACAAGGTGCGGCCGACAGCTGGGACCAAGCAGCTCGAGCAGTATTTGTGTTTTTGAGGCGTGAGCACTGCAGAGCTTTTCTTGGCGATGTTTTCGTTGTTGTTCAGAGGAGAGCAGGGTATTAACTGGGCGGGCTGTGGCCAGTCTAGCCCAGGCCAGATATCCAGCCGAGATATTAATTTTTTTCAAGATGAAAATGGCTAGCCCAGCTATACTTTTTTTTAGGAATACCCACGCAAGGCCAACTTGTTATTCTCCGCCCTGCAGCTGCAAATCTTTCCTAGGAGGGATGCATTAGGCTTAACAGGAAAATGGGCTTTAAAAAATAATAAATGGGATGTAATTATAAAACTAGGCAGTAACTATAAAAAAAATGCACGAAACACGAAATTAGTTTCTAAAATATTATTTATGGATTTTGAAAATCTTAATTTTTAATTGTTGTGCGCGCAATTTTTTGTTGGATTTTTACGTAATACAAATTTATATTTAATCTGACTAGAAATTTCGGGATAAAAATATTTCGGATCCCATCAAAATGTGGGAGATTTTATTGAATTCTGTCTTGAACGGTTGGTTGAAATTATTAATCGTTGTCCTAGCTAGAAAATGGGTTGTACTTTTAACAAACTGTAAATGGGCTGTAGTAAATTCTATTAGAATTCAAAAATGGGCTGTACATTCTTACAAATCGGAAATGGGCTATAAGTTCTCTGCCACACACTTGTGGGCCTACTAAGTTGACGCGTCCCCTAAAAAAAGAAGTTGACGCGTATTCCTCTCCGCGTGGGCATGCACTGCCGCGTCTTCCCCGGCTCCGCGTTGTCCCCTTCCTAGATCTCGCCGTCGTCCACCGCCGTGGTGCTCTCGGCGCGGCGTGGTCAATGTGGTCGACGACTGACTTCCATCGGAAGAGTACTGTACATGGAGAGGCTGACAGCTCGGTCCACGGCAGCCGCAAGGAAGTGCTTCCTTATTACGCGCAAAATAATTATTCCTCCACCTGACAGCAGGGACCCACCGGACGGGCCACCGTATTTCGCAAAAAAACGTTCCCCCCTCTGTCAGGTCGGACCCACTGGAAGTGCCTCCTTATTACGCACAAAAAAATGAATACTCCCCCTGCTAGCTGGGACCCTCCTTGGTGGGAGGCTGACTTGTGGGCCTACTAAGTTGACGGGGACTGAGGGCTTTGTCAACTTAGTGAATATGAACGATTCTAGCTCCAGTGAACGTACGATGTCCATCCAATGGCCGTAGTGCTTCTTCAACCTCTGGTCTTCTTGCTCCAGCCGCCCAAAGCAGCACCGGTCGTGCCGCATGCTCCTGCCTCCCGTGGCCGGCTATGCTGCCGCGGAGGCCTCACCGCCCCCTACTATTCCCACCGCTGGCTAGGCCCTGCGGCGACGGCAGCCTCACACCGCAGTCGAACCAGTGAACCCTCGTACTCCTCTCTGCGCGGGCTTCCACTGCCTCGTCTTCCCCGGCTCCGCGTCGTCCCCTTCCTAGGCCTCGCTGTCGTCCACCGCCCTGGTGCTCTCGGCGTGCCGTGGTCAACGTGGTCAAGGAACGACTTCCATCGGAAGAGTATTGTATGTGGAGGCTGACAGCTGGGTCCACGGTCGCAGCAAGGAAGTGCCTCCTTATTACAAGGAAAATAATTATTCCTCCACCTGACAGCTGGGACCCACCGGACGGGCCACTGTATTTCGCGAAAAAAACGTTTCCCCCTCACTGCTGGGACCCACCAGCTACATCTTTGCATTCAAGGAAGTGCGTCTGAAAAAAAAATTTCGCCCCCCTGACTGCTGGGACCCACCAGCTACATCTTCGCACGCAAGGAAGTGCGTCCGGGAAAAAAACGATTCGTCCCCCTTACTGCTGGGACCCACCATCAACATCTTCGCACACAAGGAAGTGCCTGACAGTCAGGACCCACCTGGTCGAAGCGTACATAGCATTGTCATTCTGGTCGCGAACGTGTACGTACATACTGGTGGATGTAGAGGCGCGCACGTGTCGTAGTAGAGGGGCGCATGTAGCATGTACACGTACGTACAGCGGCCAGTGTGCAAGAAAGAAAATATGTCCACGTACGTACATACGGGCGGGGTCTCAAACGCCTACTCGCGCATATATACGTACGGCCAGGGCTCGTGTACATGGCTGGGTCGGAACGGAGAAACTGTGTCGTCGTCGTGTTCATGGGGAGCCAACCGGCTGGGTCAAAACGGAATGCGTCGTCGTGTTCATTGGGAGGGCTTGGACGGAACAGGCGATGGAAACAAGGACTGGCGTACCGAAGAACGGAGGAAACGGCCTTGTGTTCGACCGGCCACGTTCGAAACGGGATCCTGTTCATCGGGAGGGGTCTGGCGTACCGCAAAACGGAGGAAAC
Organism: Triticum aestivum; assembly: GCF_018294505.1. Lineage (NCBI taxonomy): Eukaryota > Viridiplantae > Streptophyta > Magnoliopsida > Poales > Poaceae > Triticum > Triticum aestivum. The sequence continues at coordinate 407,659,746 of NC_057814.1, read as the reverse complement.
GGACTTGTGTTGGACCTCCTACTGTCGAAACTGGGTCCTGTTGATCGGGGGGGTGTGGCGTACCGCAAAATGGAGGAAACGGACTTGTGTTGGAGCGCTACGGTCGAAATGGGGGTCCTGTTCATCGGGAGGGGTGTGGCGTACCGCAAAACGAGACTCCACGGGATACTATTCATCTCCACCGTCGACCTCCTCCGGCCTCCACGGGCTACTGTCCATCCACCGTCGACCTCCTCCAGCCTCCACCTGCGAGTGTTCATCCACGGGCTCCTGTTCATCCAGCCTCCACCACACGCTACTCCACCGGCTACTGTTCAACCACCCCTCTCCATGGGCTCCTGTTCAACCACCCTTCCACGGGCTACTGTTCATCCACCCCTCCACCTTCTATTGTTCATCCAGCCCTCCACGGGGCCATCCTGTTCATCCAGCCCTCCACGGGGTCCTGTTCATCCAGCCCCAACTGGCTCGATCGATCCGGGTCCTGTTCATCCAGAGGCAACGCCACGGGGTCCTGTTCATCCACCCCCACCGCTCACTGTTCATCCAAACCCCCCGCAACGCTCACTGTTCATCCAGAGGCAACATTGATCGGGTTCAGTTAACAGCCATCAATCGATCGCTCAGGTTCAGTAACGCGTAGCCTGCAGTGCAATCGTTCGGGTTCAGTTAGAGCCCAACGCCTCGCTCGGGTTCAGTTAGAGCCCAATGCCTCGCACACACGCGCGTACGTGTACGAGAGAAACGCGCATCGCTCGGCCCCAACCACCCACCATAACCGGGAACACCCCGATATTTTCCTCGCCCTCGCTTCTACCATGGTTTTTTCCGTCATGGACGGCCCAAAGAATGTCATGCAGTTGCGTCTCCGGCCCGCCCAGGACGAAAAGCCCATTTTCTGTCATGATTTTTTGTCATAGAAGTAGGAGCCCACCACATCTACGATGATACCGGGTTTTGTCACAATTATCGTCATAGAAGTGTCATAAGTATGACAGAAAAAATTTCGTTCGACCCAAAATGTCACGGATGTGTCTTTTTTTGTAGTGAGGATTTGTCACTCCGATTGTCGGAGAGGTATCTCTGGGCCCTCTCGGCAATGCACATCACTATAAGCCTTGCAAGCAATGTGACTAATGAGTTAGTTGCAGGATGATGCATTACGGAACGAGTAAAGAGACTCTTGCCAGTAACGAGATTGAACTAGGTATTGAGATACTGACGATTGAATCTCGGGCAAGTAACATACCGATGACAAAGGGAACAACGTATGTTGTTATGCGGTTTAACCGATAAAGATCTTCGTAGAATATGTGGGAGCCAATATGAACATGTAGGTTCCGCTATTGGTTATTGACCGGAGACGTGTCTCGGTCATGTCTACATAGTTCCCGAACCCGTAGGGTCCGCACGCTTAACGTTCGTTGACGATCGGTATTATGAGTTTATGTGTTTTGATGTACCAAAGATAGTTCAAAGTCCCGGATGTGATCACGGACATGACGAGGAGTCTCGAAATGGTCGAGACATAAAGATTGATATATTGGACAGCTATATTCGGACACCGGAAGTGTTCCAGGTGATTTCAGAGAAAACCGGAGTGTCGGAGGGTTACCGGAACCCCCCGGGAGAACTAATGGGCCACATGGGCATTAGTGGAGAGAGAGAGGGCTGGCCAGGGCAGGCTGCGCGCCCCCTCCCCCTCTGGTCCGAATTGGACTAGGGAAGGGGGCGGCGCCCCCTTTCCTTCTCCCTCTCCTCCTTCTTTTCTGTAGCGATCCGACCTCAAACGGTCAAATCTCTGTGCATAAGTGTCATCCCTGGGTCGGTAATGCTGACACACACAGTACTTGAAGGATTTATAACAGAGTGCAATCACACACTTATTACATCGAATGTCTCAAAATAGAACTTATTATAATAATATGGCCTAAGGCCATCTAAATAAGATAACTGTGGAAGCATCGAAGGTAAATGAGTCCATCAACTCCAATGGCATAGCGGAGTGCACGACAACGACCTAGCGCACCTTACTCTTCATCTGAAAAGTCTGCAACATAATACGTTGCAGCCCGAAACGGGTCAGCACATGGAATATGCTGGCAAATTAATACTGTAGAGAAATTGAACAGGTAATAGCTATAACTATATGCATATATGGATGGTGGAGGCTCTACGATTATCATGTTTTTGCGAAAAGCCAATTTTTTCCTACAACAAAGGAATATGTTTTGTTTCACTATCATGGTGGTTGATAAACATTGAGAAGGTTCCTCCAACTCAATCCCAATTAGATAGTATTAAGAACCCAACAAATTAATTTAGAGTGATGAGATCAATTCAATAATTCAAGAACCAGATACTCAAGATGTCCATAACCGGGGACATGGCTAACCATGATTAGTTTGTACACTCTGCAGAGGTTTGCACACTTTTCCCCACAAGACTCGATCTCCTCCGTTGGATTGCTTGCACTACATGGTGTTTGAGAAACGGATGACCAAGACACGGTCTTTCAGAAGCATTAACTCTTTACTCTGGTAGATAGTACCACCTACATTCCCTACATCTGCTAGCCTACGACTGAAACAGGTAACGCAACATACTCAACTATGCGAGATCCCATAATGACTTGTGGCTGCACACGGAAGTTTCTAGCATGAATAATCTTATGATCCCTTTGAGCCTGGGTGGCGAACCGTAGGATGATCACACGAGTACTCCCGGATATCCTAGGACAACACTGGATTCTCGAGGTGCCCGCAACCAATCCACCCAGATGTGTATTAAAGTAGCCACCTTAAATTAACCATTAATTAACAACTCTCACATCTGTCATGAATACACTCAACCAATCCACGTCTACGAGCATAGCATAGCAGCATAAGCATAACGTAGAAGTAACTCCCATGGTTTGATATACAGGACAATAGGTTCTACCTCATCATCTACTTCCCAATACCCACATGATATCAATCCTACTCATGCAATGTTTGAGGGTTGAAACTAATGCATAAAAACTAGGTAATAAAGGGGTATGATCAAAGTGTTACTTGCCTTGCTGACGATCTGAAAACCCTAGTGACTCGTAGTAGCACGCTTCGCACTCCGGAAATTCTATCGCAAACAAACAATAGCATACATAAGAAATCAAGCATAGATGCAAGGGTAAACTCATATAAAAAGATCCAAACTAAAAGTTCAACTGAAGTGCTTCGATTTGCAAAAAGAATCAATCAAATCGGAGCTATGAAACTCAAACTACGATCAAAAGAAGTTCGAATTCAAATCTGCTTGCAACCAATTTTTAATTTTTCAAAACCATGTTGTGGTTGATTAGCTGGAAAGAGGGGTTCAAGACGAAGATTTTAGCGTTGGTTTCATTGGATTTGGACGAACGGTTGAAAAACTGCGAGGGTTTGAAGATCAGGGGCTAATCTGCGATAAAAATAATCATGGATAGGTCCCTGGCCGAAAATAGAAATAAGAAGAAAAAACTACGGTGCGAATGTTCGCTAACAGAACTAATCAAACAAAAATCTTCACTAACAGATCTAAACGAACGAACGTTCGTTAAATAGATAAACCGTAAAAAAATAAACCGATCTAACTAAAACCGAAAAAACCATTCGGCCGGCCGATTCTTACTGGCTCAACGAAAAAGACCGGCGGCGACGGATGGCGGTGGTTGTTGCTCCTGCGGCTGCGAGGGGTGGCGGCGACGCGGGACGGCGGCGACAGCGGCGCGGGGCGCTGCGGCGGCGGCTGCTGCTGCTTGCGGGAGGCGGGGCGAGGCGAGGTGGCGGAGGGAGGCAGCGGCCCGTATATAAAGGGGGCGAAGCGGCGTTGGCTTGGGGAGGGAGCCGGCCTGGGGAGGAGTCCGGCTCGGACTCCCCTCGGCGTCCGTGCGCGGCATGGCGACGGGGAAGGCGGCGACGCACGGCAGTGGGCTAGCTGGGTTTCGGCCCAGTCGGTCCGGCAATTTTTTTAAATAATTTTTGCCAAAGTAGAATCCTAATAAAATATTAAAAAAATTCTTTAAATGCCAAAAACAATTTTCACCGTCTAAATAAAATATTTAGAACAAAGTGAATGTTTTTCTGGCCTAAAAATGCAATTTTGCAAAAATTCATATTTTTCTAATTCAAATAAAATCTTGAATAAAATCTAAATAAAAATATTTATTTGATTTTAAAATCTTTCCTCCAATATTCCTCTCTTTTTGAAGAAGACATATTATCTTCTCTCTTTTATTTTAATATCGGAAATATTTTGGAGAGAAAATTATTAAAAATCAAAATGATCCTCTTTTCAAATTTGAGAAAAATTCAAATATGAAAATAAAAGAAATCCCCAACTCTCTCCATGGGTCCTTGAGTTGCTTAGGATTTCTAGGATCACAAACAAAAATGCAAATAAAATATCATACACATATGATGATCTATGTATAACATCCAAATTGAAAATTGGGATGTTACAAACCTACCCCCCTTAAGATGAATCTCGCCCTCGAGATTCGGGTTGGCTAGAAAATAGGCGTGGGTGGTCTTTCCGTAGGTCTTCCTCTCGTTCCCAGGTGGCTTCAACCTCGCTATGGTGGCTCCACTGAACTTTGCAAAACTTGATAACCTTGCTGCGCGTAACTCGGCTGGCAAACTCGAGAATCTTGACGGGTTTCTCCTCGTAGGTCAGATCACTGTCCAACTGAATTGCTTCTAGGGGCACTACATCTCTCAAACGAATATCGGCGATCTCAGCATGGCACTTCTTCAACTGGGAAACGTGAAACACATCATGAACTCCTGACAGTCCTTCGGGTAACTCCAACTTGCAGGCCACTTCTCCCATTCGCTCCAAAACTCGGTATGGTCCTACAAATCTCGGGGCTAAGTTTCCCTTAACTCCAAATCATTTAACTCCACGCAGAGGTGACACACGAAGATATGCTCTGTCTCCGATTTCATAGACTACATCCTTGTGTTTTGTATCGGCATAACTCTCTGCCTGGACTGAGCTACCTTTAGTCTGTCGTGAATCAACTTAACCTTCTCTTCAGACTCTTTGACGAAATCTGGTCCGAACAACTGACGGTCTCCAACTTCATCCCACATCAATGGTGTCATGCACCTTCTCCCATACAAAGCTTCGAAAGGTGCCATCTTCAAACTAGCTTGATAACTGTTGTTGTATGAGAACTCCACGTATGGCAAATTGTCATCCCAACTGGATCCATAATCTAATGCACAAGCTCTCAACATGTCCTACAGAATCTGATTGACTCTCTCGGTCTGTCCATCTGTCTGCGGATGAAATGTTGTACTAAACTCTAGCCTGGTACCCAAAGTCTGGTGCAACTGATTCCAAAACTTTGAGGTAAATTTTGTCCCTCTATCGGATACTATGGTCCTCGGAACTCCATGCAGACATATGATCCTGGTCATATATATCTTGGCCAACATCGCACTCGTATAGGTGGTTTTCACTGGGATAAAGTGGGCCACTTTAGTCAAACGATCCACTACTACCCAGATAGAATCATATCCCGATTGGGTCCTGGGTAATCCGGTGATAAAATCCATGCCAATCTTGTCCCATTTCCATTCGGGTATCGGCATAGGCTACAGTAATCCTGCTGGCTTTTGATGTTCTGCCTTCACTCTCTGACATACATCACATACTGCTATATACTCTGCAATATCCTTCTTCATACCAGTCCACCAGAAACGCTCCTTCAAATCCAAATACATCTTGGTGTTTCCGGGGTGTATCGAGTATGGCGAGTCATGAGCTTCCTGAAGTATTAACTTCCTGATCTCTGCATTATTGGGTACATATATACGGTCCTCAAACCACAAGGTTTCGTGCTTATCCTCGCGAAAACCTTTGGCTTTTCCTTTGCTCATATTCTCCTTTATCTCAGCAATTTCCTTGTCATCCTTCTGAGCTTCTCGAATCTTTCCCAATAATGTTGACTGAACCTCCATTGCTGCAACAAAACCTCTTGGAACTATCTCCAAACGAAGTTCCTTGAGATCGTCAACTAACACCTCTTGTAATCCTCCGCTTATGAGGGTATTGACATAACTCTTCCGGCTCAAAGCGTCTGCTACAACATTGGCCTTTCCTGGGTGATAATGCAACTTCATATCATAATCCTTTATAAGCTCCAACCATCTCCTTTGCCCGAGGTTCAACTCCTTCTGCGTGAAAATGTACTTCAAACTCTTGTGATTCGTGTACACATCACAATGGTTTCCAATAAGAAAATGTCTCCAGGTCTTACTACGGCTGCTAACTCCAAATCATGCGTGGCATAATTTACTTCATGCGGTCGAAGCTGACGTGAGGCATATGAAACAACTCTTCTGTCCTGCATAAGTACACCTCCAAGTCCTAAGCGAGAAGCATCGCAATACACTTGGAAATCCTTGCGTATATCCGGAAGAATTAGCACTGGGGCTGTAACCAAACATTTCTTCAACTCCTGAAAACTAGCCTCACATTCATCCGTCCATTTGAACTTGATGTCCTTCTTCAACAACTCCGTCATGGGCATCGCAATCTTGGAAAATTCTCAATGAATCTCCGATAATATCCCGCAAGTCCAAGAAAACTGCGGATCTCTCCTACATAGGTGGGTGACAACCAATCAGCGACTGGCTGAACCTTGGAAGGGTCTGCTGCTATACCCTCTCCTGATATAACATGTCCAAGGAATCCAACTTTCTTCAACCAAAACTCACATTTGCTGAATTTGGCATACAACTGATGTTCCCTGAGCTTCTCGAGAACTAAACACAAATGCTCCTTGTGCTCCTCTTCATTCTTCGAGTATACCAAAATATCATCAATGAACACCACAACAAACTTATCCAAGACCTCCATGAACACCTTATTCATCATACTCATGAAATAGGCGGGGGCATTAGTCAAACTAAATGATATGACAGTGTACTCATATAGCCCGTACCTTGTGGTGAAAGCTGTCTTAGGTATATCATGTTCTCTGATCTTCAGCTGGTGGTATCCTGACCGCAGATCGATCTTGGAAAATAATTTAGCTCCTTGCAGCTGGTCAAAAAAATCGTTGATCATGGGTAGTGGGTACTTGTTCTTGATCGTCACTTCATTCAATGCATGATAATCAACAACCATTCTCAAAGATCCATCCTTCTTCTCAACCAAGAGTACTAGGGCTTGATACGTCCATTTTCATCATGCTTTTATATCATTATTTATTGCATTATGGGCTGTTATTACACTTTATGTCACAATACTTATGCCTATTCTCTCTTATTTTACAAGGTTTACATGAAAAGGGAGAATGCCGGCAGCTGGAATTCTGGGCTGGAAAAGGAGCAAATATTAGAGACCTATTCGGCACAACTCCAAAAGTTCTGAAACTCCACGGAAGTCATTTTTGGAAATAATAAAAATACTGAGCGAAGAAAATACCAGAGGGGGCCCACACCCTGGCCATGAGGGTGGGGGGCGTGCCCTACCCCCCTGGGCGCGACCCCCTGCCTCATGGGCCCCCTAGCAGGCCTCCAGTGCCTATCTTCTGCTATATGAAGTCTTTCGTTCGAGAAAAAAAATCATAAGCAAGCTTTCAGGAAGAAAGTCCGCCGCCACGAGGCGGAACCTTGGCAGAACCAATCTAGGGCTCTGGCGGAGCTGTTCTGCCGGGGAAACTTCCCTCCGGGAGGGGGAAATCATCGCCATCGTCATCACCAATGATCCTCTCATCGGGAGGGGGTCAATCTCCATCAACATCTTCACCAGCACCATCTCCTCTCAAACCCTAGTTCATCTCTTGTATCCAATCTTTGTCCCCAAGCCTCAGATTGGTACCTGTGGGTTGCTAGTAGTGTTGATTACTCCATGTAGTTGATGCTAGTTGGTTTATTTGGTGGAAGATCATATGTTCAGATCCATTATGCATATTAATACCCCTCTGATTATGAACATGAATATGATTTGTGAGTAGTTACGTTTGTTCCTGAGGACATGGGAGAAGTCTTGCTATTAGTAGTCATGTGAATTTGGTATTCGTTCGATATTTTGATGAGATGTATGTTGTCTTTCCTCTAGTGGTGTTATGTGAACGTCGACTACATGACACTTCACCACTGTTTGGGCCTAGAGGAAGGCATTGGGAATTAATAAGTAGATGATGGGTTGCTAGAGTGACAGAAGCTTAAACCCTAGTTTATGCGTTGCTTCGTAAGGGGCTGATTTGGATCCATATGTTTCATGATATGGTTAGGTTTACCTTAATACTTCTTTTGTAGTTGCGAATGCTTGCAATAGGAGTTAATCATAAGTGGGATGCTTGTCCAAGTAAGGACAGCACCCAAGCACCGGTCCACCCAGATATCAAATTATCAAAGTAACGAACACAAATCATATGAACGTGATGAAACTAGCTTCACGATAATTCCCATGTGTCCTCGGGAGCGTTTTCCTTCATATAAGAGTTTGTCCAGGCTTGTCCTTTGCTACAAAAAGGATTGGGCCATCTTGCTGCACTTTATTTACACTTGTCACTTGCTACCCGTTACAAATTACCTTATCACAAAACTATCTGTTATCGATAATTTCAGTGCTTGCAGGGAATACCTTATTGAAAACCGCTCATCATTTCCTTCTGCTCCTCGTTGGGTTCGATAGTCTTACTTATCGAAAGGACTACGATAGATCCCCTATACTTGTGGGTCATCAAGACTCTTTTCTGGCGCCGTTGCCGGGGAGTGAAGCGCCTTTGGTAGGTGGAATTTGGAAAGGAAAAATTTATATAGTGTGCTGAAATTTACTGTCACTTGTTATGATGGAAAGCAATCCTTTGAGGGGCCTGTTCCGGGTATCTTCACCCCGACCAGTAGAGCAAATAGTTTCTCCTCAACCTACTGAACCTACTGAAAATGTTTACTTTGAAATTCCTTCGGGTATGATAGAGAAACTGCTAGCTAATCCTTTTGCAGGAGATGGAACATTGCATCCTGATTTACACTTAATCTATGTGGATGAAGTCTGTGGATTATTTAAGCTAGCAGGTATGCCCGACGATGTTAGCAAGAAGAAGGTCTTCCCTTTATCTTTGAAGGGAGATGCATTGACATGGTATAGGCTATGTGATGATATGGGATCATGGGACTACAAGCGATTGAAATTGGAATTTCATCAGAACTTTCATCAGAAGTTTTATCCTATGCATCTTGTTCATTGTGATCGTAATTATATATATAATTTTTGGCCTCGCGAAGCAGAAAGCATCGCTCAAGCTTGGGGGAGGCTTAAGTCAATGTTATATTCATGCCCCAATCATGAGCTCTCAAGAGAAATGATTATTCAGAATTTTTATGCTCGGCTTTCTCGTAATAATCAATCCATGCTCGATACTTCTTGTACTGGCTCCTTTATGATGAATACTATTGAATTCAAATGGGATTTATTGGAAAGAATTAAACGCAACTTTGAAGATTGGGACCTCGACGAAGGTAAGGAGTTAGGTATAACACCTAAGTTTGATTGTGTTAAATCTTTTATGGATACCGATGTTTTCCATTAATTTAGCACTAAATATGGACTTGACTCTGAGATAGTAGCTTCTTTCTATGAATCATTTGCTACTCATGTTGATCTCCCTAAGGAGAAGTGGTTTAAATATCATCCTCCCATAGAAGTAAAAGTAGTTGAACCTATTAAAGTTGAAGAAAATACTATCACTTATAATGATCCTATTGTTCCTACTGCTTATGTTGAGAAACTACCTTTCCCTGTTAGGATAAAGAATCATGAGAAAGCTTCAACTTTGGTACGTAAGAGTAATACTAGAACTTATACACCTCCTGAGCAAATTAAAGTTGAACCTAATATCGCTATGGTTAAAGAACTCTTGGCTGATAATATTGATGGGCATGTTATTTACTTCTATGAGGAAACTGCTAGAATTGCTAAGCCTGGTGCTAAAGATAAACATAGACATATTGTAGGCATGCCTATTATTTCTGTTAAAATAGGAGATCATTGTTATCATGGCTTGTGTGATATGGGTGCTAGTGCTAGTGCAATACCTCATTCTTTATACGAAGAAATTATGCATGACATTGCACCTGCTGAGATAGAAGATATTGATGTTACAATTAAGCTTGCCAATAGAGATACTATATCACCAACTGGGATTGTTAGAGATGTTAAAGTCTTGTGTGGGAAGGTTAAATATCCTGCTGATTTTCTTGTTCTTGGTTCCCCACAAGATAGCTTTTGTCCCATTATATTTGGTAGACCCTTCTTGAATACTGTCAATGCTAGGATAGACTGCAAAAAGGATGTTGTTACTATTGGTTTGGATGATATGTCTCATGAGTTTAATTTTTCTAAGTTTCTAGACAACCCCGTGATGAGGAATTGCCTAGTAAAGATGAAATTATTGGTCTTGCTTCTATTGTCGTGCCTCCTAATGATCCCTTAGAACAATATTTGCTTGACCATGAAAATGATATGTTTATGAATGAAAGAAGGAAAATAGATGAGGTATTCTTTAAACAGGGACCTATTCTGAAACACAACTTCTAGTTGAAATCCTAGGGGATCCTCCTCCACCCAAGGGTGATCCCATGTTTAAGCTTAAACCGTTACCTGATACTCTCGAATATGCTTATCTTGATGAAAAGAAGATATATCCTGTTATTATTAGTGCTAATCTTTCAGAGCATGAAGAAGAGAAATTATTGAAAACTCTGAAGAAGCACCGTGCTGCTATTGGATATACTCTTGATGATCTTAAGGGAATTAGTCCCACTCTATGTCAACACAAAATAAATTTGGAGCAAGACGCCAAACTATTTATTGATCACCAACGACGGCTAAATCCTAAGATGAAAGAAGTGGTAAGAAAGGAAATATCAAAGCTCCTTGAGGCAGGTATAATTTATCCCGTTGCTGATAGTCAGTGGGTAAGTCCTGTCCATTGTGTCCCTAAGAAGGGAGGTATTACGGTTGACCCTAATGATAAAGATGAATTAATCCCACAAAGAATTGTTACAGGTTATAGGATGGTAATTGATTTCCACAAATTAAATAAAGCTACTAAAAAAGATCATTACCCTTTGCCTTTCATTTGTCAAATGCTAGAAAGATTATCCAAACATACACACTTTTGCTTTCTAGATGGTTACTCTGGGTTCTCTCAAATACCTGTGTCAGCTGAGGATCAAGAAAAGACCACTTTTACTTGCCCTTTTGGTACTTTTGCTTATAGACGTATGCCTTTTGGTTTATGTAATGCACCTTCTACCTTTCAAAGATGCATGATGGCTATATTCTTAGACTTTTGTGAGGTTTTCATGGATGATTTCTCCGTTTATGGATCCTCTTTGATGATTGCTTGAGCAACCTTGATCGAGTTTTGCAGAGATGTGAAGAAACTAATCTCGTTTTGAATTGGGAGAAATGCCACTTTATGGTTAATGAAGGCATTGTCTTAGGGCATAAAATTTCTGAAAGAGGCACTGAAGTTGATAAAGCTAAAGTTGATGCTATTGAAAAGATGTCGTGTCCTAAGGACATCAAAGGTATAAGAAGTTTTCTGGGTCATGCCGGTTTTTATACGAGGTTCATTAAGGACTTTTCAAAAATTTCTCGGCCTCTGACTAATCTATTACAAAAAGATATACCTTTCGTCTTCGATGATGATTGTGTAGAGGCATTTGAAATACTTAAGAAAGCATTAATTTCTACACCTATTGTTCCGCCACCTGATTGGAATTTACCCTTTGAAATTATGTGTGATGCTAGTGATTATGCTGTAGGTGTTGTTCTAGGGCAAAGAGTTGATAAGAAATTATGCTATTACTGAAAAAGAATTTTTAGCAGTTGTTTTTGCTTGTGATAAGTTCAGACCTTATATTGTTGATTCTAAAGTAACCATTCACACTGATCATGCTGCTATTAAATACCTTATGGAAAAGAAAGATGCTAAACATAGACTTATTAGACGGGTTCTCTTGCTACAAGAATTTGATTTGCATATTATTGATAGAAAGGGAGCTGAGAACCCCGTTGCAGACAACTTGTCTAGGTTAGAGAATGTTCTTGATGACCCACTACCTATTGATGATAGCTTTCTAGAGAATGTTCTTGATGACCCACTACCTATTGATGATAGCTTTCCTGATGAACAATTAGCTGTTATAAATGCTTCTCGCACTACTCCATGGTATGCTAATTATGCTAATTACATTGTTGCTAAATTTATACCACCTAGTTTCACATACCAGCAAAAGAAAAAGTTTTTCTATGATTTAAGACATTACTTCTGGGATGACCCACATCTTTATAAAGAAGGAGTAGATGGTGTTATTAGGTGTTGTATACCTGAGCATGAACAGGAACCGATCCTACGCAAGTGTCACTCTGAGGCTTATGGAGGGCACTACGCTGGAGACAGAACTGCACATAAGGTATTGCAATCCGGTTTTTATTGTCCTACTCTCTTCAAGGATGCTTGTAAGTTTGTTTTATCTTGTGATGAGTGTCAAAGAATTGGTAATATTAGTAGAGTCAAGAAATGCCTATGAATTATTCACTTGTTATTGAACCATTTGATGTTTGGGGATTTGATTATATGGGAACGTTTCCTTCCTCTAATGGGTATACACATATTTTAGTTGTTGTTGATTACATTACTAAGTGGGTAGAGGCTATTCCAACTAGTAGTGCTGATCATAACACCTCTATTAAGATGCTTAAAGAAGCTATTTTTCCGAGGTTTGGAGTCCCTAGATATTTAATGACTGATGGTGGTTCACATGTTATTCATGGTGCTTTTCGTAAAATGCTTGCCAAGTATGATGTTAATCATAGAATTGCATCCCCTTATCACCCACAGTCTAGTGGTCAAGTGGAATTGAGTAATAGAGAGCTCAGATTAATTTTGCAAAAGATTGTTAATAGATCTAGAAAGAATTGGTCCAAGAAACTTGACGATGCATTATGGGCCTATAGAACTGCATATAAAAATCCTATGGGTATGTCTCCGTATAAGATGGTTTATGGAAAAGCATGCCACTTACCTCTCGAACTAGAACATAAGGCATATTGGGCTATTAAAGAGCTCAATTATGATTTCAAACTTGCCGGTGAGAAGAGGTTATTTGACATTAGCTCACTTGATGAATGGAGAACCCAAGCCTATGAGAATGTCAAGTTGTTTAAAGAAAAAGGTAAAAGATGGCATGACAAAAGGATACAAAAGCGTGAGTTTAATGTAGGTAATTATGTATTGCTATACAACTCTTGGTTAAGATTTTTAGCAGGAAAACTCCTCTCTAAATGGGAAGGTCCTTACGTTATCGAGGAGGTCTATCGTTCCGGTGCCATAAAAATCAACAACTTCGAAGGCACAAATCCGAAGGTGGTGAACAGTCAAAGAATCAAACATTATATCTCAGGTAATCCCATAAATGTTGAAACTAATATTATTGAAACTGTAACCCCGGAGGAGTACATAAGGGACACTTTCCAGAACGTTTCAGACTCTGAAAAGGAATAGGTAGGTGGTACGGTAAGTAAACCGACTCCAAAACAGTTCTAATGGCAATTTTTCTCCGTTTTGGAATATTTAAGAAAATAGGAAAATAAGAAGTAGTCCGGGAAGGACACGAGGCTTCCACGAGGGTGGGAGGCGCGCCCTACCCCCTGGGCACGCCCCTGCCTCGTGGGCACCTCGTGCGCTCTCCGGACTCCGTTTTCTTGCATGATACTTCTTTTGGTCGGTAAAAATTCATTATATAATCTCTCAAAGGTTTTGACCACCGTACCACGCAAATATCCTCTGTTTTTGTTTCGAGCTGTTTTTCTGACAGATCTAGATCATCATGACGTCCCCAAGTGCCCCCAAGGACAAGTTCTTTGAGAAGGTCATCAACCCCTACCTTGCGGAGGTGCTGCAACACCCTCAAACCATTGAGATGCATGATGGGGTGCTGCACATACGCGATGTTGAGGGACCAAGGAGGACCGGAAGCGTGGAGACAAGGCTCGAGGCAATGGAGCAACAAGTCTTCAAGGGTCAAGAGATAGTGGAGCACGGACTTGACTCCAATCACATAATGATCACGGAGTTCACCAACAACCACAAGCTGGACACCAAGGACATTAGGGAGGCCATCTTCAAGCTTCACGAGAAAATCGAGCACCTCCAAGCCCAAATCTATGACCTGCAAAACCAAAACTGTGAGTATGAATATAGATTCAAGAGGATGAGTTTGGCTGCAGATTTAAGGATCCCGGAGACTCGATCATCTTTCTATGATGGAGAGCCTATGCCTTGGAAGAGGGACGACAAGCGTACATCATCAACAATTCCTTCACCAGCAAAGGAGATATAATCACATGGGTACGGGCACTCCCCTTGGCAACTGCCAAGCTTGGGGGAGGTGCCCCGGTATCGTATCACCATCACACTCCTATCTTTACCTTTTTCTTATTTCGATCCTTTTGGTAATATCTTGATCTAGTAGAATAAAGCTTTAGTATTGAGTTTTGCTTTATGATCCTCTTATGTAATCGAGTCCATGAGCTATATATATAATAAAGATTAGTGTTGAGTCAAGGGCTTGATTATCTTGCTATGATCTTGAGTGAATAAAAGAAAAATAAAGAATAAAAAGAAACAAAGAGATCATATTGATCTTATGGAGAGTAATGAATTCACATATAGAGAGTATGATGATTAAAAGTTGTTGAGAGTTGACAAGCATAGTTTTGGTCATCGTTGCAATTAATAGGAAGTAATAAAGAAAGAGAGGTTTCACATATAAATATACTATCTTGGACATCTTTTATGATTGTGAGCACTCATTAAAATATGACATGCTAAAGAGTTGATGTTGGACAAGAAAGACAACATAATGGGTTATGTTTTCTTACATCCGAAATAAAGTATATTGTCATGGATCATCCAACATGTTGAGCTTGCCTTTCTCCCTCATGCTAGCCAATCCTTTGCACTAAGTAGAGATACTACTTGTGCTTCCAAATATCCTTAAACCCAGTTTTTGCCATGATGTCCACTATATCTACCTATGGATTGAGTAAGATCCTTCAAGTAAGTTGTCATCAGTGCAAGCAATAAAAATTGCTCTATGAATATGTATGATTTATTAGTGTGGAGAAAATAAGCTTTATACGATCTTGTGATGTGGAAGAAATAAAAGCGACGGACTGCATAATAAAGGTCCATATCACAAGTGGCAATATAAAGTGACGTTCTTTTGCATTAAGATTTCATGCATCCAACCATGAAAGCGCATGACAACCTCTGGTTCCCTCTGCGAAGGGCCTATCTTTTACTTTTACCTTCTACCCTTATGCAAAGAGTCATGGTGATCTTCACCTTTCCTTTTTACATTTTATCCTTTGGCAAGCACATTGTGGTGGAAAGATCCTGATATATATTTCCAATTGGATGTAAGTTAGCATGAATTATTATTGTTGACATTACCCTCGAGGTAAAAGGTTGGGAGGCGAAACTATAAGCCCCTATCTTTCTCTGTGTCCGATTAAAACACCATAACCACAAGTATTGTGTGAGTGTTAGCAATTGTGAAAGACTAAATGATAGTTGAGTGTGTGGACTTGCTGAAAAGCTCTTATATTGACTCTTTCCGATGTTATGATAAATTGCAATTGCTTCAATGACTGAGATTATAGTTTGTTGGTTCTCAATGAAGTTTCTGATTCATACTTTGCATTGTGAATAGATTATTGCTTGAGCATAAGAAATCATATGACAATATCCATAAATGTTGCTGTTATAAGAATGATCATGATGCCCTCATGTCCGTATATTATTTTATCGACACCTCTATCTCTAAACATGTGGACATATTTTTCGTTATCGGCTTCCGCTTGAGGACAAGCGAGGTCTAAGCTTGGGGGAGTTGATACGTCCATTTTGCATCATGCATTTATATCGTTATTTATTGCATTATGGGCTATTATTACACTTTATGTCACAATACTTATGCCTATTCTCTCTTATTTTACAAGGTTTACATGAAGAGGGAGAATGCCGGCAGCTGGAATTCTGGGCTGGAAAAGGAGCAAATATTAGAGACCTATTCTGCACAACTCCAAAAGTCCTGAAACTCCACGAAAGTCATTTTTGGAAATAATAAAAAATACTGAGCGAAGAAAATACCATAGGGGGCCCACACCCTGGCCACAAGGGTGGGGGCGCGCCCTACCCCCCTGGGCGCGCCCCCTACCTCGTGGGCCCCCTGGCAGGCCTCCGGTGCGTATCTTCTGCTATATGAAGTATTTCGTCCGAGAAAAAAAATCATAAGCAAGCTTTCGGGAAGAAACTCCGCCGCCACGAGGCGGAACCAATCTAGGGCTCCAGCGGAGCTGTTCTGCCGGGGAAACTTCCCTTCGGGAGGGGTAAATCATCGCCATCATCGTCACCAACGATCCTCTCATTGGGAGGGGGTCAATCTCCATCAACATCTTCACCAGCACCACCTCCTCTCAAACCCTAGTTCATCTCTTGTATCCAATCTTTGTCCCCAAGCCTCAGATTGGTACCTGTGGGTTGCTAGTAGTGTTGATTATTCCTTGTAGTTGATGCTAGTTGGTTTATTTGGTGGAAGATCATATGTTCAGATCCATTATGCATATTAATACCCCTCTGATTATGAACATGAATATGATTTGTGAGTAGTTACGTTTGTTCCTGAGGACATGGGAGAAGTCTTGCTATTAGTAGTCATGTGAATTTGGTATTCGTTCGATATTTTGATGAGATGTATGTTGTCTTTCCTCTAGTGGTGTTATGTGAACGTCGACTACATGACACTTCACCATTGTTTGGGCCTAGAGGAAGGCATTGGGAAGTAATAAGTAGATGATGGGTTGCTAGAGTGACAGAAGCTTAAACCCTAGTTTATGCGTTGCTTCGTAAGGGGCTGATTTGGATCCATATGTTTCATGCTATGGTTAGGTTTACCTTAATACTTCTTTTGTAGTTGCGGATGCTTGCAGTAGGAGTTAATCATAAGTGGGATGCTTGTCCAAGTAAGGACAGCACCCAAGCACCGGTCCACCCACGTATCAAATTATCAAAGTAACGAACGCGAATCATATGAACGTGATGAAAACTAGCTTGACGATAATTCCCATGTGTTCTCGGGAGCGTTTTCCTTCCTATAAGAGTTTATCCAGGCTTGTCTTTTGCTACAAAAAGGATTGGGCCATCTTGCTACACTTTATTTACACTTGTTACTTGCTACCCGTTACAAATTACCTTATCACAAAACTATCTGTTACCGATAATTTCAGTGCTTGCAGAGAATACCTTATTGAAAACCGCTCATCATTTCCTTCGGCTACTCGTTGGGTTCGGCACTCTTACTTATCGAAAGAACTACGATAGATCCCATATACCTGTGGGTCATCAGGGCTCCCCATGGTGACGAACTTCGTCGAATGTAACCTTTCTCCAATAACTCCTTAATCTGCTTCTTAATTTCCTCCAGATCATATGCGGGCATCCGGTATCGTCTCTTTGATATCGGTCCGGTGCCTGGCAACAACTCTCTCAAAAACTCAATGTGTCGATCTGGCGGCATGCCTGGTAGTTCCTCTGGAAATACATCCGGGTAATCCTTCACTACAGGCACTTCCTCCTGAACAACTCTTGAGAGGGAATTTACATGGGTCCTTCTTGGTGCATGCCTGGATACATACTTGATCCTTTTTCCCTCCGGGGTGGTGAGCGGAATTTACTTACTGGCACAGTCAATGTTTCCTCCATACTTAGATAGCCAATCCATGCCTAGTACTATATCCAATCCTTGTGACTCCAAAGTTACTAGGTCGGAGGGGAAAACATGGCTACCAATTGTTATGGGTAACCGATCGCACCATCGGCTGGCCACGTACTCTGCTCCTGGCGAGCTCACTAACATGGGTGACCTAAGGGCTAGGGTTGGCAATGTAAAATTTTCCACAAATCCCCTTGATATGTATGAATGCGATGCACCAGTATCAAAAAGAACAAGAGCGGTAAATGACTTAACCAAAAACTTAACAATCACTGCGTCAGGCTGATCTTCAACTTCCTCCATGTTCATGTGGTTCACCTGACCTCTGGTGAAGGGAGTGGGCTTCTTCCTTGAACTTCCATTGGCATTTCCATTCTTGGCTTCAGAACATTCAGTGGCGTAGTGCCCAGTCTTCCCGCACTTGAAACAAGTAATGTGACTTAGATCCTTCTTGGCGGGTGTAGTGGGGTTGGAACGGTTCTGGCTGCCGCTTCCTCCATTCCCATTCCCATTCCCATTCTTGGGGCCACTATGCTTATGTGAACTTCCTCCATTGTGGGTGTGGCCTCCATGGTTATGGTGAGTATGTCCTCCCGAGTTCGGGGTAAAACGAGGTCTCTGCTGAGCTCCTTAATTGTACTTCCCTTATCCATACTTCCTTTTGCGGCTCTCTATCTGCTGCTGCTTCCCTTCAATCATAGGAGCCCTGTCTGCCAGCTCCTGGTAGTTGGCAAATGTTGCCACCATCAAATGCATGCTCAGCACTTCCATAAACTTCTCCTGCTTCGTGGCGTCTGTGGCCACATCATCCGGGGCATAGCGAGCTTACTGAACTCGTCCACGTACTGCCCCATAGTACGATTTCCCTGGCGTAAGTTGCGAAACTCACGCTTCTTCATGCTCATAGCTCCAGTTGAGACATGTGCAGTGCAGAACGCTTGCTGAAACTGATCCCAAGTGACATTGGCTATAGGTAAAGTGGTCGTGTAATTTTCCCACCATGAGGCTGCGGGTCCATACAATTGGTGTGCGGCAAAATGCACCTTCTCAGCATCTGTGCAACCTGCGGTGGTCAACTCCCTTCAAATCCTGCGTAGCCAGTCATCAGCAACAATCGGCTTGGTGCTACTGGAAAACACCGGCGGATTCAACCTCAGAAAACGGGCTAAGTTGTCAACTGGAGGTGGTGGCGGTGGGTTGTTGTTGTTGCCTTGGTTCTGAACTAGCAACTGCATCAAGGCATTCTGTTGTTGGATCAACTGAGTGAGCTCCGGTGGGAAGACAAATCTGGGGTCACGTCTCGGAGGCATCTGATGGGTTTAGAGGGGAGAGATTAGAATAGAATGAGGTCTAAAGAGAAAGCACTACCCATATGCACATGAGACAAACACATTCATATCACACCACTCAATTCAAACAAGGGCATACAAACGATCTAACTACCATTACAAAGTACTCGGACTACTACTATATGCATGGGGGAAATAATACTAATAATATGGTGGTCGACTAGAAATTTTGATCGGTGGAAGACTCCATGATATCCGCTCTAGCTTCATCTTCGTAATCATCATCACTACTGTCGGGGTCGGAATCAGTGTCGTCGACGATGATGTAGTCCTCGGGATGGTCGTCATCTCCTCCTGGCGCGGGGTCTCCCATGAATACTCCTACCTTCCTCGTCAGGTCTTCATTCTTTTCCACTAGCACTGCGATTTCCTCCTCATATCCGTCGCGTGTAGACTTGAGTTCCTCTTCAAGTTCCATGTTCCTAGTCACCACCTTCTTCAGATCTATCATTCTTGTGCACATTTGGTTCTCTTGGCGACGAATGTGCTAGTTTAACTCCTGGATGGAAGCTGCAATGGACTTGTCCCTCCTGGTGCTGATCATCTCCTATTGCTCATCTTGGCATCCACATATCTGGTAGATGGTAAGATCCTTGTCATAAACTTCGCCGATGCGTCCCATGGTGATGTGAGCTGCCATGCTCTTTCCTAGAGTCCAGGTTGGTGCATCAAAGGAAAACTCTATGGGCTTAGTAACTGGCGTGAATGTCCTTCCTAGAACATGAACTCGAATCATCCAACGCTCCTCTTCTGGTAAAGTGGAGGTGTAGGTCCCGGTGAAGCTTGGCATTCCGATGTTCAGGTACCTAGTGACTTCCTTCAAGTGTCGTCCAAAAGGGGTGTCTTCATCCGGTTGAGCAAACTTGTTCCTTGGGTCCGCCATCTATATAGTGGAAAATGAAGAGGAGTCAAAAATGAGTAGAGAAGAGTGACCTATGGCTTATCTTATTGGTCGCGTCCTACAATCTGCGTGTGCTCTGATACCATCTTGTAGCCATCCGACCTCAAACGTCAAATCTCTATGCATAAGTGTCATCCCTCGATCGGTAATGCTGACACACACAGTACTTGAAGGATTTATAACAGAGTGCAATCACACACTTATTACATTGAATGTCGCAAAAGAGAACTTATTACAATAATATGGCTTAAGGCCATCTAAATAAGATAACTGAGGAAGCATCAAAGGTAAATGAGTCCATCAATTCCAACGGCATAGCTGAGTGCATGACAACGACCTAGCGCACCTTACTCTTCGTCTGAAAAGTCTGCAACATAATTCGTTGCAGCCCGAAACGTGTCAGCACATGGAATATGCTGTCAAAATAACACTGTAGAGCAATTGAACAGGTAATAGCTATAACTATATGCATATATGACTGGTGGAGGCTCTACGGTTATCATGTTTTTGCGAAAAGCCAATTTTTTCCTACAACAAAGGAATATGTTTTGTTTAACTCTCATGGTGGTTGATAAACATTGAGAAGTTTCCTCCAACTCAATCCCAATTAAACAGTATTAAGAACCCAACAAATTAATTTAGAGTGATGAGATCAAATCAGTAATTCAAGAACTAGATACTCAAGATGTCCATAACTGGGGACACGGCTAACCATGATTAGTTTGTACACTCTCCAGAGGTTTGCACACGTTTCCCCACAAGACTCGATCTCCTCCGTTGCGTTTCTCGCACTACATGGTGTTTGAGAAACGGATGACCGAGACACAGTCTTTCAGAAGCATTAACTCTTTACTCTGGGTAGACAGTACCACCTACATCCCCTACATCTGCTAGCCTACCACTGAAAGAGGTCACGCAACATACTCAACTATGCCCGAGCACATAATGGCTTATGGCTACACACGGAAGTTTCTAGCATGAATAATCTTATGATCCCTTTGAGCATGGGTGGCGAACCGTAGGATGATCACACGGGTACTCCGGGATATCCTAGGACAACACTGGATTCTCGAGGTGCCCGCAACCAATCCACCCAGATGTGTATTAAAGTAGTCACCTTAAGTTAACCATTAATTAACAACTCTCACATCTGTCATGAATACACTCAACCAATCCATGTCTACGAGCATAGCATAGCAGTGTAAGCATAACGTAGAAGTAACTCCCATGGTTTGATATGAAGGACAATATGTTCTACCTCATCATCTACTTCCCAATACCCACATGTTATCAATCCTACTCATGCAATGTTTGAGGGTTGAAACTAATGCATAAAAACTGGGTAATAAAGGGGTATGATCAAAGTGTTACTTGCGTTGCTGACGATCTCAAAACCCTAGTGACTCGTAATAGCACGCTTCGCACTCTGGAAATTCTATCGCAAACAAACAATAGCATACATAAGAAATCAAGCATATATGCAAAGGGTAAACTCAGATAAAAAGATCCAAACTAAAAGTTCAACTGAAGTGCTTCGATTTGCAAAAAGAATCAATCAAATCGGAGCTACGAAACTCAAACTACGACCAAAAGAAGTTCGAATTCAAATCTGCTTGCAACCAAATTTTAATTTCTCAAAACCATGTTCAAGTTGATTAGCTGGAAAGAGGGGTTCGATACGAAGATTTTGGCGTTGGTTTCACTGGATTTGGACGAATGGTTGAAAAACTGCGAGGGTTTGAAGACTAGGGGCTAATCTGCGATAAAAATAATGGCGGATAGGTCCCTGGCCGAAAATAGAAATAAAAAGAAAAAAACTACGGTGCGAACGTTCGCTAACAGAACTAATCTAACGAAAATCGTTCACTAACAGATCTAAACGAACGAACGTTCGTTAAATATATAAACCCTAAAATAATAAACCGATCTAACTAAAACCAAAAAAAACCGTTCGGCCGGCCGGTTCTTACCGGTTCAACGAAAAAACCAGCGGCGGCGGCGAGATAGGATCGGCGGCGGCGTCGGGCGGCAGTGGCGGCTGCTCCTGCGGTGGCGAGGGGTGGCGGCAACGCGGGACGGCGGCGACGGCGTGCGGCGACGGCGGCGCAGGGCGCTGCGGCGGCGGCGACGCAGCGCGGTGGCGGCTGTTGCTGCTGGCGGGAGGCAGGGCGAGGCGAGGTAGCGGAGGGCGGTGGCTCGTATATAAAGGGGGTGGGGCGGCCTTGGCTTGGGGAGGGGGCCGGCCCGGGGAGGAGTCCGGCTCGGACTCCCCTCGACATCCGTGCGCGGCACGACGGCGCGGAAGGCGGCGGCGCGCGGGAGTGGGCCGGCTGGGTTTCGGCCCAGTCGGTCCAGGAATTTTTTTTTAAATAATTTCCACTGAAGAAAAATCCTAATAAAATAAATAAATTCTAAATATGCCAAAAACAATTTTCACCATCTAAATAAAATATTTAGAACAAAGTGAACATTTTTCTGGCCTCAAACTGCAATTTTGCAAAAATGTATATTTTTCTAATTCAAATAAAATCTCGAATAAAATCCAAATAAAAATATTTATTTGATTTTAAAATCTTTCCTCCAATATTCCTCTCTTTTTGAAGAAGTCATATTATCTTCTCTCTTTTATTTTAATATCGGAAATATTTCGGAGAGAAAATTATTAAAAATCAAAATGATCCTCTTTTCAAACTTGAGAAAAATTCAAATATGAAAATGAATGAAATCCCCAACTCTCTCCGTGGGTCCTTGAGTTGCTTAGGATCTCTAGGATCACAAACAAAAATGCAAATAAAATATGATACGCGTATGATGATCTATGTATAACATCCAAATTGAAAATTGGGATGTTACACTTTCCCCCTCCTAGGAGTAGGAAAGGGGAGTCCTACTCCTACTAGGAGGAGGAGGACTCCTCTCCTGGCGCGCCCCAAGGGCCGGCCGGCCTCCCCCCTTGCTCCTTTATATAGGGGGGCAGGGGGCACGCTAGGACACACAAGTTGATTGTTTCCAGCCGTGTGCGGTGCCCCCCTCCATCATAATCCACCTCGGTCATATTGTCGTAGTGCTTAAGCGAAGCCCTGCGCCGGTAGCTTCATCATCACCGTCATCACGCCGTCGTGCTGACGAAGCTCTCCCTCGACACTTTGCTGGATCGTGAGTTCGTGGGACGTCACTGAGTCGAACGTCTGCAGATCGCGGAGGTGCCGTACTTTCGGTGATAGGATCGGTCGATCGTGAAGACGTACGACTACATCAACCGCGTTGTCATAACGCTTCCGTTTACGGTCTATGAGGGTACGTGGACAACACTCTCCCCTCTCGTTGCTATGCATCACCATGATCTTGCGTGTGCGTAGGATTTTTTTTGAAATTACTACGTTCCCCAACAGTGGTATCAGAGCCAGGTTTATGCGTAGATGTTAGATGCATGAGTAGAACACAAGTGAGTTGTGGGCGATAATAGTCATACTTCTTACCAGCATGTCATACTTTGATTCAGCGGTATTGTTGGATGAAGCGGCCCGGACCGACATTACGTGTACGCTTACGCGAGACTGGTTCTACCGACGTGCTTCGCACACAGGTGGCTGGCGGGTGTCAGTTTCTCCAACTTTAGTTGAATAAAGTGTGGCTACGCCCGGTCCTTGTTGAAGGTTAAAACAACACATACTGGAAAAAAATCGTTGTGGTTTTGATGCGTAGGTAAGAATGGTTCTTGCTCAGCCCGTAGCAGCCACGTAAAACTTGCAACAACAAAGTAGAGGACGTCTAACTTGTTTTTGCAGGGCATGTTGTGATGTGATATGGTTAAGACATGTTGCTAAATTTTATTGTATGAGATGATCATGTTTTCTAACGAAGTTATCGGCAACTGGCAGGAGCCATATGGTTGTCACTTTATTGTATGAAATGCAATTGCCATGTAATTGCTTTACTTTATCAGTAAGCGGTAGCGATAGTCGTAGAAGCAATAGTTGGCGAGACTACAACGATGCTACGATGGAGATCAAGGTGTCGCGCCGGTGACGATGGTGATCATGACGGTGCTTTGGAGATGGAGATCAAAGGCACAAGATGATGATGACCATATCATATCACTTATATTGATTGCATGTGATGTTTATCCTTTATGCATCTTATTTTGCTTAGTTCAACGGTAGCATTATAAGATGATCTATCACTAAATTTCAAGGTATAAGTGTTCTCCCTGAGTATGCATTGTTGCAAAAGTTCGTCGTGCCGAGACACCACATGATGATCGGGTGTGATAAGCTCTACGTTCACATACAACGGGTGCAAGCCAGTTTTTCACACGCAAAATACTCGGGTTAAACTTGACGAGCCTAGCATATGCAGATATGGCCTCGGAACACTGAGACCGAAAGGTCGAGCGTGAATCATATAGTAGATATGATCAACATAGTGATGTTCACCATTGAAAACTACTCCATCTCATGTGATGATCGGACATGGTTTAGTTGATATGGATCACGTGATCACTTAGATGATCAGAGGGATGTCTATCTAAGTGGGAGTTCTTTAGTATTATGATTAATTGAACTTTAATTTATCATGAACTTAGTACCTGATAGTATTTTGCATGTCTATGTTGTTGTAGATAGATGGCCCGTGCTGTTGTTCCGTTTAATTTTAATGCATTCCTAAAGAAAGCTAAGTTGAAAGATGATGGTAGCTTGAGGATTATCCTCATTGCTGCACAGAAGAATTACGTCCTGGAAGCACCGCTAGGTGTACCACCTGCGCCGGCAACTGCAAACATTGTGAATGCCTGGCAGTCGCGTGTTGAAGACTACTCGATAGTTCAGTGTGCCATGCTTTACGGCTTAGAACCGGGACTTCAACGATGTTTTGAACGTCATGAAGCATATGAGATGTTCCAGGAGTTGAAGTTAATATTTCAAGCAAATGCCCGGATTGAGAGATATGAAGTCTCCAATAAGTTCTACAGCTGCAAAATGGAGGAGAATAGTTCTGTCAGGGAACATATACTCAGAATGTCTGGGTACTACAACCACTTGATTCAACTGGGAGTTAATCTTCCTGATGATAGTGTCATTGACAGAATTCTTCAATCACTGCCACCAAGCTACAAGAGCTTCGTGATGAACTATAATATGCAAGGGATGGATAAGACAATTCCCGAGCTCTTCGCAATGCTAAAGGCTGCGGAGATAGAAATCAAGAAGGAGCATCAAGTGTTGATGGTCAACAAGACCACCAGTTTCAAGAAAAAGGGTAAAGGGAAGAAGGGGAACTTCAAGAAGAATGGCAAGCAAGTTGCTGCTCAAGTGAAGAAGCCCAAGTATGGACCTAAGCCTGAGACTGAGTGCTTCTACTGCAAAGGGACTGGTCACTGGAAGCGGAACTGCCCCAAGTATTTGGCGGATAAGAAGGATGGCAAGGTGAACAAAGGTATATGTGATACACATGTTATTGATGTGTACCTTACTAATGCTCACAGTAGTACCTGGGTATTTGATACTGGTTCTGTTGCTAATATTTGCAACTCGAAAAAGGGACTATGGATTAAGCGAAGATTGGCTAAGGACGAGGTGACGATGCACGTGGGAAATGGTTCCAAAGTCGATGTGGTCGCGGTCGGCACGCTACCTCTACATCTACCTCCGGGATTAGTTTTAGACCTGAATAATTGTTATTTAGTGCCAGCGTTGAGCATGAACATTATATCTGGATCTTGTTTGATGCGAGGCGGTTATTCATTTAAATCAGAGAATAATGGTTGTTCTATTTTTATGAGTAATATCTTTTATGGTCATGCACCCTTGAAGAGTGGTCTATTTATGTTAAACTCGATAGTAGCGACACACATATTCATAATATTGAAGCCAAAAGATGCAGAGTTAATAATGATAGTGCAACTTATTTGTGGCACTGTCGTTTAGGTCATATTGGTGTAAAGCGCATGAAGAAACTCCATTCTGATGGACTTTTGGAATCACTTGATTATGAATCACTTGGTACTTGCGAACCATGCCTCATGGGCAAGATGACTAAAATGCCGTTCTCCGGAACAATGGAGCGAGCAACATGTTTGTTGGAAATCATACATACTGATGTATGTGGTCCGATGAATGTTGAGGCTCGCGGCGGGTATCGTTATTTTCTCACCTTCACAGATGATTTGAGCAGATATGGGTATATCTACTTGATGAAGCATAAGTCTGAAACATTTGAAAAGTTCAAAGAATTTCAGAGTGAAGTAGAAAATCATCGTAACAAGAAAATAAAGTTTCTATGATCTGATCATGGAGGAGAATATTTGAGTTACGAGTTTGGTCTTCATTTGAAACAATGCGGAATAGTTTCGCAACTCACGCCACCCGGAACACCACAGCGAAATGGTGTATCTGAACGTTGTAATCGTACTTTACTAGATATGGTGCGATCTATGATGTCTCTTACTGATTTACCGCTATCGTTTTGGGGTTATGCTTTAGAGACGGCTGCATTCATGTTAAATAGGGCACCATCTAAATCCGTTGAGACGACACCTTATGAACAGTGGTTCGGCAAGAAACCAAAGTTGTCGTTTCTTAAAGTTTGGGGCTGCGATGCTTATGTGAAAAAGCTTCAACCTGATAAGCTTGAACCCAAATCAGAGAAATGTGTCTTCATAGGATACCCAAAGGAGACTATTGGGTACACCTTCTATCACAAATCCGAAGGCAAGACATTCGTTGCTAAGAATGGATCCTTTCTAGAGAAGGAGTTTCTCTCGAAAGAAGCGAGTGGGAGGAAAGTAGAACTTGATGAGGTAACTGTACCTGCTCCCTTATTGGAAAGTAGTTCATCACAAAAATCTGTTCCTGTGACTCCTACACCAATTAGTGAGGAAGCTAATGATGATGATCATGTAACTTTAGATCAAGTTACTACCAAACCTCGTAGGTTAACCATAGTAAGATCCGCACCAAAGTGGTACGGTAATCCTGTTCTGGAGGTCATATTACTTGACCCTGACGAACCTACGAACTATGAGGAAGCGATGATGAGCCCAGATTCCGCAAAATGGCTTGAGGCCATGAAATCTGAGATGGGATCCATGTATGAGAACAAAGTGTGGACTTTGGTTGACTTGCCCGATGATCGGCAAGCCATCGAGAATAAATGGATCTTCAAGAAGAAGACAGACACTGACGGTAATGTTACTGTCTACAAAGCTCGACTTGTTGTGAGAGGTTTTCGACAAGTTCAAGGAGTTGACTACGATGAGACCTTCTCACCCGTAGCAATGCTTAAGTCCGTCCGAATCATGTTAGCAATTGCTGCATTTTATGATTATGAAATTTGGCAAATGGATGTAAAGACTGCATTCTTGAATGGATTTCTGGAAGAAGAGTTGTATATGATGCAACATGAAGGTTTTATTGATCCAAAGGATGCTAACAAAGTGTGCAAGCTCCAGCGATCCATTTATGGACTAGTGCAAGCATCTCGGAGTTGGAATAAACATTTTGATAGTGTGATCAAAGCATATGGTTTTATACAGACTTTTGGAGAAGCCTGTATTTACAAGAAAGTGAGTGGGAGCTCTGTAGCATTTCTAATATTATATGTGGATGACTTATTGTTGATTGGAAATGATATAGAATTTCTGGATAGCATAAAAGGATACTTGAACAAGAGTTTTTCAATGAAAGACCTCGGTGAAGCTGCTTATATATTGGGCATCAAGATCTATAGAGATAGATCGAGACGTTTATTTGGACTTTCACACAGCACATACCTTGATAAAGTTTTGAAAAAGTTCAAAATGGATCAAGCAAAGAAAGGGTTCTTGCCTGTGTTACAAGGTGTGAAGTTGAGTCAGACTCAATGCCCGACCACTGCAGAAGATAGAGAGAAAATGAAAGGTGTTCCCTATGCTTCAGCCATAGGCTCTATCATGTATGCAATGTTGTGTACCAGACCTGATGTGTGCCTTGCTATTAGTTTAGCAGGGAGGTACCAAAGTAATCCAGGAGTGGATCACTGGACAGCGGTCAAGAACATCCTGAAATACCTGAAAAGGTCTAAGGATATGTTTCTCGTTTATGGAGGTGACAAAGAGCTCGTCGTAAATGGTTACGTCGATGCAAGCTTTGACACTAATCCGGATGACTCTAAGTCACAAACCGGATACGTGTTTATATTGAACGGTGGAGCTATCAGTTGGAGTAGTTCTATGCAAAGCGTCGTGGCGGGATCTACGTGTGAAGCGGAGTACATAGCTGCTTCGGAAGAGCAAATGAAGGAGTCTGGATGAAGGAGTTCATATCCGATCTAGGTGTCATACCTAGTGCATCGGGTCCAATGAAAATCTTTTGTGACAATACTGGTGCAATTGCCTTGGCAAAGGAATCCAGATTTCACAAGAGAACCAAGAACATCAAGAGACGCTTCAATTCCATCCGTGATCAAGTCAAGGAGGGAGACATAGAAATTTGCAAGATACATACGGATCTGAATGTTGCAGACCCATTGACTAAGCCTCTCTCACGAGCAAAACATGATCAGCACCAAGACTCCATGGGTGTTAGAATCATTACTTTGTAATCTAGATTATTGACTCTAGTGCAAATGGGAGACTGAAGGAAATATGCCCTAGAGGCAATAACAAAGTTGTTATTTATATTTCCTTATATCATGATAAATGTTTATTATTCATGCTAGAATTGTATTAACCGGAAACTTAGTACATGTGTGAATACATAGACAAACAGAGTGTCACTAGTATGCCTCTACTTGACTAGCTCATTGAATCAAAGATGGTTAAGTTTCCTAGCCATAGACATGAGTTGTCATTTGATTAACGGGATCACATCATTAGAGAATGATGTGATTGACTTGACCCGTTCTGTTAGCTTAGCACTTTAGTATGTTCCTATTGCTTTCTTCATGACTTATACATGTTAATATGTGTAGCGACCCGACCTCAGACGGTCAAGTCTCTGTGCTTCAGTGTCATTCCTGGATCGGTAATGCTGACACACACAGTACTCGAAGGATTTATAACAGAGTAGCAATCACACAATTATTACATCGAATGTCTCAAAAGAGAACTTATTACAATAAATATGGCTTAAGGCCATCTAAATAAGATAACAACGGAAGGTTTGGAAGATAAAGTGAGTCCATCAACTCCAACGGCATAGCTAAGTGCACGACAACGACCTAGCACACCTTACTCTTCGTCTGAAAAGTCTGCAACATGATACGTTGCATCCCAAAAATGGGTCAGCACATGGAATATGCTGGCAATATAACACAGTAGAGCAATGAATAGATAAATGCTATCACTACATGCATATATGGCTGGTGGTAAGCTCTATGGTTACATTTTTTGCATAAATCCAATTTTTCCCTACAACAAAGGAATATGATTTATTTAACTATCATGGTGGTTGAAACATTGAGAAGGTTCCTCCAACTCAATCCCAATTAAAAAGTGTACATTAACAACCCAACAAATTAATTTATAGTGATGAGATCCATATGATAATCCAAGAACCAGATACTCAAGATGTCCATAACCGGGGAGACGGCTAACCATGATTAGATTGTGCACTCTGCAGAGGTTTGCGCACTTTTCCCCACAAGACTCGATCTCGTCCGTTGGATTTCACGCACTACATGGTGTTTGAGAAACGGATGACCGAGACACAGTCTTTCAGAAGCAGTAACTCTTTACTCTGGATGGACAGTTACACCTACTTTCCCCTACATCTGCTAGCCCACCACTGAAAGAGGTCATGCAACATACTCAACTATGCTAGAGCCCATAATAGCTTGTGGTTGTACACGAAAGTTTCTAGCATGAATAATCTTATGATCCATTTGAGCCTGGGTGGCGAACCATAGGATGATCACACGGGTACTCCGGGATATCCTAGGACAACACTGGATTCCCCAGGTGCCCACAGCAATCCACCCAGATGTGTATTTAAGTAGCCACCTTAAGTTAACCATTAATTAGAAATCTCACATCTGTCATGGATCTCTCAAACAAAACCACGTCTATGAGCATAGCATAGCAACATAAGCATAACGTAGAAGTAACTCCCAAGGGTTTTATAATAAAACAGGTAATAGGTTCTACCTCAATATCTACTTCCCAATACCCACAAGTTAATCACATCCTAATCATGCAGTGTTTGAGGATTGTAACTAATGCATGAAAACTGGGTATGAAAAGAGTATGATCAATGTGTTACTTGCCTTGCTGACGATCCACAAAACCTAGTGACTCGTAGTAGCACGCTTCACACTCCGGGAATTTTATCGCAAATAAACAATAGCATACATAAGCACTCAAGCAAAGATGCACGGGTAAAACTCAAATAAGAAGATCTAACCAGAAAGTTAACTAAAGAACTCCGGTTTGCAAAAAGAAACAAATCAAACGGAGCAACGAAACTCAAACTATGAAATAAACAAGATCCATTTACTAATCTAAACTAAAGTCAAATTTTACGGTGCCAAAATCTTGTTTTGGTTAAACAGAAAGTGGGTTTCGAGACGAAGATCTAGGCGCTTGTTTCACCTGATTTGGATAAACGAGCGAAAAGATAAACTAAAATGAAGATCAGGGTAGAAATCGCGATCGAAAACAATCGTGGAAAAACCCTGAACAATAAAACAAGGCGAACAGGCTACCGAACGAACATTTGCTGTCTGCGGCTAACTGACGAACGGCGTTCGTTAAAACGAATGTACAGACGAACGCCCGCTATTTAACTAAACTGAAGAAAACCGAACAAAAACTGATCTAAATAAAAAAATGATCTAGGGTTTTCTGAAAAAAACGACCGGTCACACCGTTAACGGCGGTGGCTCGGCGAGATCCGATGCGGTGGCGGCGGTCGGCGGCGACAGGCGGCGCGGTGGGGCGGCGGCTCGGCGGCAGGGGCGGTGGCGCGGGCAACGGCGGCTGTCGTGGCGGCGACGGCTCAGGGTTTCGGGCAGGACACGGGTGGCTTGGTGGGCTGGGGCGGCCTCGGGCGACGGCTTATAAAGCCTGCCCGGTAGGAGTCCGGGTTGGTCGCGGCCCGTTTAGGTCGGTTGACTTTTTTTTAAAATAATCCTGACGCGGAAAAACTAATAAAAGAAATACTAAACGGAGTCCAAAAATCCTGAAATAAATTTTCGCGGTCCTCTAATAATATTGCGGATAATGTGAACATTTATTTTGGCCTCTAATGCAATTTTTGAAAACGCATATTTTTCCTAATTCAACTAAAATAGCAATAAAAGTCCAAATAAAATACTTATTTGATTTTAATATTTTTCCTCCATTATTCTTTATTTGGAGAAGTCATTTTATCCCCTCTCTTTTATTTTTTCATATTAGAAATATTTGAAGAGAAAAATAATTAAAACCAAATGATCCTCTTTTCAATATTTGAGAAAAACTCAAATATGAAAATAACGAAATTCCCAACTCTCTCCGTGGGTCCTTGAGTTGCTTAGAATTTCTAGGATCAAGCAAAATGCAATAAAATATGATATGCAATGATGAGCTATGTATAACATTCCAGATTGAAAATTTGGGATGTTACAAACCTACCCCCCTTAAGATGAATCTCGGCCTCGAGATTCGGGTTGGCTAGAAAATAGGTGCGGGTGGTCCTTGCGTAGATCTTCCTCTCGTTCCCAGGTGGCTTCATCCTCGTTATGGTGGCTCCACTGAACTTTGCAAAACTTAATAACGCTGCTACGAGTAACTCGGCTGGCAAACTCAAGAATCTTGACTGGTTTCTCCTCATAGGTCAGATCAATGTCCAACTGAATTGTTTACAGGGGCACTGTGTCTCTCAGAGGGATATCGGCCATCTCTGCATGGCACTTCTTCAACTGGGAAACGTGAAACACATCATGAACTCCTGACAGTCATTCGGGTAAGTCCAACTTGTAGGCAACCTCTCCCATACGTTCCAAAACTCGGTATGGTCCTACAAATCTCGGGGCTAACTTTCCCTTAACTCCAAAATGTTTAACCCCTCGCAGAGGTGATACTCGAAGATAGGCTCTGTATCCGATTTCATAGACTACCTCCTTGCGTTTTGAATCTGCATAACTCTTCTGCCTGGACTGAGCTACCTTCAGTCTATCTCGAATTAGCTTAACCTTCTCTTTGGACTCCTTTATTAAATCTGGTCCAAACAACTGACGGTCTCCAACTTCGTCCCACATCAATGGGGTTCGGCATCTTCTTCCATACAATGCTTCGAAAGGTGCCATCTTCAAACTGGCCTGGTAGCTGTTGTTGTATGAGAACTCCGCGTAGGGCAAGTTATCATCCCAACTAGATCCATAATCTAGCGCACAAGCTCTCAACATGTCCTCCAGAATCCGATTGACTCTCTCGGTCTGTCCATCTATCTGCGGATGAAAAGTTGTACTGAATACTAGCCTGGTACCCAAAGTCTGGTGCAGCTAGTGCCAAAACATTGAACTAAACTGTGTTCCTCTATCTGATACGATGGTCCATGGAACTCCGTGCAGACATACGATCCTGGTCATATATATCTAGGCCAACTTCGCACTTGTATAGGTGGTCTTCACTGGGATAAAGTGAGCCACTTTAGTCAAGCGATCAACTACTACCCATATATTATATCCCAATCGGGTCCTGGGTAAACCGGTGATAAAATCCATGCCAAGCTTGTCCCACTTCCATTCGGGTATCGGCATAGGCTGCAGTAATCCTGCTGGCTTCTGATGTTCTGCCTTCACTCTCTGACATACATCACATACGGCTACATACTCGGCAATATCCTTCTTCATACCGGTCCACCAGAAACGCTCCTTCAAATCTAAATACATCTTGGTGTTTCCGGGGTGTATCGAGTATGGCGAGTCATGTGCTTCCTGTAGTATCAACTTCCTGATCTCTGCATTATTGGGCACATAAACACGGTCCTCAAACCACAAGGTGTTGTGCTCGTCCTCACGAAAACCCTTGGCTTTTCCTTTGCTCATTCTCTCCTTTATCTCAGCAATTTCTTTGTCATCCTTCTAAGCTTCTCGAATCTTTCCCAATAATGTAGATTGAACCTCCATTGCTGCAACAAAACCTCTAGGAACAATCTCCAAACGAAGTTCCCTGAGATCCTCTGCTAACTCCTTTGGCATTCCCCCGCTTACGAGGGTATTAACATAACTCTTCTGGCTCAAAGCGTCTGCTACGACATTGGCCTTTCCTGGGTGATAATGCAGCTTCATATCATAATCCTTTATGAGCTCCAACCATCTCCTCTGCCTGAGATTCAGCTCCTTCTGAGTGAAAATGTACTTCGAACTCTTGTGATCCGTGTACACATCACAACGATTTCCAATAAGAAAATGTCTCCAGGTCTTGAGCGCATGCACTACAGCTGCTAACTCCAAATCATGTGTGGCATAATTCAACTCATGCGGTCAAAGCTGACGTGAGGCATATGAAAAAACTCTTCTGTCTTGCATAAGTACACCTCCAAGTCCTAAGGGAGAAGCGTCGCAATACACTTGGAAATCCTTGCGTATATCTGGCAAAATCAGCACTGGGGCCGTAGTCAAACGTTTCTTCAACTCCTGAAAACTGGCCTCACATTCTTCCGTCCATTTGAACTTGGTGTCCTTTGTCAACAACTCCGTCATGGGCTTCACGATCTTGGAGAAATTCTCGGAATCTCCGGTAGTACCCTGCGAGTCCAAGAAAACTGCGGATTTCTCCAACTGAGGTGGATGATAGCCAATCAGTGACTGACTTGACCGTGGTGGGGTCTACTGCTATACCTTCTCCTGATATAACATGTCCTAGGAATCCAACTTCCTTCAACCAAAACTCACACTTGCTGAACTTGGCATACAACTGGTGTTCTCTGAGCTTCTCGAGAACTAACCGTAGATGTTCCTTGTGCTCCTCTTCATTCTTCGGGTACACCAAGATATCATCAATGAACACCACAACAAACTTATCCAAGAACTCCATAAATACCTTATTCATCATACTCATGAAATAGGCAGGGGCGTTAGTCAATCCAAATGACATAACCGTATACTCGTAAAGCCCGTACCGTGTGGTGAAAGCTATCTTAGGTATATCCTTTTCTCGAATCTTCAGCTGGTGGTATCCTGATCGCAGATCGATCTTCGAAAACACTTTAGCTCCTTGTAACTAGTCAAACAAATCATTGATCATCAGCAGTGGGTACTTCTTCTTAATCGTCACTTCATTCAGCGCACGATAATCAACAACCATCCTCAATGATACATCCTTCTTCTCAACCAAGAGCACTGGGGCTCCCCATGGTGATGAACTTCATCGGATGTAACCTTTCTCCAGTAACTCCTTAATCTGCTTCTTGATCTCTTCCAGATCATTCGCGGGCATCTGGTATGGTTTCTTCGATATCGGTCTGGTGCCTGGCAACAGCTCTATCAAAAACTCGATGTCTCGATCTGGCGGCATGCCTGGTAATTCCTCTGGGAATACATCTGGGTAATCCTTCACTACAGGCACTTCCTCCTGAACAACTCCTAAGAGGGAATTTGCTTGGGTTCTCCTTGGTGCATGCCTAGATACATACATGATCCTTTTTCCCTCCGGGGTGGTGAGCAGAATTGACTTACTGGCCCAATCGATGTTTCCTCCATACATCGACAGCCAATCCATGCCTAGAATCACATCCAATCCTTGGGACTCTAGAATTATAAAGTCTGAGGGGAAGGTATGGTTAATGGCATATGAAAACATCCACTGCTTGCCATATACTCAGCTCCGGGTGAGGTCACTAACATAGGTGTCCTAAGAACATTGGTGGGCAACTTATACTTATCCACAAATCCCCTTGAAATGTATGAATGCGATGCACCAGTATCAAAAAGAATGAGAGCGGTAAATGACTTAACCAAAAACTTACCGATAACTGCTGTCGACGTTCTGGGAACGGGGGTCCCCAGACTTGCCTGCCTGCGGCCTGCAGCATGGCTCACTAGCGGCCCAGTACAACCCGTCTTCATCAACCCAAGATCAAGACCCTCACGAGGGGCCAAGCCTCGCGGGGCGGACGACACAAGGCCTCCTCAGGGGCGGCCTCGCCAGGCAGGATCACGAGGAGGCGGAGAGATCAAGGCGAGGGGTACCTCGCGAGGTGCTCATGACGCAAGCCATGACGAACAAGACCAGGCGGGCGCCAGGCGGGCGCCAGCCTGCACAGTGTCCTCGTTTCCTCTTTGGTGCAAAGGGGGCAAGCGCAGGCGCGGAGTACCGAGGCATCAAGCAAAGGTTTCCATATCAGTGCAACAAGACCAAGACCAGCAGAGCGGCAGGACGGAGGTCACCGTGGAGCCCAAGACGGCGTCATCACCAGTGCCTTTGGCAGTCGAAGACCACCTTTAGTCAGGATAGCTTGTACTAGCTGTCCCCTTTCAAAATGGCCGTTGTTGGCTCCCTTCCCGCTCAATATTTGGGAAGAGGACCAGGGCCTCTATAAATAGAGCTAGCCACCACAGTAGGACAACAAGAGATCAGATCTAGAGCCAAGGGAGATCCCTCGGAAGCAGAATAGCCACCACCACAAGAACACCTCTCGCGAGGTTGTTCTTCCCTTGTACTGTTCATCATCAGCCCAAGAGGCAATCCACCACAGCACACACTGGATTATGGTATTACACCACAACAGTGGCCCAAACCAGTATAAACCTCGTGTCTCTTGTGTTGTTCATCGTGTTAGCTTAGAATCCGCGGCGAGGTTGTGGGTGTATTTTGGTAGGGAGTAGATCTTCGTGCGCACCCCAGAGTTCGAACCTTACGGGTTTTGCCGGAACCCGATATCCGACATTTGGCGCGCCAGGTAGGGGTGCGCCGAAATCTTCTTCCCGCTGATCTGCGTCCCACTGCTTCGTTGCACCCATGTACGGCGACCCGACGACCAACGTCGACCACTGGGCGGCATGGCCAGCCCATGCCGCGCCGCCTGCCCAAGGTGACCTCAACCGCGCGCCTCACGCAACCCCCGTTTCGCAGAACGCTGCGGGGCGCGGGCGACGCGGTCAAACGCCGCCTGCCCTCACTCCATGGTAGGCGCGATCAGCCACAAGGGCCTCAAACCATGCCGCAGCCACGGTGCCGCACACTCGGCAGGAACAAACGAACATGAGGGTCGCGCTCACTGTGGCTCGGGAGCTGCTGCGGTGCAGGTTGCAGGAGAGCGGCCGGGACATGCTGCTGGAGCGCGTTGCCGAACTCCTAGATGCCGCAGCTTCGGGGGCGCCTCCCTTCTGTGTCCAGCTTGCACCCCAGGCCCTGGTCGGATCACACGGCGGGCCCATTCGCGCTCGTGCGCCCTCGAGCACGCCCCAAGGCTTCATCGACACCAGCTCAACCATCGGCGCCGGGCGTCAGGCCACCCCGTCACCACCCCCGGTGAGCGAGGGCATGCGCATCACCGCCTACGGCCCAGGAGGGTCGCCGCCCTACCATCCACAAGACGGCAAGCTAGGTCAGGCCACATGGAGCGTGGGGCACTACGGTGAAGTCTTCGGGGCGGCGACCTTGGAGGCTTACGTGCCCCACATGGTAGATCAGGAGTACACGCTGGAAGACGACCCTGGATCGTTTCTTGGGTCAGGCTGGGAGGAAGAGACGCCAGAAGCCGAGCCATTTCAGGAGCCCCAAGGAAGCCTCACCAACCACACTGGCAGGAGCAGCTATCGAGTACCGCTAATTCCTTAGGAGCAGGCTTATGCTAACCATGGGTCGTAGGAAGTTCAGGTTACTGCACCAGAAGGCCACCCCAGCTCGGCAGCCTCCCTTCCGCCAGGAGGAGCGCATTGGGGGCTGCAGGAGAGGGGCCAGGAGCCAGGCCCCTCCCCACGGCGCGTGGAGCAAGGTGTTTCCCGGAGGTAGGCCCTCTACCGGGGAGGTGCTGTGAAGCCTGCCCCCGGCAGAGGACCCATGGTCGTCGGGGGAACCGCTGGCGTCCCCTTTACCCCATTGGCGTCGTCCTTGGTTTCCGGTCGCCGTCAATGCTGGTTGAGGGTTGCGCAAGGCGGGGCCCTCGTCTGGCGATATGAAGCAAGGCCGGTACCCTGCTGTTTATCCTGCACACAAAAAGCTCGGGCACGGCCCTGAAGGTTGTAAGAGCATTTTGGGAGGGCACGTCACAAGATCAGTCAGACATATACCTCACCCCATCCTCTTGGTCGCCTCCAGAGGCATCACTGGCGCCGCTGTCGGTGTCGCTAGCGTCACCATCACCATCATTGGCGCCGTCTTCACCGCCATTGACCACATCACCTTCATCCGCGGCAACTATCACCCCGTCGTTGTCAGAAGCAAAGGCCCTAACAAGTGCATCCACATTATCCTCTACCCACCGCGCCAGGTCGCCCCGGATGGCCTCAGGCACCGGGGCGATAACGGCATCGAAGTCAAAGTGAGGATCTACGTTCTAGAGATGGCCGAAGACGTGGGAGAATGCGCGCCCGTGCAGGCTACGGATCCTCTCCTCAACAAGCTGGCGAGCTCTCTCAGAGCGGTTCTCCAGATGCGTCACCACATCAGTAAAGAATCAGAGATGACTGGCGTAGTTGGTCACGTGGGGATGTGGGGCGTCCGCCTCGCAGATATTGCCGAGGGCCGTGTTGGCCCTGTTCGTGAGTTGCTGGAGCATGGGACCATGCACATGCTCCAGCGTCCGCCGTTGAAGGATCTCTTCTCTATTCTGCCGCGCGACGGACTCGGTGTCATCATCCCGCAGTTGAAGAAGAAGCAGCTCGGCACGGGTGGAGGCCAACTCAGTCTGCGCTGAGACCAAAGCGGTTGCAGCGGCCCCGCGCGCTGCACCGCTTCGGACAGCTTGGACCTGAGGGCGGCGGTCCTGCCCGCAGCCTCGGCTTCAATCAGCTCTAGCCTCTGGTCATACTCGCGCACAAGATCTGCGCGAACTTCCGCCACGCGGCGGTCAACCTCCTCTTGGATTCGAGCCTCTCGCGCGCCAACATCGTCCTCCGCCTGGGTAACCTGGCGCTCCCTCGTCTCCAGCCGCTCAAGGTCAAGATTGCGTTCGGCGGCCTCCAGCGTCAGCGCTTCCTCATGCCTCCGGAGCTCTTCCTCTTCGACAGGCATCCCCTTCAGCAACGCAAGGGCGGCCTGGCACAGCTCCACCTGCTGCTCCAGGGAAGCGCTCGAGGCTTGGAGCTCCCACGCGCGCTCCTCCGTGATCTCGCGACGACGATTTGCTTCCCGAGCCTCCTCCAGAGCTCGGGAGCAGGCCTCTTGCGAGGCCGCAAGGGATGCCTCGGCCTTCGCGTTGTCGAGCTCGCGCTGATAGCGCGCGAGGCTAACTGCAACCTTCAGCTTGCATCGCTCCTCGATTAGCCGCAGGCCCTCAGCTTCAAGACACGCGTCCACATCTGCAAACTCTCCACCAAGCTGGCCCATCGCGTCCATCGCTTCCGGAGGGCCTCTCGGCGAGCGACGCTTCACTCCCGCGCTCTCCTGAGCACGTCGTCGATATCGTCCTCCGCCGCCAGCGCTGGCTGCGGACCCAGAGGCGGTACGCCCCCTCTCGGCAGGGGGCTAGGGGCTGGCGCCCCCATGATTGCCGGACGGGCTCCACAAGGGCCCGGATCGGCACGAGTCCATCCCCAGAAGAAGAACCAAGGACCGACGCCAACCACTCGCCGCCCACCATCAGACGAGGAGCCCTGGGCAGGCTCGTCACGCCCCAGGCGAGGTCACGAAGGAAAGGCAGCAAGGGCACAAGCTCAAGACACCCTGTGGGCCGGCTTACTCCTCCGGCTGAGCACGCGTCAGGGCCAACACGCAAGGTCGGGACGATCAAGGACAGTGATGGAGGCGATGCCGGAGGAAGTTGCTTCCTGGGAGACTCCGCAGGCTTGGCAGGAGGGATCCTGAAAAGCCACAGCCAGGAAAGGGAGCAGCAGTTGAAGAATTGCAAGAACAAGGTACTTACTCATCTATGGCGAAGTACTTCCTATGCTTTAGCGGCCGGAAGGGGCGTCTGCTGCAGCTCGAAGACTCCTTCCTCTTACGGAGGGCGACGAAGTCCACGCGGAACCGACCCAGGCGCTCGACGTGAGGGCCAGCGCGTGGAGTAGACGAAGAAGCATCCAAGCGGCCAACTTCGGGGGCGCCGAGCTGGAAGGGGCGATCAGGCACCACCTCCTGATGACCTGCCGAGGCCTCAGGGGCTCCGGCCTCGGGAAGCAGGTTGCGTCCCCCCTTCGACGACCGCCTCCGAATGGGCTTCACAAGCTCCGGAGGATGACGCTTTGGGGACCCCGTGTGGCGTCAGCACCGCGACACCGGAGCCCCCAGCCTCAAGCGATGCTTGCCTCCCTGCACCCACTCCTGAGGCAAGATCGGTGCTGGCGGCGATGAAGGGGGTCACACCGACAGGATTCTCGCGAGGCCTCGCGAGGCCCCGCAAGGCCAGCTGGGTGCAGCCCCCATTCGTCGAAGAGAGGCATCTGTCTCGCGTAGTCAGCCCTGTTCGCGCAGAGATACAAGAGGCTACCCCCGTGCCGAATGTCGTCCGGTGAAGGGTCGCCAGTCAAGACCTCAAGCACCTTCTTCAGCGTCTCGGGCGCCAGTTCCATCTCCTGAAGCCTCATGCGGTCCAAATCGCCCGTCAGGGTCCACATCGGCCGGGAATGGCTCTGAAGAGGGGCAATGCGGCACTGGAGGAACTCCTTCACCACTCGGGGCGCTGTCACACCGAGCTCCCTCAGCCTCCTCAGTCGGTGCCAGACGAAGGAGAGCCGGGGGCTCACGAGTCTCTCGTGGCCCTAGCCTGGATTGGGGACAGCAAGCAACATCGGAGGCGAGAGCAGGGGGCTGTCCACCCCGACATCCACATATAGCCACCGCGTCCGAAATCCACTCATGGAAGGCAGGAGGCCAAAATCGATCCACGATGCGGCCGTCTCTGCCACGGCCTGGAAGCTCACGCACCCCGAGCACTGCAGGGGGTCGGTCAGGCGCAACGAGAAGAAGTGGCGCAGGAGGGCAACGGAAGGAGAAATGCCCACCATGGCTTCGCAAAAAAAGGCGAAAACGGCAAGGAGGGTGATGGATTGAGGATCAAGATGCATCATATGGATCTGATAATGGGTGAGCACTGCATTGAATAAAGAAGAGAAGGGGGGAACCAAGCCAGCCCACAGGGCATGGACGAGGAATCGAACCTCGGTGAATGTCATGTCAATGGAGGCGTGGGACACAGGCCAAGCCATCGTATTTCCACACTCATTGAAGCTGGATGTGAGCACAGGGCGGACCTTGCCCAGGGCCTCCAAGTTGACAACAACGACCGGCCGACGGCGGGCTCGATTGCCGGAGGCGAACTGCATGAGGACAGTGGCTTCTTCCCCTTCTCCTTGCTAGTCGGCGCCATGGCGATGGAAGGGGCAGAGCTCAAGTCAGATTCGAAGCGCAAATAGAGGCTCGAGGAAGAAAGGGGAACAGGAAGCATGCGGGCAGCGAAGGAGGAATAACGGTGTAAAGCTCCGTGGCCGCATAGCCAGGCGGATATTGGGGGAGCGTGGGGAAGCGGAGACGCCCACGTCCAATCAACCGCCACGCGGCGACCAAGGCCGCAGGCTGTTGGGGCCCGCGGCGCTCTACACTTGCCCTTTGGCTTCGCTGCTAAGCCAAGTCCGAGCGCGCCTTGGGCCCGGGGGCTACTGTCGGTGTTCTGGGAACAGGGGTCCCCAGACTTGCCTGCCTGAGGCAGGCAGCATGGCTCACCAGCGGCTCAGTATGGCCCGTCTTCATCAACCCAAGCTCAAGACCCTCGCGAGGGGGCCAAGCCTCGTGGGGCGGACGACACAAGGCCTCCTCAGGGGCGGCCTCGCCAGGCAGGCTCGCAAGGAGGCGGAGAGATCAAGGCGAGGGGTACCTCGCGAGGTGCTCATGACGCAAGCCATGACGAACAAGACCAGGCGGGCGCCAGGCAGGCGCCAGCCTGCACGGTGTCCTCGTTTCCTCTTTGGTGCAAAGGGGGCAAGCGCAGGCGCGGAGTACCGAGGCATCAAGCAAAGGTTTCCATATCAGTGCAACGAGACCAAGACCAGCAGAGCGGCAGGACGGTGGTCACCGTGGAGCCCAAGACGGCGTCATCACTAGTGCCTTTGGCAATCGAAGACCACCTTTAGTCAGGATAGCTTGTACTAGATGTCCCCTTTCAAAATGGTCGTTGTTGGCTCCCTTCCCGCTCAATATTTGGGAAGAGGACCAGGGCCTCTATAAATAGAGCTAGCCACCACAATAGGACAACAAGAGATCAAATCTAGAGCCAAGGGAGATCCCTCGGAAGCAGAATACCCACCACCACAAGAACACCTCTCGCGAGGCTGTTCTTCCCTTGTACTATTCATCATCAGCCCAAGAGGCAATCGACCACACCACACACTGGATTAGGGTATTACACCACAATGGTGGCCCGAACCAGTATAAACCTCGTGTCTCTTGTGTTGTTCATCGTGTTAGCTTAGAATCCGCGGCGAGGTTGTGGGCGTATTTCGGTAGGGAGTAGATCTTCGTGCGCACCCCAGAGTTCGAACCTTAAGGGTTTTGCCGGAACCCGATATCCGACAACTGCGTCTGGCTGCTCTTCAACCTCCTCCACGCTTACGTGGTTCACTTGTCCCCTGTTGAAAGGGTTGGGCTTCTTCCCAGAGCTTCCATTGCCATTCCAATTCTTTGCTTCAGGGCACTCAGTGGCATAGTGTCCAGTCTTCCCGCACTTGAAACAAGTAATGTGACTTAGGTCCTTCTTGGCGGTTGTGGCTGGATTAGAGCGGCTCTGATTGCTGCTTGCTCCATTCCCATTCCCATGCTTGGGGTCATTGTGATTATGAGAACTTCCTCCATTGTGGGTGTGGCCTCCATGGTTATGGGTGTATCCTCCCGAGTTCGGGGTAAAACAAGGCTTCTGCTGAGCTCCTGAATTGTACTTCCCTTGTCCATACTTCCTCTTGTGGCTCTCAATTTGCTGCTGCTTCCCTTCAATCATAAGAGCCTTGCTACCAACTCCTGGTAGTTGTTAAATGTGGCCACCATTAACTGCATGCTCATCTCATCATTCAGCCCTTCCATAAACTTCTCTTGCTTCGCGGCATCGGTGGCCACATCATCAGGGGCATACCAAGATAACTTACTAAACTCGTCTACGTACTGAGCCATAGTACGGTTCCCCAAGCGTAAGTTGCAAAACTCATGCTTCTTCATGCTCATAGCTCCAGTTGAGACATGGGCTGTGCAGAAAGCTTGCTGAAACTGCTCCCAAGTGACATTGGCTATAGGGAAAGTGGCTATGTAATTCTCCCACCATGAGGCTGCGGGTCCATCCAATTGATGTGCGGCAAAACGCACCTTCTCAGCATCTGTGCAACCTGCGGTGGTCAACTCCCTTCCAATACGGCATAGCCAATCATCAGCAACATCGTCTTGGTGCTACTGGAAAACACCGGCGGCTGCAACCTCAGAAATCAGGCTAAATTGTCAACTGGAGGTGGTGGCGGTGGGTTGTTGTTGTTGTTGTTGTTGTTGTTGCCTTGGTTCTGAACTAACATCTACATCAAGGCATTCTGCTGCTGGATCAACTGAGTGAGCTCCGGTGGGAAGACAAATCCGGGGTCACGTCTCGGAGGCATCTGATGGGTTTAGAGGGGATAGATTATAATAGAATGAGGTCTAAGGGGAAAATCACTACCCATATGCACATGAGACAAACACAATCATATCACACCAAATCAATTCAAACAAGGGCATACAATCAATTTAACTATCGTTACAGTGCTCAGACTACTAATATATACATGGGGGAAATACTACTGATCATATGGTGGTCTACTAGAAATTTTGGTCGGTGGAAGACTCCATGGTATCCGCTCCAGCTTCGTCTTCGTAATCATCATCACTATCGTCGGGGTCGGAGTCGGTGTCGTCGATGATGGTGTAGTCTTCGGAACGAATCTCCTTGGGTTCGTCGTCTTCTCCTCCTGGCGCGGGGTCTCCCATGAATACTCCCAGCTTCCTTGTCAGGTCGTCATTCTTCCCCACTAGTATTGTGATTTCCTCCTCGTATCTGTCGCATGTAGACTTGAGTTCCTCTTCTAGATCCATGTTCCTGGTTAATGCCTTCTTCAAATCTATCATGCTTGCGCACATCTGATTCTCTTGTCGACGAATGTGCTGGTTTAGCTCCTGGATGAAAGCTGCAATGGACCTATCCCTCCTGGTGCTGACTATCTCCCATTGCTCATCTTGGTGCCCACATATCTGATAGATGGTGTCCTTAAGATCCTTGTGATAAACTTCGCCAATGCGTCCCATGGCGATGTGGGCTGCCATGCTCTTTCCTAGACTCCAGGTTGGTGCATCAAAGGAAAACTCTGTGGGCTCAGTGACTGGCG
The DNA here is from genome assembly GCF_018294505.1 of Triticum aestivum. Taxonomy (NCBI): domain Eukaryota; kingdom Viridiplantae; phylum Streptophyta; class Magnoliopsida; order Poales; family Poaceae; genus Triticum; species Triticum aestivum. The sequence continues at coordinate 407,616,220 of NC_057814.1, read as the reverse complement.
TGAATGTCCTTCCTGGAACTTGAACTCGAATTATCCAACGCTCCTCTTCTGGTAAAGTGGCGGTGTAGGTCCCGGTGAAGCTTGGTGTTCCGATGATCAGGTACCTAGTGACTTCCTCCAAGTGTCGTCTAAAAGGTGTGTCTTCATCCGGTTGGGCAAACTTGTTCCTTGAGTCCGCCATCCTATGGAATAGAAAATGGAGAGGAGTCAGAAATGAGGAGAGAAGGGTAACCTATGGCTCATCTTAGTGGTCATGTCCTACATTTAGCGTGTGCTCTAATACCATCTTGTAGCGACCCGACCTCAGACGGTCAAGTCTCTGTGCTTCAGTGTCATCCCTGGATCAGTAATGCTGACACACACAGTACTCGAAGGATTTATAACAGAGTAGCAATCACACACTTATTACATCGAATGTCTCAAAATAGAAATTATTACAAAAAATATGGCTTAAGGCCATCTAAATAAGATAATAGCGAAAGGCTTCGAAGATAAAGTGAGTCCATCAACTCCAACGGCATAGCTGAGTGCACGACAAAGACCTAGCGCACCTTACTCTTCACCTGAAAATTCTGCAACATGATACGTTGCAGCCCGAAAATGGGTTAGCACATGGAATATGCTGGCAATATAACACAGTAAAGCAATGAACAGATAAATGCTATCACTACATGCATATATGGCTGGTGGAAAGCTCTATGGTTACAGTTTTTGCATAAAGCCAATTTTTCCCTACAACAAAGGAATATGATTTATTCAACTATCATGGTGGTTGAAGCATTGAGAAGGTTCCTCCAACTCAATCCCAATTAAAAAGTGTACATTAACAACCCAACAAATTAATTTAGAGTGATGAGATCCATATGATAATCCAAGAACCAGATACTCAAGATGTCCATAACCGGGGATACGGCTAACCATGATTAGTTTGTACACTCTGCAGAGGTTTGCGCACTTTTCCCCACAAGACTCGATCTCCTCCGTTGGATTTCACACACTACATGGTGTTTGAGAAACGGATGACCGAGACACAGTCTTTCAGAAGCAGTAACTCTTTACTCTGGATGGACAGTTACACCTACTTTCCCCTACATCTGCTAGCCCACCACTGAAAGAGGTCATGCAACATACTCAACTATGCTAGAGCCCATAATAGCTTGTGGTTGTACACGAAAGTTTCTAGCATGAATAATCTTATGATCCATTTGAGCCTGGGTGGCGAACCATAGGATGATCACACGGGTACTCCGGGATATCCTAGGACAACACTGGATTCCCCAGGTGCCCACAGCAATCCACCCAGATGTGTATTTAAGTAGCCACCTTAAGTTAACCATTAATTAGAAATCTCACATCTGTCATGGATCTCTCAAACAAAACCACGGTTATGAGCATAGCATAGCAACATAAGCATAACTTAGAAGTAACTCCCAAGGGTTTTATAATAAAACAGGTAATAGGTTCTACCTCAATATCTACTTCCCAATACCCACAAGTTAATCACATCCTAATCATGCAGTGTTTGAGGATTGTAACTAATGCATGAAAACTGGGTATGAAAAGAGTAGGATCAATGTGTTACTTGCCTTGCTGACGATCCACAAAACCTAGTGACTCGTAGTAGCATGCTTCACACTCCGGGAATTTTATCGCAAATAAACAATAGCATACATAAGCACTCAAGCAAAGATGCATGGGAAAACTCAAATAAGAAGATCTAACCAGAAAGTTCAACTCAAGAACTCCGGTTTGCAAAAAGAAATAAATCAAACGGAGAAACGAAACTCAAACTATGAAAGAAACAAGATCCGTTTACTAATCTAGACTAAAGTCAAATTTCACAGTACCAAAATCTTGTTCAAGTTGGTTAAACAAAAAGAGGGTTTCGAGACGAAGATCTAGGCGCTTGTTTCTCCTGATTTGGATGAACGAGCGAAAAGATAAACTAAACCGAAGATCAGGGCAGAAATCGCGATCGAAAACAATCGCGGAAAAACCCTGAACAATAAAACGAGACGAACAGGCTAACGAACGAATGTTCGCTGTCTGCGGCTAATTGACGAACAGCGTTCGTTAAAACGAACGTACGGACGAACGTCCGCTATTTAACTAAACCGAAGAAAACCGAACAAAACCGATTTAAATAAAAAAACGATCTAGGGGTTTTTGAAAAAAAATACGACCGGTCAAACGGTCAACGGCGGAGGCTTAGCTAGATCCGATGCGGCGGCGGCGGTCGGCAGCGACGGGCGGCGCGGCGACTCGGCGGCGGCAGCGGACATGGGCAGCGGCGGCGATGCGGGCAACGGCGGCGGGGGCGGCGGCTTAGTGTTTCGGGCAGGGCGCGGGTGGCTTGGTGGGCTGGGGCAGCCTCGGGCGGCGGCTTATAAAGCCTGCCCGGCAGGAGTCCGGGTCGGTCACGACCCGTTTAGGTCGGTTGACTTTTTTTTTAAAAATGATCCTGACGCGGAAAAACTAATAAAAGAAATACTAAACAGAGTCCAAAAATCCTGAAATAAATTTTCACAGTCTTCTAATAATATTGCGGACAACGTGAACATTTATTTGGGCCTCTAATGCAATTTTTGAAAATGCATATTTTTCCTAATTCAACTAAAATAGCAATAAAAGTCCAAATAAAATACTTATTTGATTTTAATTCTTTCCTCCAATACTTCTTTATTTGGAGAAGTCATTTTATCCCCTCTCTTTTATTTTTTCATATTAGAAATATTTGAAGAGAAAAATAATTAAAACCAAATGATCCTCTTTTCAATATTTGAGAAAAACTCAAATATGATAATAACGAAATTCTCAACTCTCTCCGTGGGTTCTTGAGTTGCTTAGAATTTCTAGGATCAACCAAAATGCAATAAAATATGATATGCAATGATGACCTATGTATAACATTCCAAATTCAAATTTTGGGATGTTAAACTATGACTATGAGATTATGCAACTCCCGAATACCGGAGGAACACTTTTTGTGCTATCAAACATCACAACATAACTGGGTGATTATAAAGGTGCTCTACAGGTGTCTCCGATGGTGCCTGTTGAGTTGGCATAGATCGAGATTAGGATTTGTCACTTCGATTGTCGGAGAGGTATTTCTGGGCCCTCTCGGCAATGCACATCACTATAAGCCTTGCAAGCAATGTGACTAATGAGTTAGTTGCGGGATGATGCATTACGGAACGAGTAAAGAGACTTGCCGGTAACGAGATTGAACTAGGTATTGAGATACCGACGATCGAATCTCGGGCAAGTAACATACCGATGACAAAGGGAACAACTTATGTTGTTATGCGGTTTGACCGGTAAAGATCTTCGTAGAATATGTGGAAGCCAATATGAACATTCAGGTTCCGCTATTGGTTATTGACCGGAGACGTGTCTCGGTCATGTCTACATAGTTCTTGAACCCGTAGGGTCCGCACGCTTAACGTTCGGTGATGATCGGTATTATGAGTTTATGTGTTTTGATGTACCGAAGATAGTTCGGAGTCCTGGATGTGATCACGGACATGACGAGGAGTCTCGAAATGGTCGAGATAAATATTGATATATTGGACGGCTATATTCGGACACCGGAAGTGTTCCAGGTGATTTCGGAGAAAACCGAAGTGCCGAAGGGTTAACGGAACCCCCCTGGGAGAACTAATGGGCCACATGGGCCTTAGTGGAGAGAGAGAGGGCCGGCCAGGGCAAGCCGCGCGCCCCCTCCCCCTCTGGTCCGAATTGGACTAGGGGAGGGGGGCGGCGCCCTCCTTTCCTTCTCCCTCTCCTCCTTCCTTCCCCCCTCCTAGTAGGAGTAGGAAAGGGGAGTCCTACTCCTACTAGGAGGAGAACTCCTCTCCTGGCGCGCCCCAAGGGCCGGCCGGCCTCCCCCTTGCTCCTTTATATACGGGGGCAGGGGGCACCCTAGGACACGCAAGTTGATTGTTTCCAGCCATGTGCGGTGTCCCCCTCCACCATAATCCACCTCGGTCATGTCATCATAGTGCTTAGGCGAAGCCCTGCGCCGGTAGCTTCATCATCACCGTCATCACGCCGTCGTGCTGATGAAGCTCTCCCTCGACACTCTGCTGGATCGTGTGTTCGTGGGACCTCACTGAGCCGCACGTGTGCAGATCGCGGAGGTGCCGTACTTTCGGAGCTAGGATCGGTCGATCGTGAAGACGTACGACTACATCAACCGCGTTTTCATAACGATTCCGCTTATGGTCTATGAGGGTACGTGGACAACACTCTCCCCTCTTGTTGCTATGCATCACCATGATCTTGCGTGTGCGTAGGATTTTTTTGAAATTACTACGTTCCCCAACACACATCTCACCTAACTATATAAAAAAACAATGGCATCAACACATATGAAAAGGAACCGTCCTTTGCATACTACACAATCATAATCATGGCATGATAAATGCAAAAGTTAACCATACTAAATATTTAACCCTAAACCCTATATGACAAAGAAACCAACATTATAAGCCATACTAGTTAAGCAATCAAATATCATTCCATAAAATGAATTGAATTGATCTAGGTCTAAACCTAAAACATTATTAAAATAAAATAGGATCCACTCCATTAAATCAAACCAATTCATTTGTCAAATAATTAACAAGAAACTATACAACACATGGAATAGATGGATGAACAACTATCAGAAACATGATATGGTTAAGATTAATATTAACCACAAGTAATTATTTGGATGAATCCAAATGATTATAATGGTTTAACAACAAGTAAAGACTAAACATCAATCATAACAACTATTAGTAAGCATTTCTATAATAAAAGACAAACCAATACTATGGTAGAAACTAATTAAACAACTTAATATAATAACACACATCTCACACAAGGCATGTGAGTATAGGATCATACAGATGTCTTTAGTAATAACACAAGAATCACATATAAAAGTTATCAAGAGAAGATACTAAATTAGGACATGCTCTTAATTATAAAGAACAACTAATACCAATGACCACTAGCAATACTATTATCACCACATGCTTACAATACCAAGGCATGATACACACACTTAGTGTGTGATCAAAGTACAACTCTACTAATATGACATATATATGACTCATCCCAAGCATATGATAAGTCATAGCAGCAAGTATTAAAACATTCATAATACTAAAATGAGACTAAGTTAAACATATACAAGAAACACAAGGGTCTAAGTAATCAACTATAGCATATGGAACATAATAAGACAAGACAAATCACTAGCATGACTTGATCCATAGGCTTAAGCATATCACAAATGTAATAGTAAAATAAACCAAACATGATGCGAGGCATCACACAAGATGCTACAATATCCTACTAATAGAATACAACTCCTAACTGCGAGATTACCTAGTTGATAATAACTAACCTAAAGAGCAGACATGATGTTAGCATACAACACTATACCATGCTAGTTATGATAAATAAGCACATGGAAGCATACTAAGCATGTGGGAAAGTAAACAACTAGATCATCTCATCAACCAAATCAGCATCTATTATAGAAGCATGAATAACAAGATGACATGTATTTCTATCTGGTAAAACCTACAATTGCAAGTACATAAGATACATCACTAGTCATGATCTTCTAATACATGAATTGGTACACACACACATACCCACACACACATACAGACACTATGTAGTCTAGTTATACAATCACAACATCATGGCACTATATTGAAGCAAGAAGGAATCCTACTTACTTAAAATACATGAGATCATAAACTACTAACATGTACCTCTACCAAGCAAATATTAAGCATACGATTGGTCATACAATATAAAGTAGCAATCATATAACACATACAATCAAAACATGCGTTGGACATTGAGCAAGTCCTAACATGGCATGGTAATAAACAAACGTAAATGGACACATGATAGTTACCAAGATGAAATAAACTAAATTCTATTTCACAGAATAAATTATATATAGTAATACAAAACTAAATGATTTCATGAAGCATCTATCCATGCAATCTTGTATAACACACATTTATAAAATAAAAGGAACAACTAGCCAATAATATTCTATGCTATGAACTACAATGTACTCATATCCAAACAATAAGGCATTTCATTCAACATCTTGCATAAGGAATACTATGCAATAACACGTACTAAAAATGTATAAACACCTATCATAGACATGGCATGATTTCAAACCAATCAACCAAACATGGAACATCGACGAAAAATGAATATGTAATCAATATATAAGATATCCTCATTCCCAAACAAAAATGAAAATAATCAAGACATTAGGTATTGCATAATCACACAAAGGTTACAGTAATTCTACATAAACCTACGCATGGTAATAATTTGCACAAACATGTACATATGCATATCTTAACTATGTACCATAAGAAAGAAAAATATCAATCTGAAATAACATGTGGAATTTTTTTTAAATAACTATAATCGGTGAAAGAAATAAATCTAACAACTCCTGCATTGCACTAAAATTATAAGACGAATAACATACACTTGTAGGCATATCACGAACATAATAAAATAACATACTAACAAGAAAAGTTGGCCGATCAACTACTACACATGGTAGTCATACATAAGAACTAACACAAAGGTGTATCTCACTACTACATGATGCACAAAGTTATCTAAAAAAACCATACAAAACTATACTTAATAAATAAAATGCACATTCAACTTAATTGAGTAAAACACAAGACACTGCTAAAATTATAATATAACTCAAGATGACTCCTAGGCATAACGAGACATAAAAAATATATTAAATTAACAAGAAAAGCTATCAAACCCAAAACACTATCGGATTTAGGCCAAACGACTATAATTAAACCAACACTAAACATGATTACCAAACAAGTAATCTAACTCTACCACGGGGTTACCAAGGACATGGGAAACAACTCATGTGTTGAACACAAGATCATCCAAGGGACTAAAAAGTACGCGGACATGTCGATGACATCCGTTCATGCATCGGCGTGAGTAACAACAGAGATAGGTTGAATAATGATGTCCATGAGATACTACGAGTGATGTTGAGAGTCCGATAGTCACAATCATCATTATGGTAGAACTTGTAGTGCAAGGCAAGAATAGTTGAGAGTCCGAGCCGGACACTTTTATGAGCCGGCCGGGACTGTGAGAGCTGCTGGGCGTCAGCCTCCCTATATAAAGGGACGACCCGGCAGCGGTTTAGGGACAAGCAAGATCTCATCAAGAGCCAGGCATAGCAGTTTAGCTCCCTGGTCATCGAAACCCTAATCAATACCACCTCAACTGGACATAGGGTTTTACCTTCACCGTAAGGGGCCGAACCAGTATAAACCCTCGTGTTCCTTGTCCCGCTTAACCCCTTCAAGCTTCCTAGCTGCGATGGCTCCACGACTAAGTCCGAGCTCAAGGACATCTGCCGTGACAATTCCACGACAGTTGGCGCCCACCGTGGGGCCAGCGCACGGTGGATTTGAGTTCTTGAAGGGCAGCTTCGAAGGGCTCAAGGGATACGTTGTGGGCCGGATGACGAAGAGTCGTTGCGGCAAGCTCTACATCGACGATGCAAACTGGGGCCCCGACGCCGGCTCAATTGAGTACGGGTACCGGGTCCCCTTCGGCGGAATTCATGTTTTCATTGGCAAGATTGGTGAGCCGGGCCCTGAGCCGGATCTCTGCGCCGATCTCATCGAGACGGCTCAGCGTGCACGACCCGCCCGGGCCCGGCCTGCCTTACGGCACGCTTTTGTGGGATGTATCCATGGAGGGCCCTCTGATCAATCTGGATCTGGTGATGAGGCGGCCGCCGGCTCTGACGGCGACTCGTCCACCGATGAGTCAAACTCGTTGTATCAACTTCAAGATGGCAGGCTCATGGGTTGTTCCGATGGTGACAGTATTCCGGACCCGTTTGAGCCGCCAAGTCAGGTTGGAGTCTTTATGGCCGGTGCACAGCCTGTTCAGAACCCCGCTGCTGGAGCGGGAAACCCGGTGCCCTCGCCGGCTCAGGTACTAATGGATCTCACGGACAAGATGACGGCTCTGTTAACCGCTACGGTTGACCCGGCAGATCAAGTTCAGCATGATGCGGAGGTGGCGCAGTTAAAATTGGATCTAGTGAAAGCTAAGGAGGATCTGGCAGCAGAAGGGATCAGGATGGCTGCGAAAAGGGCGGCTCTCGACGCCCAAACCCAGTTGATTCAAGCGCAGTCCTTCCGGCTCCCGATGGATCAAAACGCGTCCAATGAGGTCCTGAGAAGGAGGCATCAAAAGGCCCAATCTCGACTCCCTCCGGTTTACGATCCACGAAACCTCTTCAACACGCCAGGTGCAGGGTCTAGTAACCCGCCAGGGGTCATAGTGCCCGGGTCTGGGACCCCTATTCAGCCACAAGTGATGGGGCCTCCCCAGGTGCCCCCTGCCCCGCCTCAGTACGTGCCAATACCCCCGGGTCATTATAATAACCCGCTGGAGAACATGGTCGCCGCGGCGGCACGGCTGGCGGCTCTCCCAGTTGACGGCGACTCTCCGACGGCTATTGAAACCCGCCGGGTCAGGGAACTCCTTCAGACAGCACTGGCGCAGCAAGAGGCGTACTCCTACAGCCGGGACAGGATCCACTCGACCCCTCGTCCAGGCCGGAGCCCGAGTTACAGCAGGCACATGGTATCAGCGACCGGCTCAAGTAACGTCTGACGCCATGACCCCCCTGGCCATGGCCCGGCTCATAACGGAGCCTATCACACAGCAGACCAAGACAGAGCACGGCAAGAGGCGGAGCAGGTGCCCCAGCTGACGGCTTACCAGACTCCCCCAGCTTATCCGACGGCTTCCGTCGACGTGGGTATCCCTACCAGGACTGGGGGTGTCCCTTGTTTAGTGCCAGCTATCCGCAACGAACGTCTACCCAAAGACTTCAAAGGCCCTAGGAAGGTGCCTAATTACACAGCAGACTTACAACCCGCAGCCTGGATCGAGAGTTATGAGATGGCTATGGAACTGCTGGAGGTCAGTGAGGCGGCCATGGCTAAGTACTTCACCATGATGTTAGATGGGACTGCCCGCACTTGGTTGAAAGGGCTACCACCGAATTCCATTGGGTCTTGGGCTGAGCTGAAGGCCCGGTTCATCCAAAACTTCAAGGATACCTGTAGGCAGTCTATGTCAATTGTGGATTTGACTAACTGCAAGCAGCAGGAGGGTGAGTCTACGACACATTGGGTTCGCCGGGTTAAGGAGATAATACATTCCTCGGATAAAATGGATGCCGGCTCTGCAGTCTTAATGTTGGAGCAGAATTGTCGTTTTGTGCCCCTGAAGATGAAACTCGGGCGGCTTAAGCGCGACTGCAATGATATGGGTACACTGATGGCGGCTCTTGTCAAGTACGCCGATTCTGATGGTACCAAGGACCCCGCTTCAGATGATGAAAGGATAGGGAAGGGAAAGAAGAACGGCAATGGCAAGGGTCCTCAGCATAACCCGGGAAACCAAGGAGGAGGCAAGCGCAAGGCCGATGGCAACCTAGAGTTTGTAGCCAACGCCAGCTCACAAGGTAATAACCAGCGACGCAAGGGGAGACCCCCTCCCCAAGGCGGCGGGTCAGGCCCGACGCTGGAACAACTGTTGAATGAGCCTTGTCCAAGGCATGGCTCTAGAGAGAAGCCAGCAACTCATCTATGGAAGGATTGTGCAATCATGAAGGCCTTTAAGAATTACAATGGCCCGGGCGGCGGCTCAGGCGCCGGCGGCTTACATGGCCCGGGCGGCGGCTCAAATTCTAACCCTCAGAACGGTTAAGGGGGCTTTAATCAGCAGTCTGGCCAGGGTCATCAACAGCAGCAGGGAGGTTATCAGACCAATCCAAAGCAGCTTAGCGGTGGGCAGTATCATGTGTTTACCACCAGTCTGTGTAAGCGAGATCAGAAGCTTCATAAGAGGGCTGTGAACGCTGTTGAGCCGGCGGTTCCACGCTACTTGCGGTGGTCTGAGCAGCCTATAGTGTGGAGTAGGGAGGATCACCCTCCTTGGGTGGATAATCCGGGTCACTTGGCCCTGGTGGTGGCTCCTCAGGTGGGAGGATATAAGTTCACTAAAGTACTCATGGATGGAGGCAGCAGCATCAACATCCTCTATTATGAGACATTTCGTCGTATGGGGTTGATTGATAAGAATCTCAGCCAATCAAACACTATTTTCCATGGTGTGGTACCTGGTAAGTCGGCTTACCCAGTCGGCAAGATCGAGCTGGAGGTGGCCTTCGGAGATGAGAACAACTACAGGGTGGAAAAATTGACCTTTGAGGTGGTCAAGATAAGAAGCCCGTACCATGCCATATTTGGGCGGCCGGCTTACGCCAAGTTCATGGCACAGCCGTGTTACATATATTTACAGCTCAAGATGCCGGGTCATAATGGGACCATTACGGTTCACGGCAGCCGGAAGGTGGCCTTGGAATGTGAGGAAGGCGATGCAGCTTATGCAGAATCTGTTTGTGCAACAGAGGAGTTGAAGTTTTACAAAGACAACGTTGACCCGACAGATATGACCCCTCTGAAAAAGCCGACTACGGAGCATGAGCCGGCAATGAAATTTAAGTCGGCTGATGAGACTAAACTTGTTGATTTCGTTCCAGGAGATTCATCTCAGCAGTTTAGCATCAGTGCCAACCTGGATCCAAAATAGGAAAGCGCGCTCATCGAGTTCATCCGTGAGAATAGGGACATCTTCGCATGGAAACCATCTGACATGCCAGGTGTACCTAGAGAACTCGCTGAGCACACTCTCAATGTTGATCCGAAATTTAAGCCGGTCAGGCAGTTCCTTCGGCGATTCAATGAGGAGAGGCGGAAAGCTATTGGTGAAGAGGTGGCCCGGCTCTTGGCGGCCGGGTTCATTGTTGAAGTCTTTCACCCAGAGTGGTTAGCTAACCCGGTGCTCGTGCTCAAGAACAACGGCACTTGGCGGATGTGTGTGGATTATACGGACTTAAACAAGGTGTGTCCGGCTGATCCTTTTGCCCTCCCCCGTATTGATCAAATTATTGATGCTACGGCAGGTTGTGCACGCTTAAGTTTCTTGGATGCTTATTCCGGATATCATCAGATTAAAATGGCAGTTAAGGACCAGGAGAAGACGGTGTTCATCACTCCCTTTGGAGCCTTCTGCTATGTGTCTATGCCCTTTGGACTCAAGTGTGCACAGGCGACTTACCAGCGTTGTGTACAGAACTGTCTTCATAAACAGATTGGGCGCAATGTTCACGCTTATGTGGACGATATTGTGGTTAAGTCCATAAAAGAGGAAACCCTGATAGATGATTTAAGGGAAACCTTTGATAATCTCCGGGTCTACAAGATGATGCTTAACCCGGCCAAGTGTGTTTTTGGTGTTCCTGCAGGCAAACTCTTGGGTTTCTTGGTTTCTGATAGAGGCATTGAAGCTAACCCGGAGAAGATCAAAGCCATCACCTCCCTAGCTAAGCCGGCGTGTATAAATGATGTTCAGCGCTTGGCGGGTCGCATCGCTGCTTTAAGCCGGTTTATAAGCCGTTTGGGTGAGAAGGCCATGCCATTATATCAGTTGATGAAGAAAACTGATAACTTTGTCTGGAATGATGCAGCTAATACTGCCTTTGAGGATTTGAAGAAGCAGCTGGCAGAGCCCCCAGTCCTTGCTGCTCCGGTTGATAAGGAGCCCTTATTGCTGTATGTGGCTGCTAACGCATGAGCCGTCAGTGTGGCCGAGGTGGTGGAGCGCAAGGAAGAGGGTAAGGAGCATCCGGTTCAGCGGCCGGTTTATTATGTCAGCGAAGTGCTCATTGAGTCCAAGCAGCGGTATCCGCATTGGCAGAAGCTTGTTTACGGTGTGTTCATGGCAAGCCAGAAACTTAAGCATTATTTCCAGGGTCATCCCATCACTGTGGTCAGTTCTGCCCCTCTTGGTGATATCATTCAAAACAGAGAGGCCACAGGAAGAGTGGCTAAGTGGGCTATAGAACTCGGACCCCATGGTCTGAAATACGTACCACGCACTGCCGTTAAGTCTCAGGCCTTGGTGGATTTCATCAATGATTGGACAGAGTCACAAGTGCCCGAGCAAAAGCCGGATAACACATATTGGACTATTCACTTTGATGGGTCCAGGCAGTTGGAGGGCTCGGGGGCTGGAGTCGTGTTAGCTTCCCCTAAGGGTGATAAGTTCCATTATGTGCTACAATTGATGTTTCCTTGTACCAACAACGCAGCTGAGTACGAGGCCTTGCTCCATGGTATTCGGATGGCTAAGGAGATGAGCTTGAGCCGGGTAAGGTGTTTCGGTGACTCAGACTTAGTGGCTCAACAAATATCAGGCAAGTGGGACTCTAAGGACCCTCTTATGGCGGCATATCGCCGCGAAGTTGATGCCATTGCTGGGCACTTTCAAGGCTACCAAGTAGAGCACATTGATCGCAGGAAGAAGGAGGCAGCTGATGCCCTAAGCCGGCTGGGCTCTCAGCGAAAGCCGGTGCTGCCTAATACTTTCCTGGATGTCCTGTATAACCCTACTGTTAAGTTTCCTACAGAGGAAGACTTGGCTGTCCCTGACCCGGAGGCACGACTGGTGGCGGCTCTCCATATCTTACCGGACTGGACAATGCCCTATCTGGCTTACATGACCCGGGGAGAATTACCTGAGGATGAAACTTTGGCCAGACAAATAACCCGGCGAGTTAAGTCAATGATTGTTATCAATGGCGAGTTGCATCACCGCAGTGTTTCAGGAGCATTTCAGCGTTGTGTTTCCCCTGAGGAAGGTCAAGAGATCTTGCGTGAGATTCATGAAGGGGATTGTGGCCATCACGCCGGCTCAAAGTCTCTTGTGGCCAAGGCCTTTCGTCATGGTTTTTATTGGCTGACGACTCATGCTGATGTGGAGGACTTGGTCAGTAAATGTGATGGTTGCCAAAGGTTCTCACGACGGGCTCATGTGCCGGCTCAAGAGCTGAGGATGATCCCAATTACTTGGCCCTTTGCGGTCTGGGGGCTCGATATGGTTGGGCCTTTTAAAAGGTCCAAGGATAAGAAGACCCACCTTTTGGTGGCAGTTGACAAATTTACCAAGTGGGTTGAAGCAGAGCCAGTTAGCAAGTGTGATGCAGCCACGGCAGTTCAGTTTATGAAAAAGGTGATCTTTCGCTTTGGTTTTCCACACAACATTATAACTGACAATGGCACCAATTTATCCAAAGGCGCCATGGAGGAGTTTTGTCAACGAGAGCATATCCGACTTGATGTTTCGTCGGTGGCTCATCCTCAATCCAATGGTCAAGCTAAGAGAGCTAATCAGGAGATTCTGAAGGGCATCAAGCCCCGACTTTTGGTCCCTTTGCAACGGACGCCGGGTTGTTGGGTGGAGGAGTTACCCTCCGTGTTATGGAGCATCAATACTACTCCTAACAGGTCTACGGGATTCACCCCTTTCTTCATGGTTTATGGAGCAGAAACAGTCCTCCCCAGTGACATTCGTCATGACTCGCCTCGAGTGGCGGCTTATATCGAAGCGGATAATGAACAGGCGCACCAAGATGCTCTTGACTTGTTGGACGAACAGCGTGATGTGGCAGCAGCTCGATCAGCGATTTACCAACAAGACCTGCGTCGTTATCACAGTCGCCGGGTTAAGTCCCGGGTGTTCCAGGAAGGCGATCTGGTGCTCCGGCTCATCCAAGATCAAACAGATGCGCACAAGTTATCCCCGCCTTGGGAAGGACCTTTCTGGTCAGCAAGAATTTGCACAACGGGTCATATTACCTCATTGACATTCGGGAGCACAAGGATTCACGTAAGTCGGAGGAAGAGACCCGTTGACCGTGGAACATAGCTCAGCTTCGGCCTTACTACACTTGAGCCGCCAGCTCTCATGATGTACATATTTCTCTAAGCCATGTATATATTATGATAAGCAATAAAGCAGGACCTCTGTCCTTTTTTCCTCCTCCAAATGTGCACGTGTTGTTTTCATTGCAAGATTACATGATAGCTTGAAGGAGGATCCGGTTTATGATCATCTTTGAATCTAGCCGTAAGCAATAAGGTCACTTGGGGGCTTCCTGTTCAAACATAGGTCGTATTCGAACCAAAGAGAACATAGCTGTCGATACCCATTTGATTGGCAAAGTGCCGAGCTCATTGGGGAGTTTTCTTTGATCATATTTGAATCTTAGTTTAACCCCTTTGGGAACCGACGTGGATCGTATTTGAATCAGCGTCGTTAAACAATTTTTAAGGTCATTTGGGGGCTTCCTGTTCAAACATAGGTCGTATTCGAACCAAAGAGAACATAGCTGTCGATACCCTCTTGATTGGCATCGCCGCACCCACTGGGGGCTATATGATCGCATTCGAATCCTAGCATAACCCCTTTTGGGCCGGGTATCTGGTCGTATTCGAACCGGAAGCCCCTAAGTTCTTCTGTTTTATAGCAAGTTTCCTCTGATTATTTCAAAGTGTGTATGGCCGGGTCTCACTTTTCCGGCTTAACTTTGATTTGCAGTGTTAGTTGAACACAATGGGTGTCATTAAGACAAGTAAATCGGAATTAAGGTACCAACCTTATTATCCGGGTTATCTAAACCAGAAGTATGCTTGCAGACCGCTAATTGTGTTATTACGGCTGTATTAAGGACATACCTGAGAACCAGTCTTTTTTTGATTCATATTCCGGGTTATATATCTGAAACATATGATTCTCAGGGTGGTAAGCCGCCTGGAGACTTGTGATTCGTCTTTCTATGCAGGATAGTTAAAGGCAATTATTTGAGACTAAGGGGAATGAATGACCCGGAGAAATATAAAGGAGATAACTTCAATAAAACTTCAAGCATTCAAGGCGTGCACGATGGCACGGCAAAGATAAAATGTTGGTCCTACTCTATTACAAGACTCGTTGAGTCCAAAAGGGTGAGGCATTGTTTGGTAAACCGCCAGCAGAATTACGACGCTTGCTGGGTTGAAGTCTCCGGCTCGTCTCTTTCTTCTCCTCCGGCTGTTCCTAGGGTCTGGAAAGTCGACGACTTCCAGTCGATGCCGCTCAGAGCTTCGAATTGGGCTTCTTCGTCAATTAACCCGGCCGGGTCAATCTCCGGGGCGAAGGTGTGCTGACGAGCCGGTGGAATTAGACTCAGGGCTTCATAGCGAGGGGTCGGGATCCTCTGATTCTCCGCATTGTAACCCGGCTGGTACTTGGTCAGATCTTGTGTCGTTCCCGATAAGGGTGGCCACCGGGCGCACGACTTTCACGCAGGCGGCAAAGTCTCTTTGGTCGAAGGCCGTGCCGTCTTCCTTCAGACTTGGGTAGCCGAGGGCGATGTCCGCCGGGTCTAACTCGGGGAGGAAAGCCTTGGCCCGGCTCAGTGCGGCGATCGCTCCGGCTCTTGCAGAGGCCCGTCGCAGCTCTTGGATACGTTGAGGCAGAACGGCGAGCCGGCGAAGAACCTCCGCCAGGTGAGTCGGCACCTCGTTGGATAGGGCCACCACAGCCAAGGCATGCTGTGACCCGGTGTAGAGTTGCTCCACCAGGGTGTACACGGCCTTTAGCTTGGTTACCACACTCTGGTTGAGGTTGGCACTTCTGGGACCTGTTTCACAGAACAGGATAAGCCGCCGACAAGGGTGAGTTATGAGGCATCAAAATTTTAAACTGGATGAAAGTCGGCGGATGACTTACCGAAGATGGCAGCAACCATCTGAGACACTTGGCGCTTTAAGCCGGAGAGTTCGGCTGTCTTCTCTGACAGGGCCTTCTCCGCCTGTTCGGCCCGGTTCACCAGCGCGGCCTTCTCTTCGGCCCAGGCTTTCCGTTCAGCATCAAATTCGGTCTTCAGCTTTTCTTGAGCGGCGATGCTGGACACAAATTTGGCGTTTGCCTTCCGGGTCTCCATTTCTTGCATCTTAAGCCGGTTCTTGAGATCAGCGATGTCAGCCTCAAACTTCTTGCCGGCAGCCTGCATAAATTTCCGGGTTATGGCAGGAACAGTTACTATGTAAATTTAAAAAGTCCCAAGCGTTTTCCAAGCAAAGACACTTGGCACTTGGGGGCTAATGCATATTGAACGTTTCTATCTACAAACTGCCGGTTCAATTGAGTAAGCCGGAACCTAAGTCTACAACATATTCAATCATAAGTCGTCGACTTGGGGGCTAGCATGGTAAAGGTAACTATGCAGTAAGTAAGAGGACAGCAGAATGATACCTCAGATTTCTGCTGGATCTGGTTCACCATGGCAACCTCTGCGTCCCGGCTCTTGTGCACTTGGCTGATGTACCCAGAGACGAGCTCTTCAATGCTCAGGTTGGCGTAGTCGAAGAGGTCCAGGTTCACCCGGCGGGGCTGTAGCAACTCCCCCTTGGCGGAGCACTTGGCCAGTGCGGTAGGTCTCCCCGGCTCAACAAATTCCGTCTGGGTGATTACCACGTCCGGATCATTTGCTGGTTGAGCCGAGCCGGAGGCCTCCGGGTTAGCAGAAGCTTCTGCAGCTGCCTTGTTGGTTGGAGCGGCGGCTTCGGGAGCGGAGGCAGCTGGCGGTTCTTGATCTGCTGCCTCCAGCTCAGGCAACTCCGGCTCTTCGACTGGCTTGGCCTTCTTCGCCCTCTTGGTGAGCTTGGCTTGGGCACTGAAAGGACAGAAACGTTAAGCACAAAAGGGTAAGTAAAGACAAGTATAACATGAGATGGTTATCATTACCCGGGCGCGGTCTTGAAAGCCGGAAGACTCGACTGCATAGAGTCGCCCGAAGAGGGGGAGGTCTCCTGATAATTTGAGTCAGAAGAATTGAGTGACTGACGTATAACACCCGCCAACGGATGAAAAGGGTACAAGTGGGAAATAACCTCAGTTCGGTGCTTCCTCGATGCGTCAGGTAACCCAGAGGAGAGGTCGGTGTCCTTGTTGGTCCGGGTGTGACGCCGGCTCTCATGAACCTGTCGCTTCAAAATAAATTGAGGATCTTGATAAGCTAAAGGATGTGAAAAGCTTACTTTCCGGGTTACCCTTCAGACTTTCAGACTTGGCAAGGGCTCCGAGTCGGAGGAAAGTGACATTACCTCTTCAACCACCGGGTTACTGGCTCCGGTGTCATCCTGTTGATGAACAAGTGTTGGTAAGGCGAACAGAAATAAACAATAAAACATAACATAGAGCTTACAGGTTCAGGGGTTACCTCTGACTCGGAGCTGTCGCTTAGTTGCATCAGCTCCGAAGCAGTTGGCCTACTTCCCTTCTTACGGGGAGCGGCTTTCTTGGCGGCTTTCTTCGCCTTTTTGGCCTTCTTGGCCGCCTCATGGTCATATTTGACCCGCCAGAACTTGTCGTCAGCCTGAAAAATACAATGATGATTTTCTTAAAACGATTCAGATGAAAGTTATATACAGAAGAAGATAAGATGTTCCGATTGGCGGCTTACCGCTGGGGCTGGGTTGGTCTTGCAGAAGGGGGCTAACCCGGTCCTTCCGCAGTCTGCCAGGCTCTCGTTTAAAAGAGCCTTGGTCATCTCCTCTGCAACATCTTCTGGAAGATCGTTGCGGCTGTGTCTCTGAGGGTCATCCCTTCGGCCCGTGTACTCGCACATTAAGCCGGGGCGGCGGCTCAATGGGATCACGCGCCAGGAGATCCAGACCCGGACCAGATCGATTCCGTTGAGACCATTGCCCAGGAGAGCCTTGATCTTGTTTATGGTGGGGAGCAGAGGCTGGCGCTCCGCTTGAGTCAGCTTGTCTGACAGTGGGTGTGTTGACTCCAGACGCGATGGGCGAAAGCCGGGCAGCGGACTTTCATCAGCCGGTGACGTGTCTTGGCAATAGAACCAAGTCATGTTCCAGTCCTTTGGGTGACTCGGCGGCTCGGCATAAGGGAAAAGACAGTCTCTCCGTCTCTGAATGGAGATGCCACCTAGCTCCAGACTTGGCCCGTTGGCGCACTCGTTCTGGCGATTCAAGTAAAAAAGCTCTCTGAAGAGCAGCAGACTAGGTTCTTCTCCAAGGTAAACCTCGCAGAACACTTGGAAGTTGCAGATATTGGACACTGAGTTGGGTCCTATGTCCTGAGGCCGCAGATCGAAGAAATTCAGAACGTCTCTGAAAAACTTTGAGCCGGGTGGTGCGAAGTCCCGGCTCATGTGATCCGCAAAAATGATCACCTCCCCGTCCTTTGGCTGTGGTCTCTCTTCTGACGGGTCAGGGGCACGGTAGGACATGACATCCTTCTTTGGCAGGTGGCCTGACTTGACAAACTCTGCTAGCGTCTCGTTGGTGACATTGGACCTCATCCAATTGCAAGTGATAGAGGCTTTAGGAGCTTTGGGAGGCATGGTGAAAGTCGGCAGCCTATGATAAAAGGAAACGTCCGGTTTCAGTATAAGCTGGAGGAAAGTTGTAATGCAGTGTTAAGTGGCGGCTTATGGAGGGGACTAATGACATATATCTAAGTGCACCGGGTTATTAAGCCGCCCGAGGTATTGAGAGTAACTCGATTGTCTACGGCCTTATCACAGATGAGCCGGAAAAATTCTATGGCGCATGGTCTCCTTTGAGTCGGAAGATTCTACGACGCGTGGTTTCTTTAAACCGGAAATGTAACCCGCCATGACTCCATTAGTGCAGTTTTTTACTAAGTGTGGTGAAAACAGATTTCACACATTGCGGTAAATATTTTGGATCAAAATGGTCGGGCAAAAGAAAGGTTTCTAGACCTAAAAACAGACGCAGGGGAGTTCTTGAGCTCGAACGAGGCCTTTATGCAGTGAAAAGAGACCTACTTACATTTGGAATGAATACTAAGCAGCCGCCGCACTAGTTCTGTACTGTACTAAGATCAAAAGGAGGCAGTAAAAATCAAATCTACTGAAGGTCATGATGAACTACGAAGAACAGAGGAAGAACTACGGAGCCCTAGTACGGATCTGCCCTATGGAGTGGCAAGTACTCACCGGTGCTGGAGAGTCGCGGAGGTCGTCGCGTTTCTCTGGCCAAATCAGGGTGATGCAGCGGCCTGAGCTGGTGACGACGAGAAGACCCGCGGCGGCGACGGCGGCGGAGCTCGAGCAGCACGGGAACAGTGAGAGGAAGGAGACGACAGAGAAGAGAGGAGTGGCTGAAGGCCCGTCGGGCCGGCCTATTTATAAGGGCGAGCTCATAAGTGGGCACGAGAATCAAGGAGACCACGGCGTGGTTATCTCCCCATGAAACGCCTCGATTTTTGGGATGGCAGTAAAGATAAGATCCGTTGCGGATTTGGTGGAGTAAAAAACGGGCTTAATGGAAGATGACGTCACGGCGGATTACCCGGAGTCCAGAGAATGACGTCACGCCGGGTTATGGCCTTCACACAAATGGTAAGCCGGAGATTTTTCTGTCGAAAGAATTGAAGATTGACAAGAGCCGGCTCAAATCAATCTGGGGCCTAATGTTGAGGATATAGACCTTAGAGTCACCCGCCAGGAGGGGCCGGGTTACTCATATGGTCACTGCCAGAAGCCCGGCGCCAAGCAAGAAGACGGTGGGCCAAAGATGGGCTTAAGACCCGGATATGGCTTAAGGCCCGTAGTCACAATCATCATTATGGTAGAACTTGTAGTGCAAGGCAAGAATAGTTGTGAGTCCGAGCCAGACACTTTTATGAGCCGGCCGGGACTCTGAGAGCTGCTGGGCGTCAGCCTCCCTATATAAAGGGACGACCCGACAGCGGTTTAGGGACAAGCAAGATATCATCAAGAGCCAGGCATAGCAGTTTAGCTCCCTGGTCATCGAAACCCTAATCAATACCACCTCAACTGGACGTAGGCTTTTACCTTCACCGTAAGGGGCCGAACCAGTATAAACCCTCATGTTCCTTGTCCCGCTTAACCCCTTCAAGCTTCCTAGCTGCGATGGCTCCACGACTAAGTCCGAGCTCAAGGACATCTGCCATGACAATTCCACGACAGGTTTGGATTAGCTTCATCTTCGACATAGTTCTTCTCTCGGAAACTTGTGGAATCACTTCTCATTCAGATCTTGGTGATAGGTGGCTTTGGGTCTTCACTGGAGATACTTCTCTTGTCATAATTCTTCTAAGTTTCAAAACTTGTAAACAATCCTTCAATCTTGGCGATGGTAATCTGATAGCTTCTGTAAGTGGTTGAACATTCTTTAGTCTTGTCCTTGTTCTGTTGGTGAAGCTTTGGTCCGGCTGGACTAATTGATCCTTCAAGTTTGAACGTTATGATAGGTGTAGTGAAGGTCTTCAATCTTCGTGTTCCTGGCGAATGAAGGTATTCAAATCTTCAATCTTGACACAATCATTGTCTACTACCCCCCTTAAAATAGGTTTTCCATAAGGTTCACTTTGATAATAGACCTCCAAACGGTTGTTGTGGCTTCCTTGCTCTCAATGTGTCTTCCAGGGTTTATAGAGAAGAGTGAATAGCATAAAGATGATTAATAGAATCCTACACAAGGCGGAGATACCCCAGAAGATAGACAAAAGAAAACACCCAGATAACCATGAATCTATCCAACTAAAACTCAAAAGCAACTCATTTTGGCAAATAGGGTTTTGGTATGACTGCATAGGAAAACACCAAAAAAAATGCAGACAATACTCACACAAGAAAGGTTTTGCGTCTACAAGCTACGAATTCTATCACTACAAGGGTGTTAACCAACCTAATCCTATATGGCTGGTCACAATAAATCTTGGGGCTAATCTTCGACGTTGACATTGGATCATGATCGGTGGTTGTTGCCTTCTTGAGGTCTCGAAGTGTCTTCTCTTGGAAAAATGTTGCTACTCAAAGCTTCATGGGTTGAAGTTATCTTGAAATTCTTGGCACATCGTGTGAAGCTTCTAAATTTTCGACACCAAGGGCAAGGGAAAGGGTTTCACATACTACCAAGAAGATGATAGAGAAGTAGATTTTAAATTCCAATTGAATAAGATGAGATGACAATAGCAATAGTGAAGGAGAAGAGTACGAGAATGATCCTTTTCAAAATAGTTTTTCTTATAACAATAGTCCCTAAGGCTTTCCATTTCTAACTAAGGCCACGCTACTAGGTCGACATCGGCTCTGATACCACTTCTGTGAGAACCTGGAATTAACTTCCAGACCCTCCTGTGTATATTTGTCAACCCCGCGATCATTGTTGACAACACAATGGAATGATATCATTGCAGAATACGTAAAAGCATTACAAGTAGTATATTTGTCACAAGACATACCTAGTGAGATGTCTCATGACATTTACAATCAGAAAACAGCGGAAAGTAAAATGCGTAGTGACTCCATCTCAGCCACAGGCAGTCGATGTAGTCCACGTGACCTCACTCCTACAGATCGCCATAGTAGTCATAGTCATCACCTTCGTCTTCATGGAACTCTATTGTCAACAAAATTATTGCCATGAGTACATTACGCACTCAACATGCCTCCCTCGGAGAAGGGCCTAATAGCTACATGTGGCTTCAAAGGAAGGTTGTATGGCTCATTTGCATAAAAGCTAATTTTGTTTGAAATAACATAGTACTTGGATAATAGCAGTTTTAGATGAAAACATGTTTTATCTCCAGAATAACTTTCATCAAAGTGAGGATCCTCGATCAACTCACACTCTCAATAGGTTCCAAGAATAGGGGTAAAGATGGAATAAGCAAGACAGGTCCTGTATGTCAAGAAAGATTCATGTGTCGTCCATGACCGTGGACACGGCTATTCGAATAGTTTTACACTCTGCAGAGGTCGTACACTTTACCCACACGACACAATCCCGTCTTGATGCTGAAGGAAATATGCCCTAGAGGCAATAATAAAGTATTATATATTTCCTTATATCATGATAAATGTTTATTATTCATGCTAGAATTGTATTAACCGGAAACATAATACATGTGTGAATACATAGACAAACAGAGTGTCACTAGTATGCCTCTACTTGACTAGCTCGTTAATCAAAGATGGTTATGTTTCCTAGCCATAGACATGAGTTGTCATTTGATTAACGGGTTCACCTCATTAGGAGAATGACGTGATTGACATGACCCATTACGTTAGCTTAGCACCCGATCGTTTAGTATGTTGCTATTGCTTTCTTCATGACTTATACATGTTCCTATGACTATGAGATTATGCAACTCCCGTTTACCGGAGGAACACTTTGTGTGCTACCAAACGTCACAACGTAACTGGGTGATTATAAAGGTGCTCTACAGGTGTCTCCAAAGGTACTTGTTGGGTTGGCATATTTCGAGATTAGGATTTGTGACTCCGATTGTCGGAGAGGTATCTCTGGGCCCACTCGGTAATGCACATCACTATAAGCCTTGCAAGCATTGTGACTAATGAGTTAGTTGCGGGATGATGTATTACGGAACGAGTAAAGAGACTTGCCGGTAACGAGATTGAACTAGGTATCGAGATACCGACGATCGAATCTCGGGCAAGTAACATACCGATGACAAAGGGAACAACATATGTTGTTATGCGGTCTGACCGATAAAGATCTTCGTAGAATATGTGGGAGCCAATATGGGCATCCAGGTCCCGCTATTGGTTATTGACCAGAGAGGTGTCTCGGTCATGTCTACATAGTTCTCGAACCCAAAGGGTCATCACGCTTAAAGTTACGATGACAGTTTTATTATGAGTTTATATGTTTTGATGTACCGAAGGTTGTTCGGAGTCCCGGATGTGATCACGGACATGACGAGGAGTCTCGAAATGGTCGGGACGTAAAGATTGATATATTGGACGACTATATTCGGACACCGGAAGTGTTCCGGAGAAGTTTCGGATTAAACCGGAGTGCCGGAGGGTTACCGGAACCCCCCGGGGAAGTATTGGGCCTTAGTGGGCCTTGAGGGGAGAGAGAGGGCAGCAGCCAGGAGGTGGTGCGCCCCCTCCCAGGAGGAGTCCTAGTTGGGCTAGGAGAGGGGGGCGCAGCCCCCTTTCCCTCTCCCTCTCCCTCTCTTTCCTTCCCCCCTTCTTTTCCTAGTAGGACTAGGAAAGGGGAGTCCTACTCCTACTAGGAGGAGGACTCCCCCCCTCTCCTTGGCGCGCCCATAGGCAGCCGGCCTCCCCCTTGCTCCTTTATATACGGGGGCAGGGGGGCACCTCGATACACACTTGATATACGATATTTTAGCCGTGTGCGGTGCCCCCCTCCACCAGATTACACCTCGATAATACCGTCGCGGAGCTTAGGCGAAGCCCTGCGTCGGTGGAACATCATCATCGTCACCACGCCGTCGTGCTGACGAAACTCTCCCTCAACACTCGGCTGGATCGGAGTTCGAGGGACGTCATCGAGCTGAACGTGTGTAGAACTTGGAGGTGCCGTACGTTCGGTACTTGATCGGTCAGATCGTGAAGACGTACGACTACATCAACCGCGTTGTGATAACGCTTCCGCTGTCGGTCTATGAGGGTACGTGGACAACACTCTCTCCTCTCGTTTGCTATGCATCACCATGATCTTGCGTGTGCGTAGGAAATTTTTTGAAATTACTACGTTCCCCAACAGTGGTATCAGAGCCTGGTTTTATGCGTTGATGCTATGCACGAGTAGAACACAACTGAGTTGTGGGCGATATAAGTCATACTGCTTACCAGCATGTCATACTTTGGTTCAGCGGTATTGTGAGATGAAGCGGCCCGGACCGACTTTACACGTACGCTTATGCGAGACTGGTTTCACCGTTCGGAGCACTCGTTGCTTAAAGGTGACTGGCGGGAGTCTGTCTCTCTCACTTTAGTTGAACCGAATGTGGCTACGCCCGGTCCTTGCGAAGGTTAAAACAACACCAACTTGACAAACTATCGTTGTGGTTTTGATGCATAGGTAAGAACGGTTCTTGCTAAGCCCGTAGCAGCCACGTAAAACATGCAACAACAAAGTAGAGGACGTCTAACTTGTTTTTGCAGGGCATGTTGTGATGTGATATGGTCAAGACATGATGTGATATAATGTGTTGTATGAGATGATCATGTTTTGTAACCGAGTTATCGGCAACTGGCAGGAGCCATATGGTTGTCGCTTTATTGTATGAGATGCAATCGCCATGTAATAGTTTTACTTTATCACTAAGCGGTAGCGATAGTCGTAAAAGCAATAAGTTGGCGAGACGACAACGATACTACGATGGAGATCAAGGTGTCGAGCCGGTGACGATGGTGATCATGACGGTGCTTCGGAGATGGAGATCACGAGCATGGTGCTTCGGAGATGGAGATCACAAGCACAAGATGATGGTGGCCATATCATATCACTTATATTGATTGCATGTGATGTTAATCCTTTATGCATCTTATCTTGCTTTGTTTGACGGTAGCATTATAAGATGATCTCTCACTAAAATTTCAAGACAAAAGTGTTCTCCCTGAGTATGCACCGTTGCGAAAGTTCTTCGTGCTAAGACACCACGTGTTAATCGGGTGTGATAGGCTCTACGTTCAAATACAACGGGTGCAAAACAGTTGCACACGCGGAATACTCAGGTTAAACTTGACGAGCCTAGCATATGTACAGATATGGCCTCGGAACATAGAGACCGAAAGGTCGAGCGTGAATCATATAGTAGATATGATCAACATAGTGATGTTCACCATTGAAACTATTCCATCTCACGTGTTAATCGGGCATGGTTTAGTTGCTTTGGATCACGTAATCACTTAGATGATTAGAGGGATGTCTATCTAAGTGGGAGTTCTTAAGTAATATGATTAATTGACCTTAAATTTATCATGAACTTAGTCCTGATAGTATTTTGCAAATTATGTTGTAGATCAATAGCTCGCGTTGTTGCTTCCCTGTTTATTTTTGATATGTTCCTAGAGAAAAATTATGTTGAAAGATGTTAGTAGCAAAGATGCGGATTGGATCCGTGATCTGAGGATTATCCTCATTGCTGCACAGAAAAATTATGTCCTTGATGCACCGCTAGGTGACAGACCTATTGCAGGAGCAGATGCAGACGTTATGAACGTTTGGCTAGCTCAATATGATGACTACTTGATAGTTTAGTGCACCATGCTTAACGGCTTAGAATCGGGACTTCAAAGACGTTTTGAACGTCATGGACCATATAAGATGTTCCAGGAGTTGAAGTTAATATTTCAAGCAAATACCCGAGTTGAGAGATATGAAGTCTCCAACAAGTTCTATAGCTAAAAGATGGAAGAGAATCGCTCAACTAGTGAGCATATGCTCAGATTGTCTGGGTACTACAATCGCTTGAATCAAGTGGGAGTTAATCTTCCAGATAAAATAGTGATTGACAGAATTCTCTAGTCACCATCACCAAGTTAGTAGAACTTTGTGATGAACTATAGTATGCAAGGGATGACGAAAGTAATTCCCGAGCTCTTCGTGATGCTGAAATCGATGAAGGTAGAAATCAAGAAAAACATCAAGTGTTGATGGTTGACGAGACCACTTCAAGTGTTGATGGTTGACAAGACCACTAGTTTCAAGAAAAAGGGCAAAGGGAAGAAGGGGAACTTCAAAAGAACGGCAAGCAAGTTGCTACTCAAGTGAAGAAGCCCAAGTCTGTACCTAAGCCTGAGACTAAGTGCTTCTACTGCAAAGGGACTGGTCACTGGAAGCGGAACTACCCCAAGTATTTGGTGGATAAGAAAGATGGCAAAGTGAACAAAGATATATTGGATATACATGTTATTGATGTGTACTTACTAGTGTTTATAGCAACCCCTCAGTATTTGATACTGGTTCAGTTGCTAAAGAGTAGTAACTCAAAAACGGGAGTAGCAGAATAAACAGAGACTAGTAAAAGGCGAGGTGACGATGTGTGTTGGAAGTAGTTCCAACATTGATATGATCATCATCGCACACTCCCTATACTTTCGGGATTAGTGTTGAAACTAAATAAGTGTTATTTGGTGTTTGCGTTGAGCATGAATATGATTTGATCATGTTTATTGCAATACGGTTATTCATTTAAGTTAGAGAACAATTGTTGTTCTGTTTACATGAATAAAAACCTTTTATGGTCACACACACCAACGAAAATGGTTTGTTGGATCTCGATCGTAGTGATACACATATTCATAATATTGAAGCCAAAAAGATGCAAAGTTAATAATGATAGTGCAACTTATTTGTGGCACTGCCGTTTAGGTCATATCGGTGTAAAGCGCATGAAGAAACTCCATACTGATGGAATTTTGGAATCACTTGATTTTGAATCACTTGGTACTTGCGAACCGTGCCTTATGGGCAAGATGACCAAAACACCGTTCTCCGGTACTATGGAGAGAGCAACAGATTTGTTGGAAATCATACAAACAGATGTATGTGGTCCGATGAATATTGAGGCTCGTGGCGGATATCGTTATTTTCTGATCTTCACAGATGATTTGAGCAGATATGGGTATATCTACTTGATGAAACACAAAGTCTGAAACATTTGAAAAGTTCAAAGAATTTCAGAGTGAAGTGGAGAATCATCGTAACAAGAAAATAAAAGTTTCTACGATATGATCGCAGAGGTAAAATATTTGAGTTACGAGTTTGGCCTTCAGTTAAAACAATGTGAAATAGTTTCACTACTCATGCCACCTGGAACACCACAGTGTAATGGTGTGTCCGAACGTCATAACCGTACTTTATTAGATATAGTGCAATCTATGATGTCTCTTACCAATTACCACTATCGTTTTGGGTTATGCATTAGAGACAGCTACATTCACGTTAAAAAGGGGCACAATCAAAATCCGCTGAGACGACGCCTTATGAACTATTGTTTGGCAAGAAACCAAAGTTGTCGTTTCTTAAAATTTGGGGTTGCGATGCTTATGTGAAAAAGTTTCATCCTGATAAGCTCAAACCTAAATCGGAGAAATGTGTCTTCATAGGATACCCAAAGGAGACAGTTGGGTACACCTTCTATCACAGATCCGAAGGCAAGACATTCGTTGCTTAGTATGGATCCTTTCTAGAGAAAGAGTTTTTCTCGAAAGATGTGAGTGGGAGGAAAGTAGAACTTGATGAGGTAACTGTACCTGCTCCCTTATTGGAAAGTAGTTCATCACAGAAATCTGTTCCTGTGACTCCTACACCAATTAGTGAGGAAGTTAATGATGATGATCATGTAACTTCAGATCAAGTTACTACCAAACCTCGTAGGTAAAGCAGAGTAAGATCCGCACCAGAGTGGTACGGTAATCCTCTTCTGGAGGTTATGTTACTAGACCATGTCGAACCTACGAACTATGAGGAAGCGATGATGAGCCCAGATTCCGCAAAATGGCTTGAGGCCATGAAATCTGAGATGAGATCCATGTATAAGAACAAAGTATGGACTTTGATTGACTTGCCCAATGATCGGCGAGTCATTGAGAATAAATGGATCTTCAAGAGGAAGACGGATGTTGATAGTAGTGTCACTATCTACAAAGCTAGAATTGTCGCAAAAAGGATTTCGACAAGTTCAAGATGTTGACTACGATGATAGTTTCTCACTCGTATCTATGCTTAAGTCTGTTTGAATCATGTTAGCAATTGCCGCATTTTATGAAATATGGCAAATGGATAAACAAAACTACATTCCTTAATGGATTTATTAAAGAAGAGTTGTATATGATGCAACCAGAAGGTTTTGTCAATCCTAAAGGTGCTAACAAAATATGCAAGCTCCACCGATCCATCTATGGACTGGTGCAAGCATCTCGGAGTTGGAATATACACTTTGATAAGTTGATCAAAGAATATAGTGTTATACAGACTTGCGGTGAAGCCTGTATTTACAAGAAAGTGAGTGGGAGCACTACAGCATTTCTGATAAGTATATGTGAATGACATATTGTTGATCGGAAATAATGTAGAATTATTCTGCAAAGCATAAAGGAGTGTTTGAAAGAAGTTTTTCAAAGATAGACCTCGGTGAAGCTGCTTACATATTGAGCATCAAGATCTATAGAGATAGATCAAAACGCTTGATAAGTTTTTTCAATGAGTACATACCTTAACAAGATTTTGAAGTAGTTCAAAATAGAACAGTCAAAGAAAGAGTTCTTGCCTGTGTTACAAGGTGTGAAATTGAGTAAGACTCAAAGCCCGACCACGGCAGAAGATAGAAAGAGAATGAAAGTCATTCCCTATGCCTTGGCCATAGGTTCTATAAAGTATGCCAAGCTGTGTACCAGATCTATTGTATACCCTACACTGATTTTGGCAAGGGAGTACAATAGTGATCTAGGAGTAGATCACTGGACAACGGTCAAAATTATCCTTAGTGGAATAAGGATATGTTTCTCGATTATGGAAGTGACTAAAGGTTCGTTGTAAAGGGTTACGTCGATGCAAGTTTTGACACTAAATCTAGATGACTCTAAGTCTCGGTCTAGATACATATTGAAAGTGGGAGCAATTAGCTAGAGTAGCTCCGTGCAGAGCATTGTAGACATAGAAATTTGCAAAATACTTACGGATCTGGATGTGACAGACCCGTTGACTAAAATTATCTCACAATCAAAACATGATCACACCTTAGTACTCTTTGGGTGTTAATCACATAGCGATGTGAACTAGATTATTGACTCTAGTAAACCCTTTGAGTGTTGGTCACATAGAGATGTGAACTATGGGTGTTAATCACATGGTGATGGGAATTATTGATGTTAAATCACATGGCGATGTGAACTAGATTATTGACTCTAGTGCAAGTGGGAGACTGAAGGAAATATGCCCTAGAGGCAATAATAAAGTATTATATATTTCCTTATATCATGATAAATGTTTATTATTCATGCTAGAATTGTATTAACCGGAAACATAATACATGTGTGAATACATAGACAAACAGAGTGTCACTAGTATGCCTCTACTTGACTAGCTCGTTAATCAAAGATGGTTATGTTTCCTAGCCATAGACATGAGTTGTCATTTGATTAATGGGATCACCTCATTAGGAGAATGACGTGATTGACATGACCCATTACGTTAGCTTAGCACCCGATCGTTTAGTATGTTGCTATTGCTTTCTTCATGACTTATACATGTTCCTATGACTATGAGATTATGCAACTCCCGTTTACCGGAGGAACACTTTGTGTGCTACCAAACGTCACAACGTAACTGGGTGATTATAAAGGTGCTCTACAGGTTTCTCCAAAGGTACTTGTTGGGTTGGCATATTTCGAGATTAGGATTTGTCACTCCGATTGTCGGAGAGGTATCTCTGGGCCCACTCGGTAATGCACATCACTATAAGCCTTGCAAGCATTGTGACTAATGAGTTAGTTGCGGGATGATGTATTACGGAACAAGTAAAGAGACTTGCCGGTAACAAGATTGAACTAGGTATCGAGATACCGACGATCGAATCTCGGGCAAGTAACATACCGATGACAAAGGGAACAACGTATGTTGTTATGCGGTCTGACCGATAAAGATCTTCGTAGAATATGTGGGAGCCAATATGGGCATCCAGGTCCCGCTATTGGTTATTGACCAGAGAGGTGTCTCGGTCATGTCTACATAGTTCTCGAACCCGAAGGGTCCGCACGCTTAAAGTTACGATGACAGTTTTATTATGAGTTTATATGTTTTGATGTACCTAAGGTTGTTCGGAGTCCCGGATGTGATCACGGACATGACGAGGAGTCTCAAAATGGTCGAGACGTAAAGATTGATATATTGGACGACAATTTTCGGACACCGGAAGTGTTCCGGAGAAGTTTCGGATTAAACCGGAGTGCCGGAGGGTTACCGGAACCCCCCGGGGAAGTATTGGGCCTTAGTGGGCCTTGAGGGGAGAGAGAGGGCAGCAGCTAGGAGGTGGTGCGCCCCCTCCCAGGAGGAGTCCTAGTTGGACTAGGAGAGGGGGGCGCAGCCCCCTTTCCCTCTCCCTCTCCCTCTCTTTCCTTCCCCCCTTCTTTTCCTAGTAGGACTAGGAAAGGGGAGTCCTACTCCTACTAGGAGGAGGACTCCCCCCCTCTCCTTGGCGCGCCCATAGGCAGCCGGCCTCCCCCTTGCTCCTTTATATACGGGGGCAGGGGGGCACCTCGATACACACTTGATATACGATATTTTAGCCGTGTGCGGTGCCCCCCTCCACCAGATTACACCTCGATAATACCGTCGCGGAGCTTAGGCGAAGCCCTGCGTCGGTGGAACATCATCATCGTCACCACGCCGTCGTGCTGACGAAACTCTCCCTCAACACTCGGCTGGATCGGAGTTCGAGGGACGTCATCGAGCTGAACGTGTGTAGAACTTGGAGGTGCCGTACGTTCGGTACTTGATCGGTCAGATCGTGAAGACGTACGACTACATCAACCGCGTTGTGATAACGCTTCCGCTGTCGGTCTACGAGGGTATGTGGACAACACTCTCCCCTCTCGTTTGCTATGCATCACCATGATCTTGCGTGTGCGTAGGAATTTTTTTGAAATTACTACGTTCCCCAACAGATGCCACGAGTGGCCGCTGGTATAGTACACCATTTGGTATACCGGCAAGGAGATTGTGATGAGGTCTCAGGACTAGATCCCCCAAAGATGTGACATGCCCACCGGGTCTGGCGCACGGAACTAAGAGTACGTCCTCAAACCGGTCCCCCCATCTGTGCCGAGGATACTCCCCATAGGGCAGCTACCCCATCTGCGGTACGGCGACATCGACACCTAAGGGTGACTAGCTTACTTGACCAAGCTAGTGCCCATATAGCATGTCGATGTACTATTATCACAATCTTCAAATACAAGACTTATTAGGCCTCATGCGGCACGGACGACGATTACCCCCTTCTACTCGTGAAGGGCAGCCAATCGCTCCTTCAATCCTTGATTCAGCTGTTGCCCGCACCAGTATTCAGATGGTAAGTTTCACCTAGAGTAGAAGAAGATAGAGAGGGTCAGCAAGGGCCAACTTGCCTAGCTCAGCGTTAAGTTTCAACTGTCAATGACTCACAGGTCATTCAACAAAGCACCTATAGGATGATAAGCATGGAAGCATTTCTACTCTACCAGAATTATATACTTCTACTCAGGTGTCAAGTAAATAGGCGACAAGCGGATGAGGGTAATGTGTCAATCGACACGCTAGCTACGAGAATTAAAAATAGCATGCATATAAAAAAATAAAACTCAATGCAATTTTGTAAACCATAGGATAAGTATGATCAAGAAGGAGGCATGCCTTTGTTGTGGAGTCCTTCTTCGATAACCTGTTTTCGTCCATGTCCAATATCATCACTATCTACTCGTCATAATGATCGCAAATGGAAAACAATAAATACCAAAGAAATAGAAAATCCAAATAACATCCAAAACAAATCAAGAGTGGATGGATAGCAAGATACAGATCAAGATGAAGATTCCAAAAGGGGATAACATGACTGGAAGGTAAGTAGAGGACTCGATGAACTGACATGATTCAGGTTGATGATGGATAATCAAGGCTTGACAACAATACTAACGTTCTAATACGAACTATGGCACCAACCACTAGTAGTACCCACTACACATCTCACCAAACTATATAAAAAAACAATGGCATCAACACATATGAAAAGGAACCGTCCTTTGCATACTACACAATCATAATCATGGCATGATAAAGGCAAAAGTTAACCATAATAAATATTTAGATAGAATCTAAATATTTACAATGGTTATTAGCAAGCAAGTATTCTATATGACAACCAAACCAACATTATAAGCCATACTAGTTAAGCAATCAAATATCATTCCATAAAATGAATTGAGTTGATCTAGGTCTAGACCTAAAACATTATTAAAATAAAATAGGACCCACTCCATTAAATCAAACCAATTCATTTGTCAAACAATTAACAAGAAACTATACAACACATGGAACAGATGGATGAACAACTATCAGAAACATGATATGGTTAAGATTAATATTAACCACAAGTAATTATTTGGATGAATCCAAATGATTATAATGGTTTAACAACAAGTAAAGACTAAACATCAATCATAACAACTATTAGTAAGCATTTGTATAATAAAAGACAAACCAATACTATGGTGGAAACTAATTAAACAACTTAATATAATAACACACATCTCACATAAGGCAAGTGAGTATAGGACCATATAGATGTCTTAAGTAATAACACAAGAATCACACATAAAAGTTATCAAGAGAAGATACTAAATTAGGGCATGCTCTTAATAATAAAGAACAACTAATACCAATGACCACTAGCAATACTATGATCACCACATGCTTACAATAACAAGGCATGATACACACACTTAGTGTGTGATCAAAGTACAACTCTACTAACATGACATATATATGACTCATCCCAAGCATATGATAAGTCATAGCAACAAGTATTAAAACATTCATAATACTAAAATGAGACTAAGTTAAACATCTACAAGCAACACAAGGGTCTAAGTACTCAACTATAGCATATGGAACATAATAAGACAAGACAAATCACTAGCATGACTTGATCCATAGGCTTAAGCATATCACAAATGTAATAGTAAAATAAACCAGACGTGATGCGAGGCATCACACAAGATGCTACAATATGCTACTAATAGAATACAACTCCTAACTGCGAGATTACCTAGTTGATAGTAACTAACCTAAAGAGCAAACACGATGTTAGCATACAACACTATACCATGCTAGTTATGATAAATAAGCACATGGAAGCATACTAAGCATGTGGCAAAGTAAACAACTAGATCATCTCATCAACCCAATCAACATGTATTATAGAAGCAGGAATAACAAGATGACATGTATTTCTATCTGGTACAACCTACAATTGCAAGTACATAAGATGCATCACTAGTCATGATCTTCTAATACATGAATTAGTACACACACACACATACCCACACACACGCGCACACACTATGTAGTCTAGTTATACAATCACAACATCATGGCACTATATTGAAGCAAGAAGGAATCTTACTTAATGAAAATATATGAGATCATAAACTACTAACATGTACCTCTACCAAGCAAATACTAAGGATATGATTGGTCATACAATATAAAGTAGCAATCATATAACACGTACAATCAAACATGCGTTGGTCATTGAGCAAGTCCTAACTTGGCATGGTAATAAACAAACGTAAATGGACACATGATAGTTACCAAGATGAAATAAACTAAATTCTATTTCACAAGAATAAATTATATATAGTAATACAAAACTAAATGATTTCATGAAGCATCTATCTATAGCGACCCGACCTCAGACGGTTAAGTCTCTGTGCTAAGTGTCATCCCTGGATCGGTAATGGTGACACACACAGTACTCGAAGGATTTATAACAGAGTAGCAATCACACACTTATTACATCGAATGTCTCCAAAGAGAACTTATTACAATAAATATGGCTTAAGGCCGTCTAAATAAGATAACAACGGAAGGCTTGGAAGATAAAGTGAGTCCATCAACTCCAATGGCATAGCTGAGTGCATGACAAACGACCTAGCGCACCTTACTCCTCGTCTGAAAAGTCTGCAACATGACACGTTGCAGCCCGAGAATGGGTCAGCACATGGAATATGCTGGCAATATAACACAGTAGAGCAATGAACAGATAAATGTTATCACTACATGCATATTTGGTTGGTGGAGGCTCTATGGTTATATTGTTTTGCGAAAAGCCAATTTTTTCCTACAACAAAGGCATATATTTTATTTAACTATCATGGTGGTTGAAACACCATTGAGAAGGTTCCTCCAACTCAATCCCAATTAAAGTAATCATTAACAACCCAACAATTTAAGTTAGAGTGATGAGATCAAGTCAATAATTCAAGTACTAGATACTCAAGATGTCCATAACCGGGGACACGGCTAACCATGATTAGTTTATACACTCTGCAGAGGTTTGCGCACTTTTCCCCACAAGACTCGATCTCCTCTATCGGATTTCTCACACTACATGATGTTTGAGAAACGGATGACCGAGACACAGTCTTTCAGAAGCATTAACTCTAACCCCGGGTAGACAGTACCAAGCTACATCCCCTACATCTGCTAGCCTACCACTGGAAGAGGTCATGCAACTTACTCCACTATGCTAGAGCCCATAATAGCTTGTGGATGCACACAGAAGTTTCTAGCATGAATAATCTTATGATCCCTTTGAGCCTGGGTGGCGGACCGTAGGATGATCACACGGGTCCTCCGGGATATCCTAAGACAACACTGGATTCTCCAGGTGCCCACAAGCAATCCACCCAGATGTGTATTAAAGTTGCCACCTTAAGTTGAACCATTAATTAACAATCTCATATCTGTCATGGATACACTCAAACCCAATCCACGTCTACGAGCATAGCATGGCAATAAGCATAACGTAGTAGTAACTCCCGAGGGTTTGATAATAAAACAGGTAATAGGTTCTACCTCATCATCTACTTCCCAAACCCACATGTTAAGAGATCCTACTCATGCAATGTGTGAGGGTTGTAACTAATGCATAAAAGCTGGGTAATAAAGGGGTATGATCAATGTGTTACTTGCCTTGCTGACGATCCGCAAAACCTAGTGACTCGTAGTAGCACGCTTCGCACTCCGGAAATTCTATCGCAAACAAACAATAGCATACATAAGCAATCAAGAAAAGATGCACGGGTAAGTCTCAAATAAGAAGATATAACCAGAAAGTTCAACAGAAGAACTCCGGTTTGCAAAAACAATCAAATCAAACGGAGCAACGAAACTGAAACTGCGAAAGAAATAAGATTCGATTACTAATCTGGACTAAAGTAAAATTTAACAGTACCAAAACCTTGTTCAAGTTGGTTAAACAGAAAGAGGGTTTCGAGACAAAGATCTAGGCGCTTGTTTCACCTGATTTGGATAAACGAGCGAAAAGTTATACTGGATCGAAGATTAGGGCAGAAATCGTGATCGAAAATAATCGCGGAAAAACCCTAGAAAAAGAAAAACTGACGAATAGGCTAACGAACGAACGTTCGCTGTCTGCGGCTAACGGACGAACAACGTTCGTTAAAACGAAAGTACGGACGAACGTTTTTTGGATTTTCGAAAGGCTAACGGAAAAACTGACGAATAGGCTAACGGACGAACGTTCATATAATAACCCTATGATTAGGGCAGAAAGTACGGACGAAAGTACGGAAAAAAAACCAAAACAAAACCGATCTAAAATAAAAAACGAGATCTAGGGTTTCGAAAGAAAAACTGAACGGTTTTCTCGCGAAAACCGGCGGCGGCG